>NC_142349.1:42135615-42477282 GCF_059441175.1 Urocampus carinirostris | reverse complement strand
ATAATTGTTGGATGAATTTAGGTCGTGTTTGGTTAATGGAGTCAGAGAACTAATTCGAACAATTTAGTAAACGGTATATTTTGACAGTTAAAATCCCAACAATCCCAAAAAATCTTAACTTAATGTGCACATTTGTATGTGTGACGTATGTAGTGAACATCTTCTAATCAGGTGTCAACGTTTGTTCATTTCAGGAAAAGATACATAAAGAAACTAAAGGTGTCACATCTTTACCTAAATGTTGTATTGTAATGTTGCTGTTATGAAAAAACATCTACTTGATGGCCAGATTGTATAAAAAGAAAGGTATTGGGAAGGACCCTTTAGAACAGGTTTAAATTGCTTATCTGAGGGTAAGTTTCAGTCCACTCTTGTTGTTCTTGCAGGTTCAAAATCTAGTTGTCTTCTCTCCTTATTTTGAGTCTCTATTCAATAAACCTCCATTCCAACCAAACTATAGTAGAGTCCTTCATTGCCTTGCTAACATGTTTGATTTGTATCCAAAGAATCAAACCATCTCCCTCCAAGTCCTTTAGAAATACACTTCAATGGAAACCAGTGCTATCTGTTTCATGTGGTGGAGCAAACCCTAAACCCCCCAAAGAAATGGCCTGCAGTGGGATTGGCACCGCCAGACTGTACTTGCCCAAAAACACTACAGGAAGTAATCCCCTGACAACCCAGGTAGTTGAGGTATCCATGAACGGTGAACATATAAAATTTTAAAAACAGCATCCCTCTTGAATATTTAAAAGTTTAATGGATAAATTATGTTCATTTATGTATTATACGTGTGCTTTGCAAATAGCAGATATTTGATCAGAGGGTTCTCGACTTTTATATTCACCATAGAATCAACAACTGGAGTGGGAAATCTAATGCTCACAAAATTTAGACATTTCGTGCGAATGCTTAAGAGTGCGGTTTGATTTTGACCGATTGGGGGGCACAGGTGAGCGAACCGTTTTAGCGTTGTCGGATCGTGACAAACATCTTTTGAGGACGTTCCGTCTCCCTGTCGGTGTCCGTGTCTTCTCCCATCCCTAAACCCTTTCATGGGCGCTCTCCAATGGCTGTCCCGGTAACACGAGCCTGGACGCCTTTTGTGCCCATTCTTCTGCTTATCCTTTCATCTCTTTATAGAGCGGCAAGCTGGCCGAGATGGAAACCACCGCTCACTAAGTAGGGAAGGGAGGAACAGATAGCGGGTGGATGAGAGAAAGGTGTGGGATGGAAGGGAAGGGGTGGGGGGATTCTGTGATAGCAGTGTATGTTTGAGGCTCATCTAGTCATGGCTGTGCTTTTCAACAGGGCCATTCAAGGTGGGGAGCCCCGGGGGTCAAAAGCGCTGAGCGGCCAAGAAACGCATCACCCACCTTCCCCCTAACTCTCTACTGAAAAGCCTGACACTCCCATGTATGCATCTGTGTGGAGGGATCACTTATCTGAGAAGATGTATCAAAAGCAGTCTCAGCATTAGACATTGTGTTCCCAGGACATCGCGCTGGAAAAGAAACATATATACATATATAAACAAAAAAATTATGAAAATTTAGATCGTAGATTGAAATAAATAGGACATAACAAATATCAAAATAAATAGCAAGATACGTTTTCACAGCTTTGTGCGCTCGTGTAGAGTGATGATGGCTCTGGGGAAGAAGCTGTCGCTAAGCCTATTTGTCCTTGTTTTGAGGTACCTGTAGCGCCTACCAGAGAGTAATTCTTAAAAACACAACATTAAAATTCAAAAATGTTCAATGATTTTAGGCACCCGTACAAGCTCTGCAAATTTAAAGAATGGAAAGGATGAACAATTTTCAAGAGAAAACTTACAAATTTACTACAAACAGTAAGATTAGTTGTGCAGCTTTGATTGCAGGTGAAAGAAGTGATGGCCAGGGTGAGAAGTCTTTTATATCATATTAAGATAGATTTATATGCTTGAAATAAAAACAAAACCTTCATTGAATTTTTCAATTGATTTGAGGAGGAAAAGTCGCTTTAATTTTGGGAATTTCACATGAAAAGAAATCTCTCTGTTTTTTGAAGGAGACATTATGTGGCACACATGCGTGAAGCGTCTGAGTGCACAAAGGGCAAGTCGAGACAAGGTTGACCTTATGTTGGAAAGTCAACACATGCCTCAGCTTCTTGGATAACCGCAACAACTTAAGCAAGATAACATTTTTATGAATGTTTGTGCGAAGTCCCAACACACCACAAAATCATTTCCATGGTATCAAGTTCAATATTCCGATAAGATGATGCAACAAAGCAGCCCTGGATGGAGATCAAGGCCTTTTCCGCTGCGCCTGTGGCGACATATAATCATCCATCCATCCTCGTTATGACAACGACCAAAATTTGCCGTCAATGATCGTCACACGCGCTTGCAGAACGTAAATCTTTCTTTCTGGGACCGCATTTGTCTACCCGTCGGCGCTACATTCCCGAGAAATCACCAAGTTTCTTTGTGATGGCCGATCGTCTGGCCCACAGTTACCAAAAAAAATTAGACACTAAGATGTAGATAATACTTGAAAATAGGGGTAGGACAAAAAAAAAATCAATTAATATATACATCGTGATTTTAATTTTGGCAATTTTTAAAATCGATGTTCCTCCCCAGTAAAATTGCAGGAAAGCAAACGGAAGTGGAAAATGGAGGAAGAAAGGGAGCAACGAGAACTAAGGCCAGCGACCATAAATTTTAAATCTGACTGAAACACACAGATGTTCATTGTTTGAACATCATTCATGGTTTATTCTCCTCGAAGTGTAGGATTTAAGTTGCTTGTTGTTTTCGGAAAAAATAAATACTATATATCGAATTGCACCTGAGTATCGTGATACAATCAAATCGTGACCAAAGCATATCGTTCCACACAAACTTGAGAATGTTACAAATTAGTTAGCAAAAGAAATTTAAAAAAAACAAGTGAAAATAAGAAGATTCTTAACAGAAACCACACTGTTTTTCTTTTCATTATTCCGCCTTTCCTTTCACAAGTTCTTTTTGTTTTTGGGGAACGCCTAAGCAGCAAGATGTGAATTTCCCTTAGGGGATGAATAAAGTATCTATCTATCTATCTATCTATCTAAGATGTTGGACAATTGTGTCAGTTCCCTCCGGAGTAGCCTCATGTTATGTGAAATAAATATAAATGTCTTGCTCAGAGTATCTAAATATGAAATGAAATGAAATGATCTGCATTTTATATAGCGCTTTTCAAGTCAATGACTTCTCAAAGCGCTTTACAATGTGCTCCACATTTCCCAATAGCGGCCTTGCAGCCATGTAAGGCGCTAACCTGCTTATTGGGGGTATTAGGGGTTCAGTGTCTTACCCAAGGACACTTCGACATGTAACACAGAAGAGCCGGGATTCGAACTGGGATCCCTTGATCCCAAGACGAGCGCTCTACCTCCTGAGTTTATGTATTTTTGCCAAATATTAAAATCAATATTTTTTAATGAGATGTTTTTTTTTCTACCACTCGGAGGTGCTCAATAATACGAAATGTCCTTTTAAACTTACGGATAGAGGAAATTGATGTGAGCACGTCTGCCTCACAGTTCAGAGGTCATGGGTTCAAATTCAGCTATCTGAGTCGGTTTTTCCCGGGCAGTCATGCCCACTGCCTAAGACGATAAGCAACTGGAAAATGAATGAATGAAATTAGCATGCAACCTACATCTTTTAATGTGTCTTTAATTTCCCCCTAAGGTTTTCACTGATATTTTGTTTGCATCATAAATAAATAAACAAAACCTGCATATTGTCTAACGTAAAACATATTTTTGGAATGTGAAGACTTTGAATCATGTCATTGAATGAAAACATTAACACCATCCATCCAATATCTTCCACTTATCAAGGGTCAGGTCGCGGGGGCAGCAGCCTTAACAGGGGAACCCAGAACTCATTTTCCCCAGCCACTTCTTCCAGCTCATCCAACTGGATCCCGAGGCGTTCCCAAGCGAGCCTAGAGACATAGTCTCTCCAGCGTGTCCTGGGTCGTCACCCTCCTGCCGTTTGGACATGCCCCGGATACCTCCCGAGGGAGGCTTCCAGGACGCATCCTTATCAGATGCCCGAGCCACCTCAACTAGCTCCGGTCAATGCGGACATGAGTCCCTCCCGGATAACTAAGCTTCTTACCTTATCTCTAAGGGAGAGCCCAGCCACCCTGCAGAGGAAACTCATTTCAGCCACTTGTATCCGGGATTGAATTCTTTCAGGTCTAACCCACAGTTCATGACCATTTTGAGGGGAGGAACGTAGATCGACTGGTAAATCGAGAGCTTTGCCTTTCGGCTCAGCTCCCTCTTCACCACGACGGACCGGTACAGGGTCCGTATGACAGCAGACTCTGCACCAACCTGTCTGTCGATCTCCCGTTCCATTCTACCCTCATTCGTGATCAAGACCCCAAGATACTTGAACTCCTCCACTTGGGCAAAGATCTCCTCCCCAACTCGGAAGGAGCATGCCACCCTTTTCCGGCTGAGTAACATGGTCTTGGACTTAGCGGTGCTGATCCTCATCCTGTCAGCTTCACTCTTGTGACTATGTTATCAAATTAATTTAACAACTGTGTTTGAAAACTAAAAGGTTATCTAAGTACTGCATTGTTCTCATCTCATCACATTAGCTACTCAGTAGGGTCGCGGTGGTGCTGGAGCCGATCACAGCAATCATCGGGCAGCGGACAACCTGAACTGGTTGCCAACCAATCGCAGGGCACACGGGGACAGACAACTCACTCGCTCATGTACACCTAGGGACAATTTGGACCGGCCAATTCACCTGAAATGCATGTTTTTGGAATGTGGGAGGAAACCGGAGTGCCCGGAGGAAACCCACGCAAGCACGGGGACATACAAACTCCGCACAGGAAGTCTGGAGCTGGATTTGAACCCACGCAAGGAGGTTCCCAAGACATGAACTGTGCCGCACATGCGCTAACCACTGCGCCGCCGTGCTGCCCTACTGCATTGTTGTCTACCTTAAATTAGTGTCAGCCATTTTGTTATAGGACGTAGCATTTGTGTATTAACAAAATTTCCTACTATTTCATATTCGTACTGAAGGATTTTATACATTTGACTATAAAGGATTTTATATGATTGACTCATAATGCAATGAAGATTTTCACTGAGTAGGCTTCAGTTCAATGACAGGTCAGGCTGATCCAAATACAGAATATTTTGTCTGCTTCTGTTGATAACAGGACTCTGACAGAGGATGGCAGGCGTTGTTTTGAGAAACGCTCAGTGTTGTTTTGAGTACCCCAGACATCGTGACGCTCGTCTACGAGATGGTGAAGCCCAGGGGGACTTCCTTGGCACGCCCATGGCAGGAGCGGGCACACTATTATGCGGGGAGAAGATGGCCAATAAGAAAAAGCTAAAGGATTTCAGAAGAAGGCTTCCCAGAGACTCCAACCTCACTAATTCGGCCGTTTCCGATGGAGTACACTTAGTTATGAATGAAATGATCTGCATTTATATAGCGCTTTTCAAGTCAAGACTTCCCAAAGTTAGGGAAAATAATTCTGTCCCCGTGTGGAAATGTCAGCTTTCCTGTTCATTTTTCCCTCAAGAAACGAGCGTGCATGAATTGTTGGGTGAATGTAGGTTGTGTTTGGTTAATGGAGTCAGATAACTAATTCGAACAATTTGGTAAACGGTGCATTTTGATCATTAATTCCCAACAATTCGAAGTAAGAGAAGTGCTTCCTTATTAGCAAAATTTTCACACTATATAAAACACAGCTATACAAATATCGTTTACTGCAAAATGAAACACTGTTTCCAGTCACTATAACGCTGTCTTTGCAATTGCGTCCTGTTACCAGCCTATTAAAGTAATAATAGTTAAAAAACACTAACCTGGACACGGTCCAACATTGCAGCTGCCGTTTGATTTAATTGTTTTCAAATAAAACGGTGGGTGGGGAGGAAATAAACTTAGCAGCCTAAGGGGGGAATAAAAAGGGTAAACTATTTTGAGTCACGCGATTGTGTGCTGCTATGCTTGTCAAAACTATACATATAAAACAATGGCGGGCGGCGAGCTGCTTTCTAATGAAAAGGGCATCCTTAAACAATTATACTTGCCGTGTTTTTCGCATGTGTAACGAGTTGAGTTTGGTTCTGTGTGCAGTTTTCAAACGACTAAACTTTTCCAATATGTCGACTTCAATTAAAATGCCTCACCAAAGAGCCAACTGGACAGTGATATCAATCTACAGAAGTGACACGCGGGTAAATATAAAACAAAACAAAACTCCATTCCAGATGGCTTACTTTGCATTGGTTAGATTTACGATCAAACGCCTCACTCAATGTGAAAAACCTCCGTGCCAAATAAGTTTATTGTATAGTTTAGATTTGAATTGACGTAAAATACAATTCCATTTAAAAGAGAACAGAAAAGTAAAACCCACAGGTGGTGTTTCAGATGCCTTTATTTTTAAAGAAATAACCGGATGTAGCGCGTTTTGAAACCTCTAACTTGCAAAATCCCGATTTGACTTTTTGCGCGTTGTATCAGTCAGCAGGCAGGCAGACTGGCGGAGTTTCCAACATTTTGCTCAACTTGCCCACCTTGCCTGAGAGGAAGAATGTTTTCATGTGAGTTATTCTTTAAAGAGGCGTCGATGCACATGATATATGTCATGCAGCGTTTAGTCTGCCTTACTTCTCAGAGCTAATTGAGAACTTCGTCTCAGTCACTTTTTTGGCTGGGTGCGCTCCCCGGGACATCGGGTGGACTTTCTTTTTTTTCCTTTTCTTTTTTTTCGGGGCACCGCTTATCACATTGGAGTGTTTTTCCTTTTGACGGGATTCTCTACAAATGTTATGGACTTTTCGAAAGAACAGAGATGTACGTACGTGTCTTTGAAGAGTGTTTTTATTCCCCCCGAAAAATCTGTTAAGCGTCTGACTTGGGGCAGGATTTGGGAATCAATGTAATGTCAGTTGGAAGGACGAGGGATCTCACCTCAACGGTATGGAGTGCTTTCTTTGCTATTTTTATTCAAAATCAAATTCAAAAATGAACTTTGTTAATCGTTTTTAAAACGTCATGTTGTTGTAAAAGACGCTTTACCTGAACAATAACTGCATTCAATTTCAAATTCAGGGTTCCATTGCCAAATTTAAGCACCTTTGAAGGAATTTTAAGGTAAAATGAGTATTTCCTCCGATACCCTTAAAAGACAGATTCTGGCGTGAATAATGTATTTTGCAGATCAACAAATATACCTGTGATTTACATGTGCGATTTTAAATCATGCAAGTATATTTATCAAGACCTACGATTTTTAGATCTTGAGTAAATCGTGAATATATTTGTGGATCTGAACAATATGTGTGTAAATATTTTCGAGACAATTCACTACCCACATATATGTTGGATAGCTTACATTTTCAGTTACAGGAAGTTCTTCCCATGACGATTTCCCACTGGTAAACGCTACTATCATTTTTTGCATGGCCATTAGTAAATGTCCATAATTGATATGTAATCCTTGCACTACTACACATTTCCTACTGCCCTGTTTAGGTGTATCAGGCACCTGCCCTCTTCATCGGGACCACAGCACTTAGTAGGACAACGCCATACAAACGAATGAAAGTTGCCGTTTATTGCAATAGAAGAAATTCAATGGCAAAGCAAAGCCACCAGAGAGATGTTTCTGCGTAATATTTAAACAGACTTGTTGGGAAACAAGGCAACAATTTCAAGAGCTTGTACATTAAGCCTTTCACCCCAATTCCAATCATTGTCAACCCTTGAAAACACAAGCATTAAAATTAAAAAATGTTCCTTGATTTTGAGCACCCATCAAAGAATTTGAGAAGGCCTTCCATAAAAGTCACAATATAAATGAAAGTGACAGCAATGACCTGTCATGACACTCTATTGTATTACTTTTTGTTCTTTCTGTTTCCGGTTGGGACTTTGGGTGGTTTTTCTTGTAATTATCAAGCGAGTAGGGACATTTCAGCTCCACAGAAATTCTTGGCAGTTTTTTGGGTGCAGGCGTATGCAAACTTGGGTGGTTTCAAAGTAAGTTAGATGATGCCAGATAATTTCTGTCTCTAACTTATAAAGCAGCGATCGTTGTCGAGTGCATCATTTTTAGATGAATCTGTCTGTTGAGAAGTTTGGACTTGAAATGTCTCAATACTAAAATATTTAGCTATAGTGGGGTTTTGTTGATTAATTATTTGTTGGGAATCCCTGAAATCATTGTTGATAAGTATATAGAGCCGGGGAGTCAAACAGGCGGCCCGCAGGCCGGATCAGGACAGTTAAGGGATTGAATCCGAGACAACGCTGAGGGAAGCGCAAGAGAAAAACGAGCTGCAGGTTGAAATATGTCCACTAAATGTTGCCAAAGCCAGGTGCCTCTCGCAAAGAGTATGTAGTTGTATTTCTTTCTCTCTCTTCCTCCCCTTTTCTCTCACTCTCTATCTCTCTCTTTTTCTCTTTCTTTGTTCCTATTTGTCTCTTTCTCTCACTGTGTCTTTAACCTTCTTTTGCTCTATCTTCTCTTTTTCTTTTATCTCCCATTTCTCTCTCTCTCTCTCCCTTTCTCCTTCTCTCTTTCCCTTCTTCCTTTTTTTCTCCTTCTTTCTTACCCTCTTTTTACTTCTTTTTGGATATCTTTCTTTCCCTCTCTTTATTTCCCTCTCTCTATTTATCTTTTTATCTCTTTTGTTTTTCATGTTCTCTCTGTTTTTTTCTCTCTCTTTCTCCCTTTCTCTCTTTCTTTGTCCCACCCTCTCTCTTTTTCTCTCCTTCTCTTCTTTCTCTATAATCTACTAGTCCGGCACCCAAGAGAATTTTTGTTCTTTCGTTTGGCCCAGAGTTAAAATGAGTTTTACACTCCTGATATTGTGTCAAAAAAGAAAAATATTTTTGCAGCTGTCCATAATTTTTGCTCTCTATCCGGGTATATTTTCGAGGTTGTTTCTCAAAAAAGATAGAGTTGAGTTAGTGTTAATGGGTCGTCATGGGAATATTCAGCTTTTCTGTATGATTTCTTATGGAAAAAATGTCCATCTAGGATTGGGTCTATTTTCATGTAGTGCCCAAGATAGAGAATGTCCCGTTGAAATTCAACCGCAGATGCTTGAGACCATTTCAATTTGATTGAATGGCCAAGCTGGCCTAAGATGCCTCCTTGAAACGAGGCTACTTTAGTAGACTCCAGGTTCCATTTGGTCCTCGAAACATCCTATTTTCTGCTTTAGCAAACATGATTCCACAGTATTTGGTATAACCAAGGTTTGCATATAATGTAATACAACTTACATAAATGGTTGTATGAAAATAAAAAAAAAGTTGTACTTCAAATCAAGAAGCTTACTTCCTTTCTATTTAGTTTGGTTGTTGTTACTCATTACTATCCTGTCATGACATCATGTTTGTGGTCAGTTGCTGAGACTAGTCTCATATGTTATTATTTGTTTATAATTAAAACTGCATGGCCACAATAAACATAGTTAATAGGTCTTATCTGATTGTAGTACTTTTAGTTGTGCTGACATGGCAACCTTTGCCACTAAGAAGAAACTGGTGCATAGCATCATAAACTAAAAGTCAAGCTGTCTGAAAGTTAAGAATTTGACCCAGATTGTCAGGAATAACCCCTTTAAACTCTTTGGTGCTAATGATTTTAAAAAGGGGCAACAGTGAAAGCTGAACTCTGCCTGATCTCATACTTAAAGAAGATTAAATAATGACATTAAGCCTTTTTTTTTTTTGCTTTTGGTGCTTCGCAAGCTGCTTTGCAAAGTTGTGCTTTGATTGTTTTTGCAAAATACCAGTAATAGTGCTTCTTTTCATGAAGATAATACACAACTTCAGAATACCTCTTATAAGGATGATGACTGAGCTTTTACAAGGTTATAGAATAATGGGCAACGAATAAGTGGCAAAAAATCATTTTAAATTTGGTATTACAGTATTGACTTCAATAATTTGCCCAAAATATGTTTTCTTAATAGGACTAGTATTATATCACTTATTGTTTGAGTTACACTCCTATTATGTTGCTTACCAGCTCAGTAGCCTAGATGGTAAGGCGCCCGCTTTGAGACTGGGAGGTCGGTGGTTCGCGCCCCGGTCGAGTCATTCCTAAGACTTAAAAAGTGGTCGGCGGCGCCCTCTGTTGGCTGCGGCTGCATCGGCTCGCTACAACGGGTCAGGTGCAATCGACATTTCGTTCTGTGTACATTGTTACACAGAATGACAATACAAGGAAATTATTATTATTATTATTATTATTATTTATGTAGCCATCTTGTTGCTACCGGTAGCTTGAAGTCTCAAGAAGATGACATTTTTGTTTGCTCTTTTTTGTTTCACCCAACAGAGGTATTTTCCTGTGCCTGCTTTTTTCTGCGTTTTGGGTTGTTTAGGATGAAAGTGTGTGGATTACTGTTGAGCAGGGGTCGGGAATGTATTTCTCTTTCCATGAGTACATCTGTCCTGTAGGAGTTTATAAAATCAGGGTCATACCAATCTTTTCTGTGTTGTTCCAATTGAGGAATATGCACAGCCGAGGCAATAATAATAATAATAATAATAATTTCCTTTGTATTGTCATTCTTTGTAACAATGTACACAGAACGAAATGTCGATACACCTGACCCGTTGTAGCGAGCCGATGCAGCCGCAGCCAACAGAGGGCGCCGCCATTTTACCAATGTTATAAGTCTTAGGTATGACTCGGCCGAGGCGCGAACCAGCGACCTCCCAATCTCAAAGCGGGCGCCTTACCATCTAGGCTACTGAGCTGGTCAAAACAGTAGATGTAGGCTTTGGTCCAGAATATATAAGGCAAAGTCTCAACTATAGTTTACATTCACAGCTTTACAATGTCTCTATGGAATCCTGAGAATGGAAGGTAATGAACATGTATGTTGACTGTTAAGACACTTTATGAGAAACCCACTGAACAAACTGTAAACACCCGAAAACGGCAGCAAAGCACCCAGAGCAGTTTAATTGTGTGAGCGGTAGGGGCGGGCGCCTCATGCCCACTATAATTACATCCATATCCTTGTATTTTACAGTATTTTGTGACATTTTCATGCCTGCCAACCTCAACCAGTTTCTTTCCTTATTAACAATTGCAATTCCCATAATGAAGTGATAATGAATCTTACACACTGCAGCACCTATTTTCTCACAGCTAGACAGACTATGTAGAATAAAAACAAAAATAATTTGTGTAAACAACATGCGTGCAAAATTAGTGCCTGATTTAGGATAATATTTGTTGTTGTGCCGCAACAATATTTTTAATCTACGATGACGTTGTCGTCTGCTACTAGTCAGTGACCAAGACTCTGTCTGTCTGTCTGTCTGTCTGTCTGTCTGTCTGTCTGTCTGTCTGTCTGTCTGTCTGTCTGTCTGTCCGTCCGTCCGTCCGTCCGTCCGTCCGTCCGTCCGTCCGTCCGTCCGGTCAGAAAAAAACTCCCTCACAAATGTTGGCATAAAGCAAACAAAAATTGTAAATGATCAAGAAACGTAGAAAATACTGAGAAGATGTATAAGTTAACAATGCATTTTTTACAAAATAACTTGCTTTTGCATGTGGATATTTATGACAAAAATGACGATTAAAATGAGCCTCAACGATCTAAAGTACCGGTGACTGCGGGAGACCGAAACATTTTAAGTGGCATATTAGTGATATGGGACACAGGCTCTGCCATTATCATATTATGAAATTATCTGCATTTTATATAGCGCTTTTCAAGTCAATGACTTCTCAAAGCGCTTTACAATGTGCTCCACATTTCCCAATAGCGGCCTTGCAGTCATGTAAGGCGCTAACCTGCTTATTAAGGGTTTTAGGGGTTCAGTGTCTTACCCAAGGACACTTCGATATGTAACACGGACGAGCCGGGATTCGAACTGGGATCCCTTGATCCCAAGACGAGCGCTCTACCTCCTGGGCTACTGCTGACCCTATTATCTCATTGCTTTTATCAAATCATTAAATGTCACTCGGTGAATACAAATGTGCATAACAATTAAATTTTGTCTGGAGAGCGGTTTTGGCGGTTTTGTTGAATTTTGCCCTAAAATAAATGGTTTGGCTTTCAAAAAAGAAAAGGAAATATTTTTTCTATTATTGCTCTTTGAGTCAAAAAGGTTCCCTACCCTTGCTGTTGGATAACAAAACGAGCAGGCAGCTGTCAGACGTTTGAGATCAGGGGTCGGGAACCTATGGCTCGCGAGCCATATATGGCTCTTTTCATGGGTATATCTGGCTCAAAGATACAATTCCACTCATGCAAATCTTTTCTGTGTTGATTCAACTTGAATGCATTGCGTACAAACCCGAATTGTAGTTTATGCGGAGAGAAAGCGACAGTAACCAGTAATGGGTACGGTCCAGTATATTTAGGGCATAGTCTTTATTACAGTTTTCAGTCGGGGTGTCACAAGAACAGACCCTGTTTTGGCTGTACGCCTCTAAGGAATCCCTAGCAAGCCAGTCACCATATTGGTTTACATGTTAATTAGTCAGAAAGGTTTTGAGTGTTTTAAGCAAAGTTTTGGTGGCTTTTGTGGAGAATGCCTCAGCATTCTATCGCAGATGGGTGCAGCAATGGTACAAGCAATGGCGAGCAGCCCAAATGGGGCAAACTGGCAAAAATAACACACAGATAGCCAACGGGGCTAAACCAGCTGAGACACTTTAGAATAGCCGGCTGCTAAAAAGGGCTACCCATGGACCGATTGGCGGAAAAACGGGAGGTTGGCTGATCAAAAGTATGCAGTATGCAGGATAACCAGGAGCTGACAACAATGAAACTACCATGGCAACAAACACAAACCCAATCGGAAGAAAAACACAAAAAGCATGGCGGCCTAGCCAGCTAGCCGGCTGCTAATGAGGCTAACTTAGACCAAAAAAAAAACTGAAAGCCTTCGGGAGCCTGCACGCTAACGGGCAGCTATCTGGACAATATCATATTAATTGCAAGACACGCGGCGAAAACCACAAAGGAAAAGTCACAATCACATACCTAAAAAGAGGCAAAGGAAAAAAGGAAGGCACGCTGTCCACGACGGCAGGTGAACTTACCTTTTGATGATCAACTCAGACAAACTCAACTCAGAAGTCCCCTTGCGACACTGTAAGCAAAGTTCCAATGAACCCAAGCGGAGATGAGCGCTATGCATTCGCTGATTACTACAATCGCCGTCTGTTTTTCAACGACACGCACTTTTGTTTCAAAAACTTGCTGTCGTCCGGTGATGTCACAGCTCTAGGGGATATGATATCAAATTGTTACCTTGAAAAATGAATTCCTTGAATATTCTGGAACATATCTGCAATATTGTGGGGAGGAACACTACACATTCTGTGACCAGTTGAAAAAAAGCTATTTTGTATTCCCTTTAAATAAATGCAGGATGGAGACAAATTTTAAGTGATATAGTGTATTTATATTAAAATGGGATACAGGTTTTAGAATTAATATTGTTTGATCAATTTTATCAAATCATCAAATGTCACACAATGAAATAAATGTGTTGAAGAATGAGCTTTTGTCTGCAGAGCGGATCTGGCGGTATTGTTGAATGTTGACTTAAAATATATGGTTATGGTATGGCTCTCTCTCAAAACATAAATGAATAATAAAATAAAGATATTGTGCCTTCACGGCCCTTTGGGTCAAAAAAGCTACCGACCCATCTTCCCATGCCCATCTTCAGGGCGTCTCGTCTAGGTGTTCTTTGAATACGAGTACCTGCCATGTGTCACGGTCAGAGTGCAAAATCGCACTTTTATTTTACAATCAATTTTACCTCTGAAAGCAAGGTCATGTTGCCACCAGCCTCTTTCTAGGTTGCCACTTCATCAATTGTAAAACCGATTCTGCCATCCAAGAACACTGACTTTTGATGTAGCTCACACTTTGAATGAGATAAGTTTGACTTGGTGCACCTCGTGTGGTGTTCTGGGACGGTGTGCTGTAAATCTCTGCAATACAGTAAGAGAATAGATGAAAATCCTATCACATTGAATGGATTCGTTTGTGTGCTCATTTATGTAATTTATGTATGTATTCATTTGTCTGTTAAAGGGACAGTGTGTTAGTGTTTTAGTGGTAAAATGTAATCAATAAAATAAGCAATATTGATTTACATAAAAAGCAATAATACTTGGACTATTATACAAAAGTGCACTTTTGAAATATTCATGTTTGAGAATATTTGCCATTTTTTAAAGGGTATCCGAATACTAAAACCCTCAAAAAAGGCTTGGCAAAAAATGTAAAACATCATTGTGCGGTTTGTTCACTTTCACTGTCCGCAGTTGTAATTTTTCCTTGTGGTTTTAGCACTCGTTTTCACTGGCACGACACAATTGATTGACATCTACTGGTCAAAATAATACAAATGGTCCCTTTTATTTATTAATTTTGTGGCTGATTTTAGAGTTGTATTTTAAAATAACACATAAAAAGCAAATATTTATAAAATTCCAAAGTAAGTTATAAGGAATCATACATTATCCACTATTATAATGTTTTATGCACTTTAATCTTTTGTCAAAAGTATTTTTTAAAGGCTACTTAGTTAAAATGAATGTACAGTAATCCTTGTTGGTGTATTTTTTTTTTTTTTGCGTGAGATGCGATTTGAAAAGGTCCGGCGATAGTAAAACCTGCTAAGTAGAATACTTCTTTATTATATCCTTGACATTCCAAACACAAGAGGAGAATCTTAATTCATTGAATACTCTAATATACATTGAAACCGAAGAAGCATTTTTTTTTTTAAATAACAGTACTTTATACTTCATTAACCCTTTTTTATATAACACTGTCTGTAAAGTCACATTATTATTCAAAAATAATCTTGTTGCATTATTGCACTAATGTATGGCTTAAGGAGACGGTCCACTTTACTTTGTCGCCATCGTGTGGACGACGCAGTCGGCACAGAGCGTTTTGTTGACAAGGTGGCTTTTCATTTTCATATTCTGGACTGCTTATCCTCAGTAGGGTCGCAGGGGTGCTGGAACCCATCCCAGCCATCTTTGGGCAGTGGGCAGGAGACACCCTGAACTGTTTGCCAGACAGTCACAGGGCACACAGAGGCAGACAACTCAATCGCTCATTTACACTTAGGGACAGATTAGACCAGCCAATTTACCTGGCATGCATGTTTTGGTATGTGGGAGGAAACAGGAGTGCCCGGAAACCCACACAGGCACGGGGAGAACATGCAAACTCCGCACAGGGTGGCGGTAGCTACAATTGAACCCTGGACCTGTGCACCGTGGGGCTGACGCACGAACCACTCGCCACCGTGCTGCCTTTGAGGGGAAAAAAATTGAATTTGAAAAAGATTTGCTTAAGTAATGTCTTGAATCGTCTCTAACTTTGAGCAATACAAATAGTGCGTTGTTTTGGCATAGAAGGGGGGGGGCGTGTCCCCATCAATATTAAGCAATCATTGTTTTGTCCCCATCAATATGGGATCACTTAACTCCTTTAATGCCATTACTTATAAATACGTTTTTCAAAAGTATTGTCCCTAAGTGCAAAATCTTAAAAATATTTTTTAAGTTTTAATTTTTAAAAGTTTTTGCCGCAGCTCATCAAGAAGTATCAAGCCTCTTAGAATGATTTCAGTATGATACATCACCATTAGGTGGCAGGATTGGCCCTGATCAGATTGAAGAAGCCTTCACTTCTTAGTATTTTTTTCCTGTATCCAGCGAATGAGAGTGTGTAGGCGGCCCCATATGGTGAGTAGGCATAATGAAGCAGTTTGGTGAGAGTAGCAAAGATTTGGATGCTTCAACAGAGCGTTTTTCTTTCTAAGAAACATGTCAACGTCCTATCGGCACCGTCTGGTCAGGGAGGGGTGACGTTTTGTGGCCGTCCACAGGAATACTAAAATTATGCAACGTTCATGCATAAGTATGTTATGTTATTTTGCAAGCAAAGTGCCCATGTGTTTATGGAAAGCATTGATTAGATATTGGAGGCATCAGAATTCTTTTTTAAAAAACAGTAAAAGTTCTGCTCTTTACAAAAAGTTGTTTTTTCAGAAGGTTTCTTGGAAACAAGGATTTTCAAGAAACAAGGATGTTCAAATGTTGTCTTCTAAACAATTTTAGTACCTAGAAACATCCTTTTTTTAAGGAAAGGTGAGGGTTCAAGTTTTTTAATGTCCTATGTCTGAATAGCAGTTAAAGAACTCCCTTTTCTGCAGGCCTTCAAAAATAAGTCAAAATGGCAAAAATTCGCTTTTCCCGTTTGAGAGAAACGTGTGGCCTTGAGTGGTAAAACATATGGTACGTCCCCACCAATATCGGGTAATCATTGTTTTGTCCCCACCGTTATTATTTGATCATTTAAAATCTCCCCACCAATGCCAAGACCATACCTACACCCTTGCAATACAGTTGAAAATGTTGACTGCAAAATGTCATGGGAAAGCAGCGAGTTGAGTTCACAGGTCAGGCTTTGGCCTCTAGTTTTGACGTGACGAGCGGGGTAGAGGAGCTGGCTGCCATTTTCCATGTTTGTTTACCTTCCATTTGAAAGCACGTTAGCTTCAGCACACACACACACACACACACACACGAGAGGGTCTTTGTTGAGGCGTGCGGCAACCAAGCGTGTGACGAGAGTAAATGGAGCGCGCCGATGATCAAGTGTTGAGCAAGACGCATAAAAACACTTAGTGTGACACACACCAACTCGCAAGGGTAATTGCCCCCTACATGTGTGAGAGGGGCGTGTTAAATGCCGGGACTTGCTAGGTTTTTACTAAGGCGGCGTCACAACGACACAGTCGAATCTGACTACCTTATTTTCCGCACTATAAGGCGCACCTAAAAGGCTTTATTTTTTTCAAAAGCTGACCATGCGCCTTATAATACAATGCGCCTTATTTATGGAACAAAATTAATTCGCAAAGTCTTGCAACTAACTTGCCGCCGCCGACTAGATTTTCCCCCAAACGCCAAGTAGTCCGCGGTGTATGCTGGGATTTATTTACCGGCGTTTCATTGGCTAACCAATGTGTCAATCATCATTTAAATTATCACTATTGGCTAAAGTTATTCAGAGGTCAAGGAGAGGATCCTTTTTATCATTTACAGGCTGGCATTGGCTTGAACAGCAAAACAAAGCCTGCAATTGGCCAAAAAAGACGTGTCAATCATCAGTTGAATCGATCACTATTGGCTAAAGTTATTCGGAGGTCAAGGGGCGGATCCTTTTTATCATTTACAGGCTGGCATTGGCTTAAACGGCGAAACAAAGCCTGCAATTGGCCGAAAAAGATGAATGCGTATTGCACGTGGCTGACGGCATACAGAAAGCATTTTTTTCTATTCTGTATTTGTAAATATTTTATTCTCCTGGATTTACTACCCTCACGGATATAAGGGGACATTGGCTGCACATTATTATGAACACAACGACTTCGGTGAGCTACTCCGGGTTTATATTGTCCCTGTATCTTGTTTCAGACTGAACTCGATGTTTCTGTGATAAGCGGTGCAGATAATGGATGGAATGGAGTGTCTATTTTTAAATTAAACTCAATTCCAAGTGTTTATTGTCATATGCACAATAAAGTTGTGAGCGAAAAAGAAAATAGAAGCTAAGGAATGTTTGGCATTTCTTGAATCCCAAGACTCTAACCTTCCGAATGATATTTGGAACGATGCATTTGAGTGACATCGTACGGACACCGCATCCGCACGTGTTCTCGACACGTATTTGCGTCTTTGCAAGCTTTGGTAATGTTAAGGGGGTAATAAGTTGGACTGAACTATCTGACTGTTTTGTCCTCGTTCCCATTGTAGCGCCTTATAATCCGGTGCGTCTTATGTATGTCAAAAATAGGACCAAAAACTATTTTTTCGGGGTACGCCCTATAACCCGGTGCGCCTTATAGTGCGGAAAATACGGTACTAAACACACCGTTAACAGTTCTTCCCAAAATGAAATGTTACCTGTTGTATATTTAGAAAAATACAATTTGTTTAAACGATAATGTAGGCCAGTGGTTCCCAAAGTGGGCGGTACCGCCCCCTGGGGGCCGTGGAAAGATCTGGGGGGCGGTGAGGAAGAAAGGAGCGGTAGGGGGGCAGTAGTGTGGGGGCAGTCCTAATTCGGAGTCAGAAGTTTGAACGTAGTGCATTTGTGGAACCGCAAAGCACTGCGTTTTTTTCAAGGTTTTGGAGTGAGTGATGGAGTTTTGGCCAACCACACTTGTTACTGTTGGAGTTTTAAAAGCACCGACCAATCAGAGGCAAGATTTAATAAAAGCACACGCCAATAAACGTGATTCAAAGCTTGCAAGCACCACGCTATGCCACACCCACTGTTTGAGCTCATTGAGTGTTATGGCGGACTCTGTGAACATAGTCCTAGGGTCAACAAATGAGAATGAAACCAAGCTTGCACTGAAGAAGGGCGGTACATCACTTGTTTGGACCTATTTTGGTTTTGACGAAGCGGACGTGGATCAGAGGAAAACGCCCGTTGCAGAATTTGCTTTTGCGTAGTCGCTAGGTCCAGAGGAAACACAAGTCATTTGTACTTAGGAATACACTGGGGGGGCAAGGTGGCGCCAGCCTGCAAAAATTTGGGAACCATTGATGTAGGCAATGAATTTACCTGATAACCTGATGTCCTTTACACAAATCATATCTCTCCTGACACACTTAGCTATTATTGATCGTTTTTGTGTGACGTTACGAGCATACTGGTAGGAAGACAGTAGGCCTTATTGAATGAATCCAACAGACATTCTTTGATGTTATCGTCTACACCAGGTGTCTCAAACTCAATTGAGTTGAGGGGGCGATAAAGCTGGGGTCCTGGTGAGGTTGGGCCGAATGGGGTTTTACACAAAAACAGCGCTGATAAAGACATTGCACTGTTCTTAAAGGGACAGTGTCTTATGTTTGTTGACTGGATGTTGCCGTGAAATAAAAATGATTCCAAGGAAGTCTTTCCCTTCGGGGATGAACAAAGTATCTATCTATCTATCTATCTATCTATCTAAAAACTACAGAGACTGGAAGGCAGCAAAATAAGAAAAGGGGGTTAAAAGAGAAACGGGAATAAAAAGAAAAGTTGGTAGAAAGAAAGAAAAATAAGGTAAATGGTAAAAAAAAGGAAAGAAAGAGAAGAAAGAATTTAAGCGAAAAGGGACAACACAAATAGCAATTTTCTCTTTTCTCTTTTTTTTTTTTTTACATTTTCTTAACTTTTTTGTTTTTCTTTTCCTTTTTTCTTAAATTTTGTCTTTTACCCATGTTTCTCCTCTTTTTAGTCATTTACTTTTATTTCTTTTTCTTTTTTTTTCTTTCTTTTTTCTTTTCTAATTTCTCTCCTTTTCATTAGTAATAAGGTTTGTTTTAGTCACCTTGAGTGTCCCGTATGTTCTCTTCCTCTGTTGTGCTTTTAGTCAAGTCAAGTCATTTTTATTTGTATAGCCTTTAATCACAAAGAGTCTCAAAGGGCTGCACAGGTTTTTGCAAACCACAGACTATTATTACAGACTATTATTACACCATCCCCTGATCTAAAACTTACATGAGGGCAAGGAAAAACTAAAAAACCTCAACATGAGGAAAATGAAGAAACCTTGAGAAGGGACCGCACATGTGGTAATCCCCCTTCCAGGATGACCAGACTGCAAAGGACGTTGCAATAACAAATAATACACAGATATTGGCAACGTGAAATATAGGTTATTCATATGCTATGGAGTAGAAGTGTGTTTTAAGCTTAGATTTAAACATTTCCACTGAGGTTGCAGATCAAATCTCAGGGTGGAAGAGCATTCCACAGCACCGGGGCCCGAATGGAGAACGCTCTCGAACCTGCGGATCTCTTCTTGGCTCTTGAGATCACTAGTAGACCAGCGTTTTCAGAACGAAGGCTCCGGAACGGAACATAGGGGGGAATGAAATCTGAAAGATATGAGGGAGCAAGTCCATGCATGATTTTGTATAATACCAAGAGAACCTCAAAATCACATCTTAAGCTAACAGGGAGCCAATGCAGGTTAGCTAAAATCGGGGTAATGTGATCAAACTTTCTTGTCTTAGTTAAAAGCCACGCTGCAGCATTTTGTACTAGCTGACGGCTCTTGATTTTGGATTTCGGGAGTGCATTACAGTAATCGAGACGGGAAGTAACAAACGCGTGAATTATAATCCCCACATCCGACGGAGACAGCATAGGACGAATTTGAGCAATGTCGCGAAGATGGAACAAAGCTGTTCTAGTAATCTTCACGTGTGTTGGAAAGGACAGATCGAGGTCAAATATAACACCTACGTTTTTTACTGAGTCACTCTGGGTGATATGACATTTGTCAATGTTCACAGCAGTTATTGAGAAAAGGTCACGGCATTTAGATGGACCAATAACTAACATTTCAGTTTTTTTCAGAGTTAAGGCGCAAGAAGTTGAGTGACATTCACTCTTTTATCTCAGTGAGGCAACCCTCCAAATTACCACAATTTAGTGTGGCAGATTCCTCCAAAGGAAGATATAGTTTAGTGTCATCTTCGTCGCAATGGAAACTGATATTATACTTATAGCGAATATCACCTAATGGAAGCTGTAAATGCTGAAAAGAAAGGGGGCCAAGTACTAAACCCTGCAGAACACCACAGGTAACACCAAAGGGCTCAATTCGCCATATTTAACACAGTGCGTCCTATCTGAGAGGTAGGATCTGAACCATAAGAGGACGGTTCCTGAGAAAACAATCCATTTTTCCACCTTAGCATTTTAGCACTTGTTTTCCGTGGCATGACAGAATACAGCGACATCTAGTGGGCAAATAAAACACACTGTCTTTTTAAATCTCATATTAAGGCATGGGCCTCAAACTGCGTGTTTGAGAGCCCTGGTCTTTACTGTTATATTATTGGCTACTCAAATGAAAGTGGGGCGTTCAGAGCGAAAGAAGTAAGGACCTGTCGAGGAGGTGCTGAACATGGTCATCGAGGCTTAGAAGAACAGACCCAACACCCAAATCGTATCCGTATGAAAGAGTCTGTTCCAAACATTTTGTAAACCATCAGGAACACAGTCATTTTACAATCAGGCAAGAAAATCTCTCACCTTCAGGAGAAATTCCCCAGGGTGAGCGGTATATTGTGAGATTCCCCTGAGTGAAGCAGCCATTTGAGGTGCTGCATTTGTAGTTTGCACAGGCAGGAGTAGTGTATTCGTGTGTAACGCACATTGGATTTGATCTCATCATCATACTATTTTTATTGACGATATCAGAGAAAAATGGTCGAGAATGGAGAAATCCGAAAACGATAGAAATATTACCCAAAAAAGTACGACGAGGGAAACAAACTTTGGGTGCATCTGATGATGAATCAAACTTTAAAGGACATAAAATAAATATGTTGTAAATGTTATGCTGGCGTTGTGTTCATAGTTGTCAATAAATGATTTGAGTCATGGCCGCAACAATGTTTGTCGCATTCAATGCTTAGTTTGAACTGATAAAAAGTCAAACACAATTTTATACCTATTTTGTCATCAAAAATTTGTGGTGTGTGTCATACGCAAATAAATACGGTATTACCGCCACACCCTTCTCACCTTTTGAAGCCCTAACCCATTATCATGCCTGTTGAATGAATAATAGGGAAACCTGGTCGTATTTCTCGTTGACTGTGTTGGGTAAACATATAAATTAACGTAACTTGTCAGGCCAGACATTTGTTCTTCCTGCCAAGTGCTAACTATAACAGCTACTTAACAGCACTTTGTTTCTTCCTGAGGCTAGCTATCAACTAGCTGTACTTTTCTCGCATTTTTCCACTGTAGTCAAAAACAGAAATGCTTATTTACATATAGTAATTATACAGCCGTAAACTCCCATCGTACTAGTTCTTAGCATTTTAAAGGACTTGCATTAGACAGGCAAATCCTACCTTTCAGACATCAAAGAGCATCATTTCAAAGAAAGAAAAATAAATTACGAGAGTTAAAAAAAAAAAACGTTTTTCAGGCTTCAATCAATGACCACTCCTGGTTCTGATTTAGAAAGTAGGTGGTCTGACTAAAATTAAATGAAAAACATCTTGTGTACTTGGACAAAAATATACTTGTAGTCCATTAAAACTGACTAACTATTGGGCAGGGCAGCCATTTTGCCTCAATTCATGTTTATTTGTATAGCCCTTAATCACAAGGAGTCTCAAAGCGCTGCACAGACCACAGATTATTGCAAACCACAGACTATTATTAAACCATCCCCTTGATCTAAAACCTACATGAGGGCAAGGAAAAACCCAAAAACCTCAACATGAGGAAAATGAAGAAACCTTGAGAAAGGACCGCACATGATGACCAGGCTGCAATGGATGTTGCAATAACAAATAATACACAAATATTGTCAACATGAAATGTAGGTTTTTCATATGCTATAGAATAGAAGTGTGTTTTAAGCCTAGATTTAAACACTTCCAATGAGGTTGCAGATCGAATCTCATAAGGCAGAGCATTCCACAGCACTGGGGCCCAGATGGAGACCGCTCTCGACCCTGTGGATCTCTTCTTGGCTCTTGGGATCACTCGTAGACCAGCATTTTCAGACAGACGGCTCGGGGTAATGTGATCAAACTTTCTTGTCTTAGTTAAAAGCCTCGCTGCAGCATTTTGTACCAGCTGCAGGCTCTTGGTTTCGGACTTTGGGAGACCGGAGAGTAGTATATTACAATAATCGAGACGGGAGGTAACAAACAAATACTTCCTGTATTTTTGCCTATTGAAATCAACAACTTTTCTTGAATGAAAGTTTTTTTCTGTACCACGAAGAGGGGCTAAATATTACCAACTGTCCCTTTAAGTACATTAATATAATTAGGAAGCATCTTTGAGCGTCGTGAAAAGCTATATTGAATTGAATTTTTTTTTGGCGTCGAATTGAAGATTCGGGTTTACTTCGAGCTCTGTTATCAAATCAAGTAAACCCAGCGGGTTTGGGCGGGTCTGGGTTTGTATACCTGGGACTCGGGTCGGGCGAAATATTATAGGCTAGATCTTACATCTAGCTGCCTTTCAGTCTAATTTTAATGTTCTTTTGGTATTATACAAAATTATGTATGGACTAGCCCCTTCATATCTTTCAGATTTAATACCCCCTATGTTCCTACTCTGAGTCTTCATTTAGAAAATGCTAGTTTGCTCGTGATCCAAGAGTCAAGAAAGGATCCGCAGGTTCGAGAGTGTCCTCCATTCAAGCCCCGGTGCTGTGGAATGCTCAGCGCATTTCTACTGACTATATGAGTGGTCCACACTCAACTGCTTCAATTTGTGATTCATCCACATTCAAGTCTTATTCAAAACAGAAGTTTTAATCAAACATAAAGCGACACCTTGCTACTTTGGGCTTCCGTTATTGCTGGTTCAATGCTTGCGGATTTTCATTGTGCATCATTTTCTGCAATTCTGATTGGCTAAAGGGAGGAAGATGATTTATATCGTTAAATCTGCTCAGCAGCCACATTCGGGTCCTTAGTGCTCTCTAGTGGCACCCTGGCATATTTTCAAAAATATTTGATTTCTTAAGGACAGAACCAGCAGGTAAATGCAGTCTTCCATAACGGCCACGTGATGATGGCAAAGTATTATGTAAAGCACCGCTTCTCAACTGGCCTGACTTCAAGACCGTCCACTGAAGTCAAGCTGCAACCCGAATCATATCAAGCTGCAAACCAAATCAAGAAAAAATTCCACTTCTCAAATTTGTCCAATGAATGGATTCAGCTTAAACCAGAGACAGAAGAATAAAATAACCCTCATTTTAAAAAACAAAATTAAAAGCAAAACGACTTCAAGTACTGTACATAGTCACATATAAGCCTCTATAACATATAAGCACCCCCTAAACTGCTTTAGAGTAGCCACAAATTAGAAACAAACTCAAAACCTTACTTTTCAACCAGTACTTTCATAATTCGTAATCGTTTCCCTCTTTTTCTTTCCATTAATAAGAATTTTCCTGGGACCCATTATTATGGGCAGGGAGATGTAAAACCTCCAAAATCTCAATTAAATTAGATGTGGTCCCTCCTAAACGTGCCAATTGACTGAACAGGTAGAAGAAATGGAGCAGGGCATTAATGCCGTCTACTGCTAAGGAGTGTAATTGACCCTTTTTTTTTCTTCTTCTTAGTATTATTTTGCAGTAAAGTGAAGTAGATCAGATCCCTAATTCATAAATTTGAGTGATAAATTAGAAAAAAAGATTCTTAAAATTATGTGGCAGTACAGAAGTTATTCATTAAAAAAATGTTTTTAAGTACAGAACCTTTACTTGTTAAATTGAGCCTGTGAATTGGATTTGTTTAAGACCAATATATAAAAAAAAGTTTCTACTTTGCAGATTTTCACGTATCTCGGGAGGTTCTGCCCCTCATGAACTGCAAAAGCTGAGGGATTACCGTATTATGTTCATTCACACTATGGGATGTATGGCACCTTATATTATATTTATATATTATTATATATTATATTTTATATTATATATATATATTATATTATATATTATATATATATATATATATATATTATATATATACCTTATATTGATCTGGTGCAATATTTTATTGTTAATGTTATCACAACCACAATCTGGTTATAACATAGTAACATGATAGTAATAACACAAGTTGCTATTTTAGAAATGGTAGCCCTCTGTGTCAATTGGTAACAAAACGTTCCTCTCGGTTTAAAAAAGGTTAGTGACCCCTGCTTTACAGAATGGCTTTGTCATAATCACCCTTCCTCCTTCCAGGTCGTCACGAATAAAATATGCAAATTCGGGTTTGCTTCGGGCTCGGTCGCTCAAATCAAGTAATTTGGTCAGGCTCGGGTGTGTTTGGGCTTTAATACCTTGCGACTCATATTGTATTGTTTTGTCAACATCTTTAAAAAATCTTTTTAAAATAATTGGATGGGCATGTTTTGTTGTGTTACACCAAATTTGTGGGCTTCACATAAAATCTTATGACAATTATGTCAAACCAACTCCAAAGGAAAAGCTGATTGTCATCATCAAATGGAGATTTCCCGGCGTGCCCACCCCCTCGCCGAAACGCAGGATGTGGATGCTGTTTCAACAGCCGGGTGGGGCTTATTTAAGACTTTTAAAGTCCTGTCAAGGAACTGACTTTTGTTGGGTCACACGCACACACTCGCTGGAAATCCTTTGAGTACACACGCACGGTGCACAAGAACAGCTCCTTGACAAGTTTTCATTTGCTCAGAGGAGACTCGCCAGCAGGGCCGCATCACTGACATTCTCCACATGCCGACTCTTTTTATTATGTTCTTTGTGCCGTGACTATTTCCCATAAGCTGACCTTCTCTTTGAGGCGGCGGAATCACCCCGGCCGTGCTTTCTGACTGACTCACGCGCAAACGCTCACGTCATCTCGACCCATGACTTTATCTGCGTGATGTCACGTGTCAAAGGTGCTCGGTGGGAGCGTCTTATTTGTTGAGAGTTGAGTGTGAGATCGCGTGTGATCGCATTCGGCGGTGTGAGAGCGTGTCGGTGCATGTGTGCGTGAGTTTTTGAGGGTAATGCGCACATCTGTCAGGGATGGCGTAGGGTTGAGGCAGAATGGCTTTTGAAAGCATGCGTGTGTTTGTTTGATTGTTGTGTTTTCCTACGCAAGTTCAAGATCTTGTGGGAAAGAGTGCATGACAGTGTGTGAGTGTACTAGTTGTTCATCTCAGTGACATGACACATCAAATGTGTTTGTAGGGCAGGCGTGTCTTAAGTAGTAGTCTTCATCACCCGGCCACTTGTGCCCAGTTGACGTTTCCTTCCGCTGCCTGCACTTAAGGAGAGAGGTATTACACGTGTCGACCGAGGCGTTGCCAGGGTCTCAGCAACACGTTTGGAATGTTGTAAAAAAGAATTTGAGTTTTGTAGATTGATGCTCTGGCGAATAACATGTACAGACGCTGCCCTACTTACGTTTGTAAGTTGAATTTGTTCGTATATTGCTTCAGTGCCATATTTTGTATGTTTAAAATTTATAGAAGTATGTTTAGGGCTTGTATAAGTAACCTGTATTGTTTTGTACTAAAAAAATAAACATTTCATAAAATAATATGCCTTATTTTGGGAGATGCGCTTCAAGAGGTCCTCCTCTGTGGTAAAACGTGGCCAAAAAAAGCGACCCGACCATTTTCTCAACCGCATCAAGCTTTCTTATTGCACTTTTGTTTCAAAAGAAATGGCTCGCCTCTTCTTTACACGTTTGACGCCAACCATGGATACATGAGATATAAAACAATAAAAACAGTTCTTAGCGTGCTAGAGATACAGTGTAGTGTGTATAAACACAAACCAGGAAGTAGAAGCCCGATTTCATCTTCGGGGTGGATGCTGCGTGACCTCTCACAGCGGCAGCAATATTTTTCGACATCCCGAAAAAAATGGTCGTCTCTACCGTTTTACGTAAGTCGAATGGTCGTCAGTAGGGGAGTGTCTGTATACAAACATGTTTTCGAGCATTCTTCGTTTCTTTTGAAACAAACTATTTGTGCATGTCTTTTTAGAAGTCAAAGTTCGAATTAGGGAAGTCTTCCGGACCTCCCTAAGTATTATGAATGAACGAAAAGGATCAACGGAGGCGTGTGTGTTTCCTTAGCGGCCTTCATGTGGAAAGTTTTGAACCTGCGCACATTCCTATCCGGCTCGCCTATGAAGGTCAACTCTTCAGTGTGTGTGTGAGTCGAATGATGTGTGCCTGAGAGATAGAAAGTGTATGTATGAAAGTTTGAGGAATGGTAGCGTGTGATTAGAGTGTGGGTGCAATTAGTACATATTTGAGGAAAGAATGTAAGTAAATGTGGGGGAAATGCATTTCTAAATTCTACATATGTGAATGACAATATGTTACTTGGAGCAAGAGTTAAAAAAGGACCCAAAACACTGTATTAGAGTTAAATGCCCTTTTGTGTGTTTGCTTGTGTAAAAAAACTATGTTAGTGCCTGGGCATGTTGTAGGTCCTCCATCTTGAAGAAGCGGAGGATGATTTTGCAGTACTCTGTGGAGTATTTTTCCAAAGGTTGTGCCAAGATTTTAAGACCCGCGGTAACTTGAGCCCCTAAAGTCATGTGCGTCCTGTAAAATCTTTCGTTTTACATCTTAACTGAGCCACTTAACGTAATGGCGTCAAACACATTCCTCATGTAAGTCACCCTTTCTCTCTTTCATTCGCCAGCTGATACGTCCTGGGAGTGATGCACTGGCTTCCCCTGGTTGCCATGGTGATCGCCTCGGCCCTGCCCTTCCCTCACAAGCCCGTGTCCAGAATCGCCTCCGCTGCCAGCGTAGACAATGAGCGTCGTCGCCTGGCCGTGGACTACAACTCCCAGGGAAATGTCTCTCAAACTGATTACAACGTGGCCGCCCTCCAGAAACGCACCCACAACTCTTCGGATAGGAGTGCCACTCGGGGGGGAGAGAATCACGGCACCGATGGCCAAAAAAGGGTGCACGGCGATTTCCTGGATTTCGCAAACGGAACTACGCATGTTTCTGTGGTGGAATCCCAGATAAGCCAAAGTCCTTCATCTGCCGGACAAAGGACTCAGACGACTGTTCCCGCGCAGCAGCTTATGAACGGGTCAAGGACCGAGCCCACGGCAAAGGTTATGACACCGAGGCCCGTGAACGACGGCGTCAACGCAACCAGGGAGGCCAGATTAGGCTTCCTGGAAAACCTCCTGCTGGAAGGAGATGAGATGTTCCTCGACTCTCACCCGAGGGTGCTGTTCTCCTCATCTCCGTCACCCCCGGAGCATCCGCCCCTCATGCTTATGCTAGAGGATGACCTCCGGGAGGATGACGCAGAGGAACTGGATGATGCTCACGTGGAGGGTCACGGGGATCGGAGCCTCAATTGGGGCAATGTATCGGGATTGGCGTCTGACGCGGACCGCCCTCTCAGGAGGCACAAGCGGTCTCATCTGATGGACCGCCGCCGAGGCGAGAAGTCTGTATGTGAGGCAGAGAGCGTCTGGGTGACGGACAAAAAGACGGCAGTGGACTCGCGTGGCCAGGAGGTCACCGTTCTGCAGGACATCCAGACCCAAACGGGTCCGCTAAAGCAGTATTTTTACGAGACCCGATGCCGACAGGCCGAGCAGCAAAAAGACCACGGTCCTGGCGGCAAGGGGTCGTTATCGCAACCCACCGGAGTAGCGGGTGCCGGCTGTCTTGGCGTGGACAAGAAGCAGTGGGTGAGCGAATGCAAGGCCAAGAAGTCATACGTGCGCGCCCTGACCAAAGACGGCAACAACCGAACGGGTTGGAGATGGATTCGGATCGATTCGTCTTGCGTATGTGTGCTGCTCTCCAGGACCAATCAGGTCTTGGCTCGCGAGGCACTGGCACGGAGGGGGCGGGGTTAACCGTACCATGCCTTTGTCATCAGACTCAGACCAGAACATAGCATATAGAGATGTGTTTTTTTTTGTACGATTTGTCTTTCATAACCTAAGTTATTAGTACGTAAGCATGTGTATGACTTTGATATTAATATATTCCTTCACCAATATTTGTATGTACAGTGCTTAACATATGTCCTCTATTACAAAATAAAACACAAAAGTTTAAGCAGTCATTTGTTTCTATTCCAAACACACACAAAAAAACGAATTTAACAATTGTCAGTCTTATAATTGAACAGCATAGACCAGGGGTAGGGAACCTATGGCTCGGGAGCCATATATGGCTCTTTTCATGAGTACACATGGCTTGGGAGCCATATATGGATGAATAAAGTATAATAAAATGCCCTGAAGAACAAGCTTTTGTCTTGAGAGCAGGTTTAGCGGTTTTGTTGAATTGTCTCTTAAAAATAACATTCGAATATTTTGAGTCAGCAATTTGTGAGAAAGTTTTTCATTTTTACTTTTATTTTTATAAAGTCCTGAAATTATCTTGTAAGGTTACCCACAATGTTTTGCTTATTTTAATTTTAGTCCATTAATAAAAAAAACAATATTAATAAAGTTGTTGTTTTTTAAAAAACTTATTTATACCAGATAGATAATTATAATAAAATATGTAACAATGAATGTGTAAAAACAATCAGAAAAGTTGATGATTGTTAAAGTGGTCATAAGAAAATGTTTTAATTCTGTAATAATAAAGTTATCGTTGTCCAGCTTAAGTCCGAAAATCTGTCGGTTTATCATTATTATTATTATTATTATTATTATTATTATTTCATTCAAGTGCACTATCCCATATTTCCCCCTCAGTTGTGGTTGGTAATTTTTTCTGTTTTTGTTTGTACTGTATTTGTTAAGCACTGTATGTATGTACGTGAGCTTGTATATTTATAGAGGAGCGGCTTATAAATATTCTGTCAGACTTTGTGCACTCATGTAAAGCCTTAAAACTTTACCTTTTCTGGGGGTCATAAACAAGATTTTCATATTCAAATGAATGACATTTATTCATTTACCAAACCAAAGGTCTTTGAGTCTTTCCTGTGCTTCCTATCTTGACTGACATGTCAACACATCTGAGGTTTGTGTTTAGTCTAGGGTAGGGGTGTCAGACTCGTTTTGGCTCGGGGGCCACGTGGCAGAAAAAAAACTCACAGGGATCCGGACGGGTAGATTAAAGAGGAAACAAAAAGATAGAGAGGGAGAGGGGAAGAGAAAAACAGAAAGTGAGAAAAGAGAGTTGTATAAAGAAAGAGGAGCAAATAGTGAGAGCGTAAGAAAGGATGAAAAAGAGAGTTAAAAAAAGGGACAGAAAAAGAGAGGGGGAGAGACAAAAGAGAGAAGAGGGGAGAGTGAGAAAGAGAAAGACACAATGATATTAAGAAAAAAGAGGGAGAAAGAGCAAGAGAGAAAGATACAGGGAGGGAAAAGAGACAGTGATATAGGAAACGAGAGGGAGAGAAAAGAAAGAGAGACAAAATGAAAAAGAAAGAGAGGGGGTGGAGAAAGAGAGAACGAAAGAGATAGACAAGAAAGAGAGGTTAAAAGAGAGAGAAAAGGAAAGAAGGAGCAAAAGAGAGACAGAGCTATAGAGAAAGAGAGAAAATGAGTGAGGACAGAGACATAATGAAAGAGAGACAGAAAAAGAAAGAGAGTGAAAAAAAAGAAAGAAAAAAGAGAGAAGATAGTATAGTTCCAGTTGCTTTGAGAGTGGTACCTGGCTCTGTCAATATCAAGTAGACATATTTCAAATTGCAGCTCATTGTTTTCGTGTGCTTCTTTTAAGTCTGGTCTCCCGGGCCAGATTGGAACCCACATAGGGCGTATTTTGTTTCTGGCTCGCTCTACTGAGAAAAGGTATCTGTTCAATAATGAGCATAGGTCCTTCAGACATTCTTTAGCATCCTGTCCTGAGTCATGTAGCCAACGTTTTGGCCCAATAGGTGAAAGGTGTGGTGCAGACAAAATTTCCATGGGGCACTCCCAAGGGAATTGATCAGACTGTTTCCTCTTCAAATCTAAATGGTAGACCCTGTAAGACTCCAAGTATGATGTATTTTTGCTCAGTCTGTTCTTACCCACCACATTCAGTGCCTAGGTTTTATTTTTAAGACTGTTTAGCCAAAAATGCAGAACACAATGCACGATTCTAATCTGTGAAATAGCAAAACAGTGAGAAACACTACACCATTCAATTTGGTTTTGAAACACTCAGACTGAAAGCAAAGTATCGTTAATAAATCGTGTTCCTTTTTAATGCACGGTAAAGAAATTCAAAATGTAACATGGCTAGCTTATTAGGTTTTTTTTCTCGTTAAATTGGACAAATATTTCATTGATAAATAAATCCATGACAGAATCAATTAAAGAATAATGTGGACAGTTGAATGTTGGGGACACTGGGGACAAGAGTGCCACGGAATCGACACATTTTCATTAGCAAGTAGATTTTTTCCTCCATTTTTTCTTCAATTTTTAATGTTAGATGTGATTTTAAGGTTCTGTTGGTAGTATACAAAATTATGCATGGACTTGCGTCTTCATATCTTTCAGATTTAATTTCCCCCTATGTTCTGGTCCGGAGCATTCACTCTGAAAATGCTGTTCTACTAGTGATCCCAAGAGCCAAGAAGAGATCCGCAGGTTCGAGAGCGTTCTCCATCCGGGGCCCTGGTGCTATGGAATGCTCTTCCCCCTGAAATTCGATCTGCAAACTCAGTGGAAATGTTTAAATCTAAACTTAAGACACTTCTATTCTATAGCATATGAATAACCTACATTTCCTGTTGAGAACATCTGTGTATTAATTGGTATTGCAACATCTGTTGCCGCCTGGTCATCCTGGAAGGGGGATTACCTTGGGCGCAGTACCTTCTCAAGGTTTGTTCACTTTCCTCATGTTGAGGTTTTTGAGTTTTTCCTTGCCCTCGTGAAGGGGACGGTGTAATAAGTCTGTGGTTTGCAATAACTTGTGGTGTGTGCAGCCCTTTGAGACTCATTGTGATGAAGGGCTATACAAATAAACATGACTTGACTTGATATTATCGTTTGGCGGGGCGGATTTAAAAAAAAGGCCTAATGGACCGCGTGAGGCCCGCGGACCTGAGTTTTCCTACAATTGGCCTATGCACCCTTAAAAACAAAAACATACACCCTGACATGCAAGAACCAAGAGCCACTTTCGTATGACAAGCAGATCCACACGGATCGCTTTATTTCATCAGACTTTTTTTACATCACCATTTTCAACATATTTGTTCATTTTCCATAGGATATCTTCAGCTTTGTATTACGATCACCGTTTAATCATGAAACTTTGCAATTATTGCACAACCTGTCATTAACGGTAGTGCCACCAAGCATAAGGCTCGCCAAACTCCGAGCGGACGGGCCAACGTTCAGCCTAGTTTAGAGACGAACGAGTGTAGATGAGAGAGCACGGGAACAAGGATGTATATGTACATACATCGATCGAATACACACCTTAAATAAAAATCAATTGTCGTAAAAAAATCAAAAATACAACTGAAAAAAATCTCACACATTTTACAAATTGAAACCCTTGACCCAGGCAGGGCCCCCACTCCCAATTTCAGATGTATCATACATATATATTTTTGTTTTCCTTTTTTAATTATCTTTTTTTGCTTTTCTTTACATTTCGAACAGCTCGATAGCGTCACCGTTGAGGGCAAAATTGAAAATATGTCTTTTTTTCCCCCCCTCTTTTATTTTTTAAGACATGCATCGTAAACATGGAGGCTAAAGGTTCTGTTTCCTGGTCTTCCTACTAACCCCTTTATTACCCCATTCCGAAGAGTTCTGTTATGGCTTGTCTGTCTGCGCGTACAGTATGTGTGTTTCGTTTGCCCATCTATTGTCTATGAATCTGTTTGTCTCTCTGTGGCCCCTCATTTTGTTCCTTAGTCGTGTTCCCATTAGTCTGGTTAGAGCAGTTTCCCCCCAAAAAACACAAACGTGGTTTTCACAAATCTTAATGCCAACATTTCTAAAATGTCCGAGATCAGTGTTTCTCAGCCAGTGGGTCTGGACCCAAAAGTCTGCTGCTGACCCGTTTCCCTTGTCTTGACAACAAAAATGCTAAGAAGAAGTACAAAAAAACAGAGGCTCAATGACACTCCTGAACAGTAGATGGCGATGATGCCATGCTCGATCTCCTTTTCCTCTTCAGTCAATTGGTGCGTTTCATTTTACAGTCATTTTGTTGGTTTTATTGCCTTTTTCTGCCCATAACAATGGGTCCCAAAAACGTTATTGGTAAGGGGAAGGAAAAATGAAAAACGGTGAAAACAATGATCAAGGCAAAGGGTTTTTAGTTTATTTTATTTTAGTACGTGCATAATTTAAAGCCATTTTTTTAAAGTTGTTTTGGTTTTGCTGGTCTTTTTTTGTGGAATAAAATGAATATATTCTACTATCTCAGGTTTAAACTGTACAATCCTTCCATTGGATACATTTGAGAAGTGGACCCTTCTTAATTTGGGTTGCAACTTGTCTTTAATGTGGAGTAGTGGGTTCTGAAGTCAGATCCGTTGAGAAACATTGTCCTAGATAATTTGATAATAAAGCAGGGATGAGCAAACTTTTCGAAAAATGTTCACATAAGTCCCGAGCAAGGAGGGGAAAAACAGGCTGATGTATTTAATTTTTTGTATATGCCGAATCAATCTCGAATTTGATACCTCTGCAATACATAAGGACAAAAGATCATGAAAGTCTATCCTTTTTTTCACATTCCCATTTTAATGCACAAAATATAATTCATTTTATATTTGTTTATGAAGGGACCTTTCATCCAATTAGTTTTGGTGGATCTCCACAGAAGCAGCTTGACAGAGGCTGCAATGATTATTTTAGCCAGAGGATGGCATCACAAAGTAGAAAATTTTGATGTTCCGGACACCAAATATACAACCGTGTTCAGAAAATGTATGAATGAAACTAAAAAAAAAACTATTTATATATTTCTACAAAAATAGTTAAGACGTTGGTCAAATAATAAAATAAAAGCCCTTTACATCAGATTTGATCGGGTTGCGCTAGTCTTTTTGGTGTGCTCAAATTAGTCAGACACACAAATTTGATCATTTGGTTGGAAAAACTTAAAATGCAATAGGGCTAGCTCGACAGTGTTTTTATTGCATAGAATTGTATATCTTGATAAATAAAATTAATGAATGACTTGAAAAAAATTCAGTATAGAAAGATGAAGCCCGTTATTTGAATGTTGGCCATGAGTGCAATGAAGATGATCATTTTTATGGTAGCACAGGAAGAAACATGAAGAGGATAATGCATCAAACAACAAATTAATATTAATACTATTTTCGTAACGTTTATATGTTAGCATTCACTTTTTACCATTTGTCTTTGGCAGGCTGGATGAAAACCGTAGTTTGCTCACCCCTGCAATAAGCTGTACTTCTTGCACTAATTCATTTTTCACTTTGTTCACCTCCTTGTCATATTTCGGACTTTACAATTATTTAACACTGGAAAACACAAGAACCCTTCTCTTCTTTGGAAGATTATGGGCCATGGATTCTTCAGGGTTAATGGTCCTCAAAACACATCAGCAGACTGGTACAAACTCAACCGCAGGGAAAAATGATTTTGATGGGTCAATTTATTGTGTGAGAGGCACAGTTGGCCTAATGTTAAAATCTACTTGTGATGTTTCGGTTTTACAGTTTTTCAAAGAACCTCACAAAGCATCAGGTTTGATTAACTCATTCATTGCCACAGGTTTTTCTCAAATTGGGAGAGCCGGTGTCAGACATTTTTGCCATCTTAACTCATTTCTGAAGGCCTACAGAAAATTCAGTTTTGTAACTACTTAGAAATAGGACATATCTAAAGTGTGTTTCAGGCTTTTACCATTGTATAGTAATCAACAATGCTAAGGTTCATGAAAATAGCGTTTCCAAGACAACATCTGAAAAAAACAGCCATTTTGTGAAAGCAGAACTTTCACTTAAGCGTTTTTTTTGCATTTGGGATACCTCCAGTATCTAAACAACGCTCTTTATAAACACAAGGGCACTTCGCTTGCAGATAACATTTTATGACTTGACTATGGCAAGATCATTGAACATTTCAGCGCCCGATGATTCCAGTGAAGTGATCACACGGTTTTGGTCACCGTGGCGATTGTGTTCCCTCGGTCAACTGCGTTCCTGATGATGTTGAAGTCTTTGACTAGACGATGCTATTTTGTCATCTTTTTTTGAAAAGAAATAGCTCTGTTAAAGAGTCAACGGCCCACTACTTCTTGTCAATATTTCGGGACTCTCACCACACTGCTTCGCTACGCTTACTCGACATATGGGGCCGTCTACATGCACTCATTCACTGTACAGTATATAGGACATTGGGCTTCCTCGATGTGTAAACAAAGTTCTGGTCAAGGCCACTCCTGCCATCTAATGGTGATATATCATACTGATTTATTATTACATTTATCAAACCATTCAGAACTGTTTTTTTAAATAAAACAATAAAAATTATTTTTAGGTTTTGGCACCCAGGGACAAAGCACCTGAAAATGTATGGCATTGACATTTCCCACAGAACACTGAAAACATCATCTTAGCATTTGTCAACTTATTGACTCGCTAATATTCTTCTAAGCTAAATTCTGTGTTAAATGAACATGTTGATAAACTTCGGCTCCACATTAGGATCCCTTCCTTGAAGAACTAAGTAAACATTCAAACCTGATGCCTGTGTGAGCGGCTGCCCTTCCTCCCTCGAAGCCTTTCAAGTCTATTCTTAAGGGAGGCCTTCAAAGGAAGTCAGATCGGTTTTCAAGGCGCTCGAGAGGACAAAAAAAACCCAGAAAAGCGGCGTGACAGTTATGTTGTCTGCCGCTCAATGGTTGTCGTGTTTTACCTCCCACATCAATTGGAGACATTTGGCCCCCCAAACATAAACAATAGCATCTCAACTTGCTTTGTGTAGCAAAGAATGAAACAAAGAGGTGCCACAGAGAGAGCGATAGTATGAACCTCCTGCCCTGAGAACATCATGCGGGAATCATCAGGTCACCTTTGGCTTATTACAGAATGCAACAATCCTGAAGTTGAGTGTATTGTGTGGAGACCTTCTTCTTTACAGTCGTTCCAAGCCAGAGGTTCCAAGCGCCTCCTGTGGGAAACAAAGAGCGTGATCAAAATCTGACAGCTTCAGCTAATGACCACCAACTATTAAAACGATTGGTCGAATAATCAGATAGTTGTTTTTTTTCTCTAAAATTTAGGATGATGAATTTCCTATGTGGTGTATGATAAGAAACACAAGAAAAATGTGTACAATGAAAATAACATATTTCATTGAACATACTCCGGATTCGTACAAAAAATAAATTATTATCCAAAACAGATTAGGCACTGTGTTTGTTCAATAGGGACATAAATCCCTAAACAAACCTCTGCACATTTTTAGGGACAGGCCAAAAAATAATCATTTAAAACCAAGTAAACAGCTTTATCCCTGTAAACTAAGTGGTACGTTAGCAGCTGCAGAACAGTAAAAAAAACAAATATGTACATTTTGTGAATGACATTCAGTGGTCAACCAAAAAGTCCTTAACCATTCTCGACAGTTTGAAATCAAACCGGTTTATGTGCTGTTGGATTTTTGGACTGCATGCGTTTGATTTCAAATAGGTCTGTCAGGCACAGTCTGGCAAAAGGCTCAAGCTCTGTTTTATAGCAAAATATTCAGTAAGTGTATACAATGTACAATGCCTGTCATCAATACCGCGTTGGCTTGTACATTACCTGAATTTTACAGAGGCGAGTCAATTTCCGACGGGCTTTTTAAATGTTCAGGCGTTACTGATCTACCGCCATGATACAAGCTTTTCAAACTTTGCAAGTAGTCTTTTTATTGGCCGGGCTAAAATGCTTCCAAACTTTAGAAGTTTTGATGGCGTAGTTGATGTGGACGCCGCCATATATGTATGTTAATGTTATTCTTCAAGACAGAGATGCGATTTCCAATCTGCACAGTCGAGATTAATTCATGTAGAGACGCTTCTCTCTATTGGAAAAACGTTTCAGACGACAACAGTTGCCAATGAAATTCATTGTCGACTGTTTCGATTATTGATTTTTTTTGACAAGGTCAACCATTTGTTGCAGCCCTACCGTCTTGGAAGATTTTAGTTTAGTTTTTCACACTGAGTCATTACATTTTGCCACAACGCTACACTGACATGAAGTCATGAAAAATGATTCATAATTTAGTCAAGACTGCAAGTCTGCCTTTCCAGGGATCTGCCTTTCAAGGGATGGTTACTTGATGCTTTTATGTGGCTCACACGCACAATATTTCATGTTGATGAGTCAAATTATCTTTGAGAGATGAATTAAATTTTCAGCAGAAGTTTGCTTTAGATTAAGTCAAGACATTTAAGCGGGTCTACCCATCATAGATAACAATGTTACACTTAATTCCTAAAATGGACTGTTTTGGTTGACAAAAGTATGGAAAATCCAACAAAACGTCAACTTATTTGAATCAACACATCAAAACGAAGCCGTTTCGTGCAAACGAGAAGCACGGAAAACTTAAACCGACCACAACAACAACAACATCAAGAGCACCACAAAGACACATATGCAAGCAATCGCTTCTCTGGAGCGCTAACGAAAGGGCTCTCCACGCTTTAACGAGCTTGTGGGACGGTTCTCCCTCACCTCAGTCGTCCATTCAACATGAGTACGTCCTCACAGAGGCGGAATCACCCCGAGCACTGGAACTGGCTGTGGACAACAAACACACACACACACACACACAAGCGTTTGATTTAAACACCACTGACCCTTCCATCAGCATTCCTATTAAGCCCCGGAATGACGGATAAAAAGTCCTCCTGTGTATTTTAAACAGCTTTCTCCTTGTCATCACCGTTTCCTCTAAAAAAGGAAACAGGAATCCCACAGCTCAGTCAATGGCACGCTAACATGAAAAGCTAACATAAGGCACCCATAAAAGAGAAGTACATTAAAAAAAAACGTGGAATTTTTGTTTTCCAGGAGCTTAAATTGCAGAATCAACCTCTTATGATAGAAGTGGGGTCAGAAGATGGGGTGCATCGTTTGAGGGTTCCAAAAAGTTGAAAATACAAATGTTTCACTATTAAATATGTGTTAACAATGCATGACTGAGTTCAAAGAGCCCTTATACTTTATTTACAACTCGGTCAATCAGCTTTTATCTTACTTTCAACAGAGCTGTTCAGGGAAGAACATGCAAGAATGGGGCTGGGGGGAGTGCTGGAGAGTGACGTCATACTCGTCTGCCCCTGGTTGTGTTTTTATTCATCAGTGTAGCATGAAAATGGTGAAAGTAAGAAAGGGCCTGCTTCTAGTAGAGTCGAAACACCAACCCAATCCCTCAAAAAGAAAAAAGAAGAGTTTATTTGAGTGTGTGTAAGAAATGCACATACAATTAACCGGATGAGGCTGCGGTCATCACTTTAAGCCAGGAGATGGAGGCAAAGAGTAACTATGTCCCAAAATTTCTTACGGCTCTTTTAACAGTCCGTTTTTGGCGTGTTAATACAGAAAGTTGCTGTATAGCTCACGTATAACTCGTTTATTTAACTGTATGCTAGTTGCTGTTAAAAAGCTAGCTTGCTTGCCAGTACGATGTTTGAATATATTTTCTTGAGATGAACTGAATGCATCAGGAGTGAGGAAAATTGGTATCCAACCTAAAAAAATCACAAACTGCTATGAAACTTTATTTTAAAAACAGAGTTCACAATTAATATGAGTAGTATTATGTCATTGACATCCCTGCAACAACTATCATTGGTTAGTTTATCAGCCTTTATCAGACTGTCTGCACATCTGTCACACGGATGGAGGCCTGTTTGTTTAAGAATTTTAGTACATTTTCAATCAGGCGTTCCTAAAAACGTGTTGACAATTTGTGGTTATCAAATGTGATCGACTGAGGATTACAATTTTCAATTGATAATTTTTATTCACTCCTCAAAAAAATGAATGCTGTTAATGACAGACTAGCCAATTGTGATCCAATTGTGTGTAAGTCACTGAGAGACTAACAATTGCTAGTGAACAATAGTCGTTTTAGCTCCAAATCTGAGCTCCAGCAGCTTACTTATTTTTTGATTTACTGTCGTTTGTATTTCAAGTTTGGTCGTCAGTGCTGCACTCAGTGACAACTGTGGTTGCTTTTGAAATGAACGATAAATTAAGTTTAGTAAAATTGTCAATGTTTATAAAATGATATGCTGTTAAAAAGTCCTCATATTCCTTTTTGTGTTTGCTTCCAAGAAGCAACAATAACTTTGCTGGGTCATTTTGACCAATGCATTTTGATTATCCTAAATTTTCTGTCAGAGAGGATCAACAAATAATCACGATTTACATCGCATTAATGAGTTCATTGTTCACCATTTCAACATTAAGTCTTATTAGGATAAGCGAAACATGTTCAGAGGAAACTGCTATTTGGGGATGCTTGTAATACTTCAAGAAAAAATTATATAATTTGTTTAACAATGTATCTATACGATGCCCGGCTGCCAGCCTGCGACGCCTGCCTGCCCGCTCAGCCTCTTCCGGGTCCAGCTTTTGCCACCCCTCCGGAGGCTGAAGTGGGGCGACCTTCCTCGGGGGCATCAACCCATTCTGGAGAGCACCGTATTTTGTTTTTTTGGGGGACTTCTGGAGCCGTCCCTTGAGGGGGGGTTCAGTCACGGTTGCCATGGCGCCCAATTGGCCCCAATTGGCACCAGCTGCGGCTCGCTGACGGATAGGCTTAACTTCTATTTATGCTGAGTGCTCTCACTCTCCCTTTGTCAGTCCGTCAACGAACCTCTGCCCCGCAAGAAGTGGGTTTTGACTGTCCGGTTTCCTGCCTGTGTTGCCTGTCCGGTATCGTTCCCGTCTATTTTTGTCCTGTTCATTATTCGCTCCAGTTTTCCTTCCCGTCTAGTATGTCGGGTTTAATCTCGATATCTGGTTTCGAAATCAATCCCGTCTGTCCCGTCCTGTCTGGTATCGACCCCATCTCTACGATATCTGGTCGGGCAATTGGTATCGATCTCGTCGGTCTCTGGCTTCTTGTCTAACGTGCATGACTCCCCATTTCCCGTAAAATAAAAGGCTTTTTTGAGAAACTTTACATGATTGGGTCTAGCCTTTGTGCTGGTCGTGACAGATCTGAATTCATTACCCAATTGAGTGTCATCTTAACCTTGCAAGTCTATATTTTTGGGGGGTTTTATCCATTCCAGAAACTCTCGATAATATCTTATCATTACCTCCATTACCAAAAATCTACCTGGAGCAGGTAATTTTTGTCTGCCCAAAGTTCCCTCAATATTCACAAATTAATCGATTGAGGGGAAAAAAACAGAATAAAAGAAAAATTCAAGCATTTTGAACTTTATTCATCAGTGTACCATAACAGTGCGCGTTGTTGCAGTCATGTTCAGACGAGCTGTTGAAAGCATACATGGCAATTTTGTGTATGATTACCATGTCAGCAGAATCCTTATCGTACAATGTGTACTTTACAGCTTATTCTAATACGCTTGGAGGTCGGAAAACTACAACTAAAATGTAAAGAAATACACTAAAAAGCAGTATAAACGGAGATAAAATATTTTACAATTCAATGTTAACAGAATTTTAACTGGTTTTATCTGAGTTAATTGAAATGGGAATTGAATTCAAGACATTATTTGTTGTTAAACCAACAGACAGGTGTCAGTTATTATAAGAATTGTCATTACAATATTTGTCATGTATAAGACACAATTTCTTATTCCTAAAAAATGACTCAGAGTTTGGGTAAATGCTGTATTTGTGCACTGGTTGATCGGAATAACGAATGATACATTGACCACAATAGTGAAACATTGGATTCTGGAAACAACGGGAATCCAACCCAGGTCTTGTCAGTGAGAGTGCCAAATCCTAACCACTAGAGTAACTAGTGATATAGAAGAAATATGAAAAGGCATGCAAATTTATTCTCATTATTACCCTATTGTACTTACAATGCCAGAGATTAATGTTAGAGAATGTAAAAAACAGAAATGTGTTCTGAAAGCTAGTAAATGTAAAAAAGGCACAAGGGAAACGACTCTTTGATCCAGCTCAAGGGGTCAGGAATCTTTTGACCCGAAGAGCCATAATAGCAAGTTATTATAATTTTTATTTTGAGAGAGCTTCACCATATATTTTAAGAGAAAATGAATTAAACCGCCAGACCTGCTCTCCAGACAAAATCAAAATTTTCAGCACATTTTATATCACTGCGGGACATTAGATTTGATCAAATGTATGAAATAAGAATTAGAATAAGAGCCTGTGTCCCAGATCCACAAATACACCACTTTAAACTTATCTCCCTTGTAGAGACTCATTTTGATCCTCACTTTTAACATAAATAATAGTTTTAAAACAAGGTGCAAGAGGTCACAAAATACTGCACATAAAGATACTGACATTTTACCTTTGGTGCAGACAGAAATGCGCTGTGTTCATAGCTCCGCCCACTCCTACTGCTCACACAATCAAATTACTCTATGAGGTTGGCTGGCGTTTATGGCTGTTCAGTTTTTCTATGGGTTTTCATCATAAAGTGTTTCAACAGTGAACCTAAATTGTTTATGTGAAGGATTTATTAGCAGCATACAGCCACCTTGAGTGAAAACTGTATTTGGGAGTATGCTCTACTGGACCAAACCATCTATCGTTATAGCATTACGTCAAAGCAGTATGCGCACTAGATTCGACTCCGCGCTCAACAGAATTGGAATGCTATAGTTGGGATTTGCATGAGTATCATTTTATCTCCGAGCCATATGTACTCATGAGAAGAGCCATATATGGCTCGCGAGCATGCCGCGCGTAGGATTTACTTTGTTACCTACACCAGGTTAGAGTGGGGATGCCACCCTTGTACTTTATTGTTTAGAGCAGTGTAGTTAGTGACTTGATAATAGTCTGTAGTCTGCACAGGCCTTTGAGACTTCTTGTGATTAAGGGCTATACAAATAAACATGACTTAACTTGCTGTTACTGGGAGGAATTGGTTAGGTGGTTTAGTAGATTCCCTTCTTAGGCATTTTATCAAATTAGTTTGTTTGACATATTTACGCTACTCCCTTGGCCTACTGCAGAATCTCTCACACACCCTTTACATTCTCCTTTTTTTCTCACACCCCACTAGAATTACTATTATTATAGGGGTGTTTCACACCTAGTGTACTGATCGCTTCACTTCACATCTTTGTTTTATCTTGGGTACTTTTGGTAACCATGACGATGTTGAAGACTTTGACAACAAACTGGAGTCGCTCCTAGTATAGTTGTATGCATGAGAGAGTATAGTAGTACATGAGAGTGTAATAGCATGCATGTGACAACATAGTAGGTTGTGCATGAGAATTTAGTGCTATGTTTGAGAGAGTATGGTAGCATGTATAAGAGAGCTTTTGTGCATAGTGTAAGACTATCCTTCTGAAGGGATAGTTGTGTAGGTGTGAGAGCATGACGTTAAATGTGAGAGCAAGAATGATTTACTTCTCAAACGGCCTCTCGTACAGGATCACTCACCGTCGCTCTGGACCTTCCTGAGGGTGACGGAGGGCGTGGCAATTGCTGAGGCACGGAAGTTAGCAGGCAGGGTCTCGGCTGAGTCTGAGGTGACGCCCCGCAGGTCCTTCTCACGAAACATTTTGCGCCACGACGGAGAGCGTGTGAACGTCTTGGTGCCGTCCTGTGACCAAAATACACCCTAATGTCTGTGTCTGGTATTTATGTCATCAAGTATTTTTGTGGTTATTGTATGTTTAGTGTGTGCATAATATCTATGTGCTATTTCCATGAGCAAATGTTTGTTTTTGTTTAACAGTGTTGGCGTGTACCGTATTTTCTGGACTAAAGGCACACCCAAAAGCCCTAAATTGGACAGAAATTTCAACATGCGCCCTGTAATCTGGTATTGATCAGTCGATAAAGTTTATCGCTGGCCACAATTGCAAAACAATGGTGAAAATGGGGATCAAACTAGATAGCAGTGGTACAAACACAATGCCTTTTAATTAATCGTCTTTATCCCTCATGGTCCACTGAATAGGATCCAGGGCCCTCCCTGCCACGATCTGGGTTTGATTCCCGTTGCATCTGATGTTATGCAATTGTGATCATTGATATATCACGCTTGATCAATCAATTTACAGATAAGGTACTTAATTTTTGGTGCAACCCCACTGCTTACTGTACTTTTAATTCAGTTTACCTTGTCCTCCTTATATATGAAAGAAATATCACAAAATACTATTTGGAAGTGCACCTCATAGTGCGGATAATACAGTACTTTGGTTGTTTGAGCTTACATTTGTGAACACTTTGCTTTTTTTCTTTTTTTTTTGGTGTCTTTTCTACATATGAGTTATTTTTCGTGTATGTGTGTGTATGTTTTTTTCAGTGAACAGTTATGGATCTGTCTTTGTGTGGTTCTTATGTGCGTGTGTATATGCAACAGACCTCATCGGGCCGCCTTTCGGTTCCCATGGAAATTAGCGAGTTGTACTCCTGCTCCAACAGCTGTCGGGCCTGGCGGACAGAGAAAAACAGTTTATGTATCAATGTTTTTGAAATTTAAAGTGACGGTGTCTATTATTTGACCACCAAATGTGGCTGTATAGTGCGGTGCAATTGTAAACGAGTGTTAAAAACCACAAGAAAGAATAGAAAACTACGGAGACTCAAAGAGACCAAACCGCAACATATTCCTTTTTTTTGTTTACCAGAATTTTGCGAGGTTTAAGTTTTTCAAATACCGACGCTGCCCTACTTACGAACGAAATAGGTTCCGGACGATCGTTTGTAAGATGAATTTGTTCGTAAGTTGCTTCAGTACTATATTTTGTATGTTTAAGGTTTATATAGGTATGTTTAAGGTTTGTATAGATAACTTGTATTGATTTGTGCTAAAAAAAGAAACATTTCATAAAATAATATGCTCTATATAGATAAATAAAGCTGAGTTTAACTTACTTTTGGAAGATGGGCTACAAGAGGTCTTCCTCCGTGGTAAAGAATGGCCTAATAAAGTGTTTAGACCATTTTATCAACCGCATCAAGCTTTATTATTCCACTTTCATTTCAAAAGAAACAGTTTTCCTCTTCTTTACACTTTACACCAACCATAATGAATGGATGCACGAGATATTAAACAATAAAAATGACAAAGTTCTTAGCACGCTTAGCATCTGAGCCCTTTAGTGTCACCTGTGGTGTTCCGCAGGGTTCAGTACTTGGCCCCCTTCTTTTCAGCATTTACATGCTTCCATTAGGTGATATTATTCGCAAGTATAATATCAGTTTCCATTGCTACGCAGATGACACTCAACTATATCTTCCGTTGGAGGAATCTGCCACACTAAATTGTGGAAATTTGGAGGCCTGCCTCACTGAGATAAAAGAATGGATGTCACTCAACTTCTTGCGCTTTAACTCTGAAAAGACCGAAATGTTAGTTGTTGGTCCATCTAAATGCTGTGATTTGTTCTCAAAAACTGCTCAGAACATTGACAAATGTAATATCACCCAGAGTGACTCAGTCAAAAATGTAGGTGTCATATTTGACCCCGATCTGTCCCTTCAAACACACGTGAAGAATATGACTAATACAGCTTTCCTCCATCTTTGCACCATTGCTAAAATTTGTCTTATGCAGTCTCAGTTGAATGCGGAGATTATAATTCACGCGTTTGTTACTTCCCGTCTCGATTACTCTAAGGCACTACTCTCCGGTCTCCCGAAGTCCAAAATCAAGAGCCTTCAGCTGATACAAAATGCTGCACCGAGGCTTTTATCTAAGACAAGAAAGTTTGATCACATTACCCCGATTTTAGCTAACCTGCATTGGCTCTCTTTTAGCTTAAGATGTGACTTTAAGGTTCTGTTGGTATTATACAAAATCATGCATGGACTTGTTCCCTCATATCTTTCAGATTTAATTTCCCCTTATGTTCCGTTCCGGAGCCTTCGCTCTGAAAACGCTGGTCTACTAGTGATCCCAAGAGCCAAGAAGAGTTCCGCAGGTTCAAGAGCGTTCTCCATTCGGGCCTCGGTGCTGTGGAATGCTCTTCCCCCTGAGATTCGATCTGCAACCTCAGTGGAATTGTTCAAATCCAAGCTCAAAACACACTTCTACTCTACAGCATATAAATAATTTATATTTTATGTTGACAATATCCGTCTATTATTTGCCCTCATGTAGGTTTTAGATGAGGGGATGGTGTCATAATGGTCTGTAGTTTGCAATAGTCTTTTATCTGTGCAGCCCTTTGAGACTCTTTGTTATTAAGGGCTATACAAATAAACATGACTTGACATAAACAGTATAGAATGTTTACACACAAACTGGGAAGAGGAAGCAGATTTTTTTACTTCAGGGTGGGTGCCGGGTGACCTCTCACAGAGCCACATGCTGGTAGCGGCCAAAAGAAGCACTACAGTAATATCCTGTACTCGGAAAAAGGTGCACACAATACAAAATCTAACTTACAGCAATGTCAGGATATTTTTCGACATCCTGAAAAAAATGTTCGTATCTACCGTTTTACGTAAGTCGAATGGTCGGAGGGGAGCATCTGTACCCAAGGTAGCAAGATGGTTCCCTCGAGTCGAGGCTCCTTTTATGTAAAATAAATGCAAATTTCTCAACTTATGAATAATGAAATAAATACTGTTTATATGGTAGATCATGTTTTTATGCTTATTTTCTAAATCTGTATTTTTACTTTTTAACTACTAGGGAGTGCTAAATAATACACATTGTCCTTCTCAGCTGTATTAAATGAATAGTTTTGTAGAATAAGGTGCCCAGTACCTTATTTTGAATAATTTACTTTTTATTTTTGTATGAACCATTTCATTTTTTTATATCCAGTTAGTAAATTATTTATTTAAATACATAAATCATTTGAATATAGATACAAAAATATCCATCCTCTTTCTGCAGGGGTCCGTTACAGCCACATTAGGGCAGTGGGCAGGAGACACCCTGAACTGGTTACCAGCCGGCTGTAGGGCACACAGGGACTCACTCGTTCAATCCCACCTAGGGACAACTTGGATCGGTCAATTAATCTGTCTTGCATGCTTTGGAATGTGGGAGGAAACCTGAGTGCCCGGAGGAATATATAAAACTCAAAGTCCTTTCGTGGACATGGAGCCTTTGACCCTCTATTATGTCACAAACGTCATAACCACAAAGTTTGTTTTTCAACAAAAAAAATGAACGCCACAAGAAATGCAATGTGTATTGTAAGATGTCCAGCTCATCTCTGGGATGACACTGTAAACTGAAAAACAGCAGTGAACAGATGACAAAGGTGCTGTATATGGAGGCTTCTCAAACCGTGGAAACTAGTACTACATGTTTCTTGTGGGGGAGCAAACCCCTATCCAAAAAACAGCCTTGACAAGGATGGACACATCCTGGCTGTACATGCCCAAGACACACCACAGGAAGTTGTTAAGGTAGCCGTGAACCGTGACCAGGTTCAAGGGCCATCCTAAACCTAAGGGACCCAAAATTCCATGTTCGGAAATACTGTACACTTAAACCCAAGTGACACAGTAACCAAACGATTCAACGAATACAAAATTAAGGCATCGTGACAGGCGCGGAAAAAGTCGACGGCATCATTAGCCGAAAACGATCACACTAGGGGTGCATGTACCTGTGTGTTCTGATTGGGTATCTGCAAAAGCAGTGCCAGGTCTGTGTAGTCAAAGGTGTCATCGAGGGCCAGCAGGGAGCCGTGTACGCCGCTCTCTCGAAGGTTGTCGGCATATTCCTTCAGGCCCACGTTCTGCACCCAGCACATTACGCGCTCGTTGGACCACACCATCACGTCTGGGCAAAAGGAAGAAGACACTGTAAAGCTGATGCCAAAGTCCTTGTAAAATCCTGCTCCTGGGTTGTGAAAGTCAAAATATGGGTTAAGTAGAGTGAAAGGGGAGAAAGGAAATGAGCTTGTGAAATAATTTCACACAATTACTGCATGTTTTGTTCTCTTTTCCTTTTTCAAACGTCTTACTCTTACTTGCTGAGTGATTTTCTTGTAAAATGATGACAGCAATAAAAGCTGTGACCACGCCAAAACTTAACTAACTTAAGATTCCTGTGTGGACTTGACATATCAGAATCAGCCAGAATTTGAGCAATTATCTGTGGTAGGCAACATGAGTACAACTTGATATCCATTGACATAGATGCGGAATCAAGCTTCTACAAGTGTCCGGAAGTAAAATATATCACATTGATTAGATAGCAGGAGGGCTCTTCTTTAAGGACCATCAGCGTCATTAGTAATGATACAGTCCAACTGAAAATACGTAATTGACAATAAATACTATAAGAAGAAAATATGTATTTTTCATAGCAACTTGAATTGTATTTAAATATCAAAAGTGAGTAACCCGAGTAATCTAAAATCAAATCAATCCATTTAAAATAGGAATTGTATTCGGAATGAATCTAAGAAGAAGAAATAAATTAAATAGCATTTACTTTGTTAATTAAAACACTTAAAATGTGTTTCACTGGAGTAGATTCCCTCCATTAAGCAACAGTGCCAACAAAGAGTACTTATTTAAGTACTTTACATCAGTTGTTGGAAACCGCCAGACCATTGACCGGAAATAGGCCAAGGGTTGTTTGGTTTTGGGCCGCGCAGAGAGAAAAATATATTGCCTTGGTCTTTGCCTATACTGTATATATATTCGATTACAAGGGCACTTTTTTACCAAGATTTTTCATTATCAGTCGACCAATATTGCTCATCTCAAAATTGTCAGACATTAAACCGGTCTGTGGTACAGAAAGTTGCCAATCACGACTTTACATGACTTTGTGAACCTTTGTGAACTTTCTTCCATTTGATTTTTCAAAATGGACACATTTGTATTGTTGTATTGTCTATCTGAATCTGCTATTGCACAATCTTTAAAAAAATATTTGTTCAAAGAGCTAAAACACGTCCACAACAATGCAGCTTTTTGAGTCCGTCTACGATGTTTCCAATTATCTGTTAGCCTTAATATAGTTAAACAATCCTAGAGCAAAGTTGTGTTTTATGAGGGGTTCAAGATTTTGAAGATTTTTTTTGTTTTGCTATGCTGCTTGAAGTACACAGATCGCTCATACCATAAAGCTCTTTGTAGCTACATTTTTGGCATGCACGTCAAAGCAGAAAAACAAATAGTTGATAAGCATCTGGAAAAACTCCCCTGATTCACTCATTCATCAAAACAGCACTTTATAAGAGCATCCAAGTGACAGTTTTACTAGTCAAGAGCCGCCTGGTGATCACAAACGACTGTTTACTCAGAACAGGACGTTCAGCATAACCTTAGCTAATGGGCCACACGCTGCTTTACCAAAGACATGTAGTAGTCTGCTTTGATACGTCTCCATCACACCACATGCGAAAGGGGTCAGTAACTCCCCCCCAAAGAGACAATTACGCAGCAAGAAGAGGCAAAGAAGGTCCGTGTGAAATGTTTTCTCACCTTTGTTGTGGTGTGTGCTGTCCTCGCGCCGTCTCTCCAGCTCCTTGCGGTCGTAGTTGAGGCGCTTGAGGCACATTATGCCATAATGCAAACTCACCCTGCAGAAGGTAGAGGTAAGATGTGGGGGTTAAAGCGGTGATTTGCTGTCCTTTTCACACCCTTTGACCGCCTGACCCCGTTGAGAAGCCTGGAGACACATAACTAGGTGGAGATTGCTCTCTAGAGAGTGTGACAATACTGATGAAAAAAACATTCACTTTTCATTCGCCACATTACACAATGAGGAGACATATAGTGGACATCACAAGTGATATGATCATCATTACCATCGTATGATGATGGAATAAAATGGGAAATACTGTGGGGGCATCTGCAGGGAGGTAAACTATTTAAAAATTGAGTAGAACCCTTATGCAATTGTACTTTTGGCTGATAATTTTAGATCACAATGGTGTTATTTTTCTGCTTTTACTTTCAGTTATTTATCTTTTTACTTTTTAAACTAAAATAAAAAAGATAAAACTTAATGAAAACATTATTTCAACAATGCAGAATAAATTTAAAAAATAATAAAAAAATACAAAAATGACATAGTTGTTTTTACTGACAGCAGTGACAAAATGCAATGCATGGTAAGAAATGAGCAAGGTTTGGAGGATCACTTTAAAATGTAATCCGATTGAGTAACTAATTACCTGTTGAAAAATTAAATCAGTAACGTGATTAAATTACTATGTGATTGAAGTAATGTAACTTGATTACTTTCAATTACTTTTGGATTACTCCAATACCAAATATGCTATTAAAAGACAAAATAAGGTACATATAAATAATATTACTAAATTGTGTTTAAGATAAATGAACAATGTAACCGATGTCAAATAAATAGAGGAACCCTAGATCAGGTAGTTGCTTGTATTCCAACAAACTAGTGCTCACATTTTAAGCAAAAAGTATAGTGAATTGAGGAAAAAGAAATTGTTCTCTTTCACATGGCGGATATGATATGCTTACCTGCTCTCCCCGAGGGGTGTGTGTGGAATAAAGGTGGATAGAGAGAGGAGCTAATACAGGAAGCTACCAAGCGAACAAAATCAACAAAATCTCCAGGAATGGATGGCTTTGAGCATCATTTTACAAAAAAATTGCATATCAGCTATAACAACTCCTTACAAATTCGTTAAATTACACTCTTAGGTTTCTGCATGGAAAGAAGCTATGTTTACTATTATCCCGAAGAAAGGAAAAGACAAAAAATATTGCTGTAATTACGGACCAATTTCCCTTTTAAATGTCGACAACAAGCTTTATAGCTCCATTATTGGCAAAAGGTTGGAGACACTAATGCAGGAATTAATTAATGAGGACCAGTCATGATTCATCAAAGAAAGACAAACACAAAACACGCTAGGCACATTATTGACTGAATACGTAACACAGGCGAGAGGTCAATTTTGATCAGTATTGATGCAGAAAAAGCTTTTGGTAGTGTGAACTGGAGATTTCTCTATAAGACACTAAGATTTGGTTTCAGTGATGAAGCAGTGAAATGCATTAAATCACTATACCGGGACATAATACAATAGGAATATGGAATAAGATAGTTAGGAAATATAATTTGGAAAGGGAGGCAAGAATTCTGAGTTGGTTTGCCTTCGATAACAGATTTATTCCTGGACAGAATTATAAAGGGTTTCGACAATGGGCATGCAAATGTATCACACCAATGTGTATGATGGTTGAACATGGCAAGCTGCAGAGTTTTGTGGAATTGAAAAATAAATATGGCTTACAGGTAAGTGACCATTTTCGTTACCTTCAATTGAAAGAATACTCTACAAAGAGATAAAATTGGGGACTGGTCATAAAATCATCAACATTTTTGAAAGAGCCAATCAGGGTAAAAGTTTTAAATACATTTTTGATACGTATATATATTTGATGACATGTATTGGGCATTCATCACTCTATATTGAGATAAAATGGGAAAAGGAGATGGATTCAAAAATAACAGACGACGAGTGGTGGAACATCTGCAAAACAGTGCACATCCACTAGCTCCCAGATTCGAAGGGAATTAAACTGGAAGAACCTGGTCAGATTTTTTTATTAAATCCACCAACCACACAACCTTTCAATCACCTCATTACCTTACTCTTGTCTGCGTTCACCTTAAACTTTATTCTCTTACGCACGATCAAACTCCACTACCATAATAGTCCTGCTGCAGTCATCCACCAAAGCAGTGTCATCTGCAGACAACAGCTGACTTACATGCAACCCACCCTCACACACTATATCTGCTCTTCTGGCTCTTAAAACACACCTGACGCACCAGTCCATCTATATACAAATTGAACAGCCAAGGTGACATGACAAACCCTTGCCTCAAACCGACTCTTACCGGAAACCACTCACTCCCTTTACTCCCAACTGTCACACAAGCTCTAGTATCTTCGTACAAGCTTTGCACAGCATGCAGCAACCTGTCACCCACCCCATTAAGTCCCCATATAGTAATAATAAATCATGTACAAAAAATTTATTGGTCAAAAAAGGATATTTTTGTGACCTGCTAGAGTACCATATTTTCTGCACAACTCTTTGGTGTATCTGATGATTAATCCAACTTTGTGTTTGTCTATATCTTTCAGGATGAATTACTGTTTTATCAATTCTCTAACATTTGTTTCTGGCACAGTGAGTAAGAATATTGTTATAGTGAGATAAAATGTGATGCCGTTTTCATTTGTAATCTGTATCACTAGTGGTCTTGTAGTTCAGAGTTGGTACTCTCACCGCTATGACCGAGGTTCACGATTTTGGGATTTTGGTCAGCAATGTTTCTCGGTAGAGCAATCATTGCACAAATGCAGTATTACATGGTAAAACCTTATGTAGAAATGCACATGTATTTATACTGTATGCATTCTGTAGGTATTACCAATTTCATCAACCATAGTTTTGTGTATATAAGGTGCACCGGGTTAAAAGGCGCACTTTCATATTTCTGGCTAAATTAAGGTTTTTAAGTGTACATCATAGACCAGAAAATATCGTAATTGGAAACATTATGGGAGAAGATAGGACCCAATATGAGGCAAAGGAGGATCATGGGACATCTGTTATTTTGGACTTCACTTATAGAGAGCTGAATTGAGATTATACACCTCTTTTTGGGCATCTACCATTCTACACATCTTACCTGTGGAAGCTGTCCACCATCTTGAGCTGCCCTCTTAGTTCCTTCTTGGTGAGGTGGTCCAGCATGCGAGCATCCACCAGCGACTCCATAAAGTAGCTGCGATACTGCGGCAGGCCCAGGCTGGGCAGCCAGTCATTACCCACCCACTCGTGATTCATGTCGCCATATGCCAGAATCTAAATTGGAACAAAAGGCTGTGATCGACATCCCACACTCAACTTGTCCTACAGTACGAGACTTGAGCTAAATATGCTGTGTGTGTGTGTGTGTGTGTGTGTGTTTGTTTTTAAATCCTGCCAGTGAGCATTTTCCATTGGAAACAACAGGGTAATTGGTCATTTTGCTACCCTAAAAATGGAAAGTGTCCTGCATTTCGGAGGTAAGCATTTGTGAATGTGTTGATATGTATTTGTTAACTTTTTCCTTAATCAATTAAATTGTTTTCTTTGTTGAATCATTGTGTATAGGTCGAACCCATGTGTAATGCAAAATCAATTGATTTGGCATCATCTTTTGCTGGTATTGGACTCTGCACAAAAAGTGTTCCCAGGTACTCAATCTCATAAATTGGTTGTTACTTGATTTACTAACACCTTTCAGCGTAATTAACAGTTTAATATTTTTTTCAACATTTATACAAACCCTAACGATTGAAAATAATCATTTTACTTTACTAAAACGAATTTTATTATTTAAACCAAACAGTGGATATTTTTCAACAAAATGAAAGTTTTTTTTTTTGACTAAATTATTAATAGAATGATACAGTTCATATATTCTTGTTTTTCTACATTGTGATTTTATTTACATCAAATACACAATGATTAAGAGGGGAAAATAATATTCTTTTGTTGATTGTGTTTCCATTATCTGCCAATCACCTCACCTATCTACCAGTTTAAAAATAAATACCGCTCTTTAACAAATAAGATGCACAAAATAGATGTTGTGGGTTTTTTTTTTCCTCACCTGATCCCAACTGAACTCCTTCAGCTCCTGGAAGGCCCAGAGGAGAAAAGAAAGGGTGGATAGAGAGAAAGTGAGGAGGTGGCAGTGGAGGTGGTGGAGGTGGCGAGGAGGGATGGAGGCGAAGCAGAGAAGCAGCAGCAAAAAGAGGAGGACAAAGGGAGGAAGAGTGTGTTAGTGAACGGGCAATTAGCTGGAAGCGGTTCACAGTGAAACAGCAACCAGAGGGACAAGAAGATGTTTGACACTACAAGACACAATCACAGAAGAAGAAAAGGAGGAGGAGGAAGAAGACTCATGAACATGGATCTTAAAAAAAAAACATTTCAAGACTAAACAATTTCAAATGAACTAGGAACATTACACAAACATAAATTAAATACTTCAGTTTCCCTTAGCAGGTTAAACTATCATTTTAAAATGTGTAGAAGAAATAGATTCAGAAAAAGCAAAGATCAGACTCACCGGTGGCTTGATTGCTGCATTCAAGGACTCCATCTCGGCATGGGTCATCCAAACGTTACTTGTCGACTGCAGCCAGGAGGGTAAAAAAGACAACACAAAACATTTAACAAATCTACATAGTACATCAGATGGTGACTTTAGGGAGAGTAACATTCTTGCTTTCAATACATTATAAAAATTGTAAATATACTTGGAAAATAGTTAAATGCTTGACATTGTCCAGCAATAGTGGAGAAAATGTGGAGGTGTTGATGTTCTTATGTGTGAAGCTAGTTAAAACTTGAGTTGCTCTTATGAAATTTACTGAAAACCACTTTTGGAAAGTTCATGGAAACTCCAGCTTTATAAAGACTTTCATTACCTTACATTCTTTACGTTTTATGCTGTTTTGACATTTCCAAGATTTACAAGAAATTCTGTTTTTAAAGGGTGTTAATTGGTTTTAACAAAATAGTTTATTATTCATTCCTTAAGTTTACTACCTTACAACATTGCAACCCAAAACTTAATACTTTAGTTTACCTCCCCAACGTTTCCCAATTTAAATTTTGAAATTAAAAAATAGTAAAAATACTATTAACTATTAAACCCTTGTATGGTTTTAAACACTCTGGGAAGCAAGGCGACATAATGTTGCTTTGATTTGGAAAGTCTTTACCAAAGTGAATTAAAATTTTTGAGGTTGAAACATTTTAAGCATGTTTTGTCAATGCTTTTGTGCAGAAGAAACAAACAAGTGACCGACCTGTATAATGATTTTAACTTATCGCTGTCCCCTAATAACTTAACAACATACTAAATATTCTGTATGTGTACGTAGTGGAGCCTGACCGAACGAGTGCTGGCTGGGGCTGAAGGGCTGGTAAGGGACACCATCTCCTGGATAGCAAGCCTCAGCTTGAGGCGGTGCAACGGGTTACTGATGCCAATTTCACGCTGGATTTCTGTGTCCGACAGGTTGGCCATGATGGCTCCGCTTTTTACGTTGGCTCGGCAGGCTGCCACATACCAGGCGGGCATGCCCACCCAAAGCTGGAGACAAAAATAGCAGCAGGATGAGGCAAAAGGGGGCTTGGAAAGCGGGACTTTGAAATAACTGTGGGGTACCTCCAGCCAGGAAACCACAGTTGGACCATCCCAGGATGCGAAGGGCAAACCTTGGCGACACGCCTCTTCTAGAAGCTCATGCCTGAGTATATAAATGCAAAATAAGATTTGTATTCCTTAAGACAAAGTGCGTGTAAAAGAGCACTCACTTTTTTTTGCTGCGGCGGTCTTTGTCTGCTGGACCTAAAGTCCCAGTTTTATTAATGCCCATGGGGTCTCCAGGGGCCAAGTCTTCAGAAGGCGTTGATGCTGGTAATTATTCAGAAATCTCAAAGATATTCTTTCGATATAGTATAATAATAATTCATGCATGATTAGCCCCTTTACCAATTTAACTTACCGAGTGAGGATGAACCATCCCGTCCAGGAAGTCCTATTCTCCCTTTTTCCTTCTTTCCAAAAAGTCTTCCAATGGAGGACTTAATGCTCTTCTTTTTGCTGGATTTGTGAAGCGAATCCTGGCTGCTGTTGGAGCTGCTGCCATCTGCTGACAGACTGAATGGGGCACAGTTGACAAGTATTATCAGAAACCAATTGAAGCATTGAAAGTTTGGTACAAAGGCGGTCTCTGTGTCTCACCTGCGGAACTCACGGGGATCATCCAGAAGGGCCCCCGGGTGTGTGAGGGTCATCCTATCAAGCCGTAAGGCCCGAGGCGTGGGCGGCGGCGTGGAGTCCAGGAGGGCCAGGGAACGCTCATCGTCTTTGTTGTTCTAAAATGTTACATAGTACCACAGTATTGGAAAAAATAGACACAATCAATGGTTAGCCTAGCTACCATATTTTTTACAACAAAATATAAGGCGCATCCCCAAAAATAGTACTTTGTCATATATTTTTCATACATAAGACGCACCGGACTATAAGGCGTATCAAATTGAAACTACAGTAAGAGCTTCCGTGTGAACGGATACATTTTAATGCTAAGCATGAATATGTTCAGCTAACCCAATCCGTAAATTATTCTATGCAATGAGCATCGAGCCTGAATAGTGGCAGTGAGAGCGCTGACACATTAACACTAGAACGCCATTGGTACAAATAACATACGACAGGGTCACACTATTTTTACTCACAGTGCCAAAAAACACTGATTTGCAGAGTACATTCTGATAGGTTAAACAGTCTCTCCACTTCTACACCTGTGTATCAATAACCTCTCACTTTACTATGTATACATACGTAAATGAATGTTTTGTTGAAAGATTGTCTGTTTTCTCTATTCTCTAACATTCATTGGTGAAAAAGTGGGGAGACTGTTTAAGCTATCGGAATGCGCTAGGCAAATCAATGTTCCTGGCACTGTAAAATTAGTGTGAAATTTAAATAAGGTCTAATGCCTTGCTGTATATCAATTTTACCACTAGTTTTATAGTGATAATGTGTCGGCACTCTTACCGCCATTACTCGGGTTTTATTCCCGTTGCATGCAATGTTTTGCAATTTTGGCCAGCGATGTTTATAGATTTGATCAACCATTGCATAATCGTTGATTTAGTACGGTACTGCCGTAAAACCTTGTGTGGTAGCGCATACATATAATTACTGTATGCATTTCCTTGTCTGGCGTATCTTGTGGTATATAAGGCACACTTTTATATTTCTCATTTGTTTTTTTAGGTGCCCTTTATAGTTCGGAAAGTAATTTTTCGCACACCTGTCTGTCGTTTTCACGGGCTGGTGAGTGTGGCAAACGCGGGGTAGAATGCCCCGAGCTGGGCGGTGATGGCGAGGCCAAAGTGGAAGAGGTGATGGAGGACGGAATGAAACCTCGTCCCGCGCCATCTCTCCCAAGCGAGGAAGGCGGGATGGGAGGACTGTCCAAGGCTACACTGCTGACGCGGCTCTCAATCTCCTCTGCACGGAGCTCTGTGTTCTCCTTCTCTTCCTGGATCAGCCTGGCACAGGAGATACATGAGCATAACTTAACATCATTTCAAGAAGATGAAAACCCCAAAGGCTTTTGTCTTACTTGATCTCCTTGTTGATGGCCTCCAGCTGTTCCTGCAGCATGATGGCCAGCGTCTGGACATCCGTCTGTCCGCTGGGTGATAGAAGCTCGGACCCGAAACGATGGTCTCTATCATCATCGTCATCTGAGCACACCACGTCCACGCCATGCTCGTATCCAGATCCCAGCAGCGCCCCTGTCTCCCAGTCTGTGTACTGCAAACATACGTTTGTACGTACACAAACCATGAAATGAGTATTGATTCATTTGATCCATGTATTTTTTTCAGTTAAAGTTCCTGCAGGAGTCTTGGTGTTATATTTGTGCATTTGTTACATCAGTGAAATTGGTCACACATTGCTGCACAAAGGGTTGTGCAGGGTGCGGACAGGAGCCAGAACAAGATTTTTATTTCTTTCCCCTTATCTGATAAAAATGTGAAAATACTTGGAACACATCAGCATTGGTCGGGTGTTTGACTTGTTAAGGGTTTCACTTTGGGATTTTTGTCAGAACTGATGGTTTTGAAAACATGTTTTACACACAAGGTGGCTGGTGAGGAGGTGTAGGACTAACTAATGAATAAAAGTCTACAAATTATCTTAAATTGTAGTTATTGGTGTAATATTTTAAATAAACACAGTTATTCATAACTGCTAATCGCAGTCTGTAGGAGTGCTTTACAGAATTGTTGATTTCTTCAAAAATGTTTTTTGTATGTTGCACTCCAGTATTGGCATCTGGTGCAAAACCCTATAAAGGAAAAACTTAGGCACTCAACATATACTCCAGGTAAAAGCTTTTCATTCAATGTGGCCAGTTGATTAAAACACCAATGTGTTTCGTTCTTAGTAAGCCTTTGTGAGGGCAAACTTTCTAAAACGTGTGTGAGTTTTAATCAGCTGGCCATGTTGGATTAAGGCTTTTTACCTGGACTATACTTTAAGTACCTAATTTTCCCTATTTCTGGAGTTTTATTCATCACTGCTTGTCAGAGCTTTTGGGTTTGTAAAGTGTTATGGATAAGGCCTTTTTCTACTTTAGAGGACCTTTTTACATGTGCACTATTGCTGTCACCAGTTAGATCAAGACTTCCACTTCAGACTTTTTGTTGTAATGTTTTAATTTTAAAGATTTCTAAAATAACAAATCCTTATTGGTTCATACATTATAATCCACTGTAGCGACTGAGGCTGGTTTCTAACATGAAAAAAAGAAAAAAACAAGTGAAAGAAAACCCCACAGGTATATCTTGAAACATACCTTGGTGGCGTCCTCCCTTGCTGTGCTCCAACGGGCTCGGAGGCTCCGCCTGCCACCCAGTGAAGCGTTCCCAAAAGAGTCCAGGTGAGTGGTGGAGCCCATGGGAAGGGAGCCACCCCCGTGGGAGTACCTCAGCTCCAAGGCGCTGCCGGGCAAAGATCGACTACAGGAACGGAAAGATGAGACCCAAGATAGGAAAGCGGAAAGGTTTTGTTATATCGACCCGTAGGCAGGAATGAAGTAATGGGATGTAAAGACATATGTGTCAAAAAGAATGTAAGTACAATATGAATTTTGACAAACTGGTAGTGAAGGGATTTTTTTTCTCACCTTGAATAATAGCCTCCGGGTCTGGCTCTCAGCTGATCAAGTTCAAGTTGCAGGCGTTCCAGTTCCGCAATGAGCTGGTCCTAATTCGTGGAAAACACAAAAAAAGTCGGTGCAAAAATCTGAATACAAATTTTGAGGAAAATGTCACATGACCTCACCTTGTTTGCCAAAAGGTCATCCTGAATCTTCTTCATGTTGGACAGCTCCTCAGAAAGAGCGTTCTGCAACACGAGACCTCAGATATTTAATCCTCACCTTTAAAACGATGCCAAAGTCCATTTAAGAAAAATATTGATTAATTTCCTTTTTTTGACAATTGAGTTGTACAGTTTTTATGTGAGATTGATTTATCAAACGAGCTAGTTCACTCGTGGCTAACATGTGAATATCTTAAATAAATTAGAGGTAAACATGTCAGTGTCCATTGCCTTTCAATGGACCTTATTGGTGTAACAATCACACAAACTAGATGATTGCACACATGCTATTCAAAGACTTAAGATGGCATCTCAAATACAAATTACGCTCAATAGAAGTGAAAGACAATATCACACAAGACAATGTCACACTAGATAATAGCATCATTAGTGGTGATTTTAATCCTAATCTTTGGAGTCCAAAGAATCGCTTATTGATTCCTCTGAGTTGTGTTGAATGATGTGGTCACAAATGAAAACTGTGTTGTTAGTCAGAAATGTTTCTACATCCATTGAAAATTGAAAATGACATCCACGATGAGGGTGCTCATCTAGTAAGATTTCACCTTCTCTTCCAATGCAGCCATCCTCTCTTTGAGGTGCAGCTGAAGCCTCTCGTTGGACTCAGACAGCAACTTGTCTACTGTGTCTGATAGACGCTTATTGTGTTCATCGTTCATCCTCTCACGCTGTCTGGCCTTCAGGGTTGGCAGAAGAAAAAGAGGATCAAGGTATTTAAAACACTCGTGCAGGTAAAAGCACTTATAAAAAGTATTGTGTTCAAAAAGAGACTGCTATCTACTCCTTTAGAAAATTGGAGCGCCTTTGTATGGTGTGAGGGTTTTGATGGAGTGGCCAAGCTAAGTGTACTCACCCGTTGCAGTTCCTGGTTCTTTTCCTCCAGTTGTGCCTCCATCTGCCGTAGCCGCTCCTCAAAGTTACCATGACGTTCCTCGGCCTGTAGATAGGTGAGAAAGAGTGATGAGTGGAAAGATGATGAAGAAGTAAATGGGCAAAGAGGAGAAGACGAAGATGGTAGTAAGAAATGATTGAATGATGTTAGATGACAGATGAGATAGAAGAATAGAAATAGAATAGAATTTACTTTTATTGTCATTCTTTGTAACCATGCACACAGGACGAAATGTCGATACACCTGACCCGTACAGTTAAACTGTAGCGAGCCGATGCAGCCGCAGCCAAACAGGGCGCCGCCATTTTAGACCCAACTGATGTTTTAGGAGTCATTAGGTGACCAAACCCCCCAATTCCAACCCTTAATGCCAGTCTCGGAGCGGGCGCCCTACCATCTAGGCTACTGAGCTGGTATAATGATGAAGAGGACAGGAATAAACAAGGCACAAGAATTTTTAAGAGGAAGGAGATTAGGTGAGAAGAAAGTGGAGAGGAGATTTTTGGAAGAGGAAAATAGAGTAAAAGGTGGACCACCAGGACGATGGAAGTGAAAGTAAAGGAAACACATCAGCACACTGCCATCCATCCATCTTGCCCGAACACGTATCAAGGTAATTGTGTGCATTTAAGATGTTTGCCGCGCGGTTTGTCTTTCTGACAGCCCACCACCAAAGAGTAAACGTTTTGGGGAAATAACGTAACTTCTTTTGTGTTGGTTATAAATATCCTGTCCCTTTGGGCCCATTTTAACACACAAAGAATGACTGACGAAAAACACAGGCTCAAACGTAGTATTTACATATAATAAGGAAAAATGTTTTTACAGGGATTGCAGTGTATGGGTAGCAATCAGTATATATTGATTTCCTAAAATAATAACTCCTAAATTTGACCTCACAAATGTGGATCCCAAATATCAACAAGATATATAGTTTATACTGCTTGTAAATGGGATAAGGTAAACATCTGTTCAGTATTTGAACATAAAGTGTTTGATTGTGAAGCATTAAGCCACAAAATGTGATGGGTCAATCAGACCCACAAACACTGGCTGAGTAACAACAGCATGAACATTACACAAGGGTTAATACAAAAAATGGACTACATTATTGATAGTCAGGAAAATTAAACATTGGCCTATTACCTACTGTTTATCTGAAGCCCGGCTGAAGGTCAGGGGTTTTGGCAGGGAATCACAGAGATCTTTTGCCCCAATCGCTTCCTTTAAGTCTGAGTCGATTTCAAGGCGTTTCTAGGCCCAAAATCAATTATTCTGACTGGTCAAGCCCAGAATAGCTTTCTGGGGATGCATTCAGGTAGCATCCAAAACGAATAAAGTATCTATCTATCTATCTAAGCTTGCTGATCTTGAACTTGGCAGATCAGCAGCTCTATTCTGTGTCCACCCTGAATAATTATTGTTCTCATATTTTCTATATTTCTAAGGCAACAGCCCCAGGACACCATACGTTGAATCTGGCGTTGGTAGCTATCTAATGGGATCTAAAGATTGGACCGACAGCTTGTGACCAAAGGTAATGGGAGGAACATAATAGACCAATATTTTTCTTCTTCTACAAAAGAAAAATACAAAACAGAGACACAGCAGCAAATATATTATTTACATGGAGTATATGAACACTGGTATAAATTAATGTTGGAGTCTAACAGAGGCATGAAAATCTCCTTTTGGAGAAATTCACCATTTTTAAGTCAAAAAGGTTGACTTACTTATTTTGGATAGATCTTAGGAGAAAATGTTTTGAGGCGAAGAGGGGGGACTGTGAAATTGCGCAAAGAATGAACTGGGCATTTGAGGTGCTGTTGAGTTGACTTCCACTTAAAAATCACTTTCGTAGATAATAATCCAATATATTCTTTTAAATGCTCCCATCGGATCATTTTTCTGTAAGTTACTTTTTATGTAAAATATTTTGACAAATAGTAGTAATGTAGGCTTTCTAAGGATATTTGACACAATTCTGACATCCTCTCTGGTGTTGGATATAACATATCTATTGTTTCATCATTCCATTCATACCTTATTAAGGGCGGCCACCCTCTGCGCCAGCTGTGCTTCAATCTCGGGCAGCGTCTCTGCCCTCTGCAGGGTTTGCTGCAGCTTCTGTTTGGCGTCGTCCAGGCGCTCCTGAAGCTGACGGTTTTTCTCCTCGCTCTGTTAATGGGTCGTATAATTTGCATGCAGCATTAGAATGGAGTCATGCATGCTCATGGGAATTCGTTTCATTCTTTTCCTTTCTCTACCTGACGATGGAGAGACTCCTTGCTGGCCAGCTCGTTTTCAATCTTGTCTTTGATGTCGTGGAGAGACGTCGCCTCCCGCTGGGCGCTCAGGTACCTGCATGTTAAAGGGAGGCGTCAGTGAGGATGAAATTCAAGTACAGTATAAATAAATAAATAAATAAATCAAATTTTAAACACGGAACCTGCGCTCAAGTGTTGTGATTCTCTCCTCCATGTCCTCCCTCTGGCACAGAGCCTGATTCAAAAAGGGACATCATGTCATGATTGCATATCGTAATTTACAGCCCAATTACTCAAATGCTCTTTATAATATGGTGACTTGGGTATCATACTTAAGTTAAGGTTTCAATACAGGGTTAGAATTTCTAATTAAGGTTTAATTGCCAGCTCGGTGGGTTCGATTTATGTTTGAAGAAAAGGTAAGGGCTAAAAAAAGTGTAAGGGATTGCACAAAATGTCCTTTTTTAAAACTATCTTTCAAATGGGTTGAAACAAAGGTGACATTTTTAGGGTTTAGTTCGTGTTTCAAAAAGTATTTAAATTCTGGGTTTGGACTGCAAGACATAATCAGGCCTAAGGTTTCAATGAAGGTTTCATTAGGTCTGGAAACTAATCAAATCATGATGTAAAGGGTAGGGTTTTTCCAAATCATGTTTTTGCCTTCAAATTTATGTTTAAAGCATGAATGGGGTATCTTGACTTGCTTATAGTTTCAAACAAGCTTTAGGGGTTTCAAATTGATTAAAAAAAATAGAAGGTTTCAAAGAAAAGTTTCAGGTAAAAGTCTGAAGACAAGGTTAGACACTTAAATAAGGTTGAGGGATAATCTGAGTACTTTGAATGAGGCATTTAAAAGGGGAAACTTGTGCTTTTGAACAATGGTTAAAAGAACGGTTTATAACGTGTCGGAATATGTTATGAAGTGTAAAGTTACCTCCTTAACGTCTCGTTGTAGTTTGTGGTTGGCTTCCTCTGACCGTGTCAGTTCTCTTCTAGCTGACGTTAGTTGCTCCTCAATCTCACCAACCTTACAGGTCACAGAAAGAACACGTCAGTGAAACTTCTACCTAACAGTAGTATAAAATAAACAGTTAAACTATTTTGTATAGACAGTTTTATGATCAGCAAATGATTTCATGAATGGTGTGTATAGTACTTGTCTGCACATGAGCGCCAATCTCTCCTTGAGCTGGCCCAACTCAGATCGCTGTCGTTCTATCTCACTTTCACGCTGTCGGTCCACTTCACCATCACTCAAGATGGACGAAGGCCCGTTGGGAAGCCGCTGGCACAGAAGGGATAACATACTTTACAAGTTTATAATCTCCAAAAGGGGCAAGGGATCTAATTCCCATACTGCCAAGGACCCTTCCATCAAAAAAAAAACCTCTGTTGACACAGGTTTCAATAGGCCTCGTTTCTCAAGGGGGCTTACGATCCAAAAATAACCCATGATACATGAAATCCCTGAAGTAGTAACCTTTACTAATTTTACATTCTTTATACATTGGAATACTCTACAATACATTGAAATCAAACAACACCACTATTTGTCAGGTCCAAACATTTCTTTATCAAAAAAAGACTGTACCTGTGGACATTTTTAAATATAATTGTTAACAGTACCTACTCTCTAAACAACTGTTTAGTCAATCATAATGCAGAACACAATACATGATGAAAATCCATAAGGCAATGAAACCGTGAAATGTGAACCGTGTTGAAACAAGGAATTACTGTACACCTTTAGATTATTACTTTGGAAATAGTAAAAAATGTTATAGTACAGGATTCATTGTAGGATGCCTTTGCCAATGAGGATCAGCCCTAAATTGCCGTATCGGGATTCAATCGGTATGATAAATATTTAAATGTATTTCGAACGGGGAATTAGGGTTTCAAGAAATCATAATCACATCGAATTAAAGTTTCAAAACTGAATTTGACATTAAACTAAGATTAACATTGCAAGTGATTTTTTTTTAAATGCTGAAGTTCAAGTAAGAATAGCGAGTATAAAGTACAAGTTCAAATCAATCTTCGGTATCAAAACAGTTTCGAGGCTGAATTAGTTTTAAGTACTGAAAGTCTAGTTAGAGTTGGATATAAATCAAATTGACATTCCATGGCTGGCTTAAGTTTAAAAGAATTGGGGATTTTAAAGCATGGATAAAAAAGAAAGTAGTGGTGCAGAATCAAACTAAGGTTTCAGGCCTGGATATGTTATCAATTAGGTTACAAAACTAAATCAAGGTTTTGGATTTAAAGACCAAGATCCACCATAAACACGAGTATTGGGCTTTCATTGTAGCAGTTCGATTTTTTTCTAGTTTGGTAGGCCAATCATTTTGGTTGTTTGTGGTAAAATCCAAACCCTATTTTTTGTGTATAGCTTAAGATGAGCAAACCTCTTTATCAAGTCCTTGCTGTCGCCGTTTGATTTGCTCACGTAGAGAAACCACCTACAACAACAGTGAATTTTAGAAAATGTAACGCAACTGAGTAAAAGGGCCCAACAGGGTCCAGCAAATACCACGAGGGACTGACTTCTTGCGAAGATGATTGCAGCTCGTCCTCCAGCGTCGCCACTCGCTCCAAGGCCACGCGCAACCTCTCGCGAACCTTCTCATCTAAAGCCTTGTGGTGCTCGAACAGGGACTTGAGGGCCTTGAGGACCTCCACCTCACTGGAAACACCCGCAGGGGACTGTGCCTGACGCTTCACCACCGTCATTCGCAGGCTGCGTTCGTGACGTGACACCAAACACTCCAGGTGCTCCAAAAGTAGCTACAACAGTTGGACGATGACTATTATTTAGGGTTCGTACACTTTTTTCAAATTCAAGCACTTTTTAAAGACTTTTAAAGACAAACTTTCATTTTCTATGGTACCATTAAAAAAAGAAATCCAGTGGGAATCAGGTATTTTTCAAATCCGCGTATGTATCCGTATATATTTTTAATCTTTCGTGTGCATCATGGAGACATATGATATTTAGATAGAACCAGTTAATACTTACTGTTAATACTTTTGAGACAAATCTCTCCTCAAAATGTGTTGGGTAAAATGATGGTAATATGCGTCTTACATTTTCATTTGCAGGAAGTTCTTCCCATTAAAATTTACCACTGGGAAACGCTACCTCAATTTTTTACATGGCCGAAAATAAATACAAAATCCTTGCACTAAGACACATTTAAGAGTGCCCCTTTCAGGTGTAAGGTGCACCTGTCCTCTTGGGCGTGACCCGAATGGCGCGATGACGTCTCATAGGACAATACCCAACAGACTTATGAGAGCTGACATTAAACTCAATTGAAGTACTTCAATGGCATTGCTAAACCACCAAAGAGCAGTGTTTGCATCATTTTTAGGTAGACTTATTGTTAAACATGGCAACAATTTTAAGCATTTACAGGCACTTTAAAGAAGGATAATTGTTTTTTTGAGTGTATTGCGACAGATATGTGCAGTTTGCAGTTGCAAAACTCAAATGGTGAAAAATACTGTTTGGCATACAGTATCATCTTCACATTAATATAAATACGTAAAGGGGGTGTGTTAGTCTGAGTGGTAAAATACTACATTTATTAAAAAACTATCTTTATATGAATAAACAGCACAAAATATATGAACTATCATAAAAATGCATTTCTTAAAACACCTTTAGGTCGAAACTTTTGTAATTATTTTACCTAACATGAGCCTCACCCAAAGGGAGCTGACACAAATCTCAGCCACCTTGCTGCTATGGGTACCCAAAACCCTAAAAAGGCTAGGTAAAAGAGTAAGTATATGGTGTGTTTGCTCAGTTTGGGTCTCCGTAGTTTGTATTCGTCCTTTTTATTTGCAATACACCATACAGCGACATCTTGTGTTCAAATAGCTATTAGTATTTACCATCATCAGATTTAAACAAATTCAAAATCATTCCTCGACAAGCACGCTCAACAATTTTAGTGGATACTGGAAAATGTAAGAATGGTACTGACTCGTGTGTTGTTGCGTTCCGCTTTAAGCTCTGCAATCTCCTCCTCGCGTTCCAGCAGCTGCTCCCGGCACAAGTTCAGCTCTTTGGTCAGTACTGCAAATTCCTGAGACACAAGAGAAGGGTATTTCTGTATAATGGTTAAATTTCATTTTTTGTGTGTGTGTGTAACTTTTGCCCTTTAACTCTTATTATATTGTTTATCTATAGAGGTTGGGATTGAAAATATAATGGGAAACAGATCATTTCCTTTGATCTATCTCGTAGATGATGCTTTTTCTGCATATATTTGTAATAAATAATTGCACATCTCTAAAAAACATTGTGAGGCCACTCCTGTTGTCAAATAGCATTGCAAAAATCAGAATCAATGACAGATAAAATCATGGCTAAATGATCACATTTCAAAAGGTAATGAAATAATCTGTAGTAGACGAAAGAAGTCAAACAATCTGTTGCTTCTAGACTTGTCATTGCGCAATAAATCAGTGAGCGTGTTTGTGTTCAGCATGAAAATGAAGCGCCTGGAGGTGGCAGGAAAGGCGCCAGCACCTTGACTGACTGACAGTAGCCTATTTGAATTGTTGTTAAATTGTTGTCGAATTGAGCAATTATGTGTAATTGTCATCGGTGCAACTGTTCCAGTAACCACGGTGACGTGTCAACAAAGAGAACAAGCAGCACATGCTACGCACGCACACAACATTTGGATTTACCTGAACTGGCGTTCACGCTCGTCTGATGTTTTCACTATCTAATTGTGTGTGCAATGTTGTGTGTCTCTTAAAAGCCTCAATCAATCATAGAGAAGCAGATGAGTAGATGCCGACCGAGGTAGGGAATTGCTGTTTGAAATTGATTTAATTTAATCTAAGAAAAGAGTTGACAAAATCTCGAATCACTTCATCAAAAGAGAACAGAGGTAACTATCCCAGATAAGACAGGGTTTTGGCTCAAAAAGGAAAAAAAGACGACTGTAAAGAAATATGTGGAAAACTGTGGGTCACAGTAGAACTAGAATAGAATAGAATTTACTTTTATTGTCATTCTTTGTAACCATGCACACAGAACGAAATGTCGATACACCTGTCCCGTACAGTTAAACTGTAGCGAGCCGATACAGCCGCAGCCAAACAGGGCACAGCCATTTTAGTCATTAGGTGACCAAACCCCCAATTCCAACCCTTAATGCCGAGCGCCAAGCAGGGAGGCAATGAGTACCAATGTTGTAAGTCTTAGGTATGACTCAGCCGATGCTTAAACCAGCGACCTCCCAGTCTCGGAGCGGGCGCCCTACCATCTAGGCTACCTAGCTGGTACTAGCCTTATCCTTGATCAAAGAGGAAATGGGTACTTATGTTCTAAATCTTAGGTTTGACTCAACCGAGGTTCGAACCAGCAACCTTGTTCTGTAAAGAGTCCAGAAGGGTTATTTGATTGGGGCTTTTTGAAAAACAAATCAGTTTTTACATATAGGCACTCCTGCAAACGTCTAAATTTTTCTGTTACAAACGGGCCCCAGCCCCTCATCAGAGAAAGGGAAATGTATGTGGCCCTCACAGAGGGAATTTGTGGACCCCTGCAATACATACTGTAGTTAGTATGAAAGTACTTACTTGTGTGTGCAAGGGATTGTGACATTTTTATTTCACCTGTGGTAGTGCAATGGACAGCTGTCTCTGCAATGACTCCTTCTCATGTCCAAGCTCTCGTAGTCGCAAGTGGGCTGTCCCCAGGCTGTCCTGTGTCTCTCTCAGACTCTCCAACAGCCTTTCTCGCTCCGTCAGCATGTTGACCATCAGCGACTCCAGGTTGCCAGTGCTGCCCCCTTCATCCCCGCCGCCGCTCCGAGGGTCCCGGTTACTGTACCCGCCCATGCCAGCTCCGACACCTCCGCCGAGGCCACTGCCGGATCCCGCTGGCGAGGATGAGCCACCGCTTCCTCCGCCCCGTGCGTCTTCAGAGATGGTGGGCATCACCTCGCACATCATCTTGAGGAATTTTAAGCGTTCCCTGAGAGAGCGAACTAGAGGGAATGTTGTCCGAGAGGGTAAGGGAAAAGGTTAAGGGGGTGGGGGAAAAGGACCTCGGACCCCAGGCCCAGGTTCTTCAGCAATACCACAGAGGAAGAACCTAGAGGAACAAGAAAAGACATATGTGTACATTGTTCCATACTTCCACAAAATCTTTGAGCAAATAAAACACTTGAAGGGACAATATTACCATAGAGTATAATGAAAAAGTATCCTGGTAGGCTATTTCACTTATCACTTGAATTGTCCAAATAACTTAAAACAATTGCAAGTGTTTCCTCAGCCTTGAAAAACGCTCAGCTGGGTTAAGTAAACTAAATCACAAATATGGAGAGGACAGCTGATCTCACTAGTGTCCATGTGACCATCATTTAATGCCTTTATTTGTAGGTTAAGATACAAAATACATTTCTCAATGAGCAGATTTCAAAGCACATTCACAGGGAAAATGAGACAGGAAACATTGCAAAGCCAGAAAAAGAGCCCCTTCCAGAATTTAGAGAAAAGACAGTAGACTGCATGAAGTAGAAGTCCAGGTATCAAAAGCCACTGTCCAAAGATATGTCCAGAAAATCGGGTCACAATATTTCATTGGTTTAGCAACTTCTGCAACCAAGACAACAGAAGTAGCATCAGACTTGGGCTATGGAAAAGAACCACTGGACAGTTGCTGTTAGGGTCTGATATACCTCCTACCACCAGAGGGCCACAATGGGGTGTGTTCAACCAATAATCCTGAACCTTTTAAAAGGAAATTGTGGTCAGCAATCTTTGTCGCGTCATTTTTTCAGTTCTTCTGACATTGTCATTTTTTTGTTGGGTCAATTTAATTTCATCCTACCACCACGACAGGTGTGTTTGTTTGTTTATCGTTATCAATAAAATCTGAAATACATTGATTTTCAGAAGGGAGTGAAATCAGTTTTTCTTAAACTTAATTACAATTGATGGTCCAGCTGATGTTTTAAAAGTTTGGCAAATATGAGTCGAAGCACATGAATCGCACCTTTACTACATCAAAACCCAACTCAAAGTGCTGACATGCCTTTCTTCTCTAAACAATTCTTTTAATGTTTACACATTACACATGTGACAATAGGGCATCATTCGTGTGCGTGGTGACATTTTGAACTGAACTACCATTGCAGAAGGTCCAATTGTGTGTCTAGAAAGAAAATACCAGGACAGGTGTCACAGTATATTTACAATCCATGCTTCAAGATCCAAAGTCTTTCAGATGCTTGGATCCTCAATGCCTCACAAGTATATTGTATTTCCAGTATTGTATTGTACAGTATCTAACAGAGTCTAGTTACCTTGAATGTACACAAAATTCAGGGCTGGATATCACTTCAACACAGAACGTTTCTACTCAGTCAGGAAAAGCCAGATGTTAACTATTCTCTTCTCATAATGTGCTGTGTTATCATCTAGAAGCCCCACAAAAATATGCCGTTTTAATAAACCTAGCCCTTGGAATTTGTGTGACAAAACTTGTGGTTCCTGGGCACCACATTTCCACAAGATGGCACCCAAGTAAAACGTTTATTGCTTTTTCTAAATCACTAAAACAACATATTAGGTGAATTTCTCAGATGATAGAATGTGGTTATAAAGGGACAGGGAGTATTTTTAGCAACAAGTAAAATAAACATCATTCCATAAAAATATTGATTTTGAATGATAAAAAATACATGTACTATTAATTTGACAAATATATTTTTTTCAGGGCAGCACGGCGGCGCAGTGGTTAGCGCTTGTGCGGCACAGTTCATGTCATGGGAATCTGTCGTGGGTTCAAATCCAGCTCCGGACTTCCTGTGCAGAGTTTGTATGTTCTCCGTGTTCTTGCGTGGGTTTCCTCCGGGCACTCCGGTTTCCTCCCACGTTCCAAAAACATGCATTTCAGGTGAATTGGCCGGTCCAAATTGTCCCTAGGTGTGAATGAGCGAGTGAGTTGTCTGTCCCCGTGTGCCCTGCGATTGGCTGGCAACCAGTTCAGGGTGTCCCCTGCCCACTGCCCAGAGATGGCTGGGATGGGCTCCAGCCCCCCCGCGACCCTAATGAGGATGAGCGGTACGGCTAATGAGATGAGATGAGATATTTTTTTCAAATACTCGAATTTTGAAAATTTGTATTTATTTGACATACCTTAAACCTCACTCAGAGGGAGCTGACATAATTATTCACCATTTTGTTTCAAAAGATACAGAAAAAAATAAATAAAATGAAAATTAAAAACTTTGCAAAATGCTAGACAAAAAAATAAAAGAAAAATGGTGCTGTTTGGTCATTATGAGTCTCTGTCGTTTTTACATTACTTTTTTGTTTTTGTTTTCAGTTGCACGGCAGAGCATCGCTATCTAGTGGTCAAATCATATAAACTGTTTTTTTAAATGGTAAATGGTCTGCCTTTGTATAGCGCTTTTCAAGTCAATGAAGACCTCCCAAAGCGCTTTACAACGTACTTCACACTTACCCATTCACACACTTACACACCAATAGCGACCATGCAGCCTGCAAGGCGCCAACCTGCTTATTGTGGGCATTAGGGATTCAGTGTCTTGCCCAAGGACACTTTGACATATAACACGGAGGAGCCGGGAATCGAACCTGCAATCTCTTGATCCCAAGACGAGCGTGAATGAGCAAATTCAGAACAGTGATTATTCGGGATAGCCTGTATTTTCCGCACTATAAAGAGCACTGGATTATAAAGCATCCCCCCAAATCGTCTTTTGTGATATATTTTTCATATATAAGGCGCATGAAATTGCAACAGCAGTTAGAGATAGGGTTATATAAAAATATAAAAATACATTTCATTTGAAACAATACATTTTATAGAACATAAAGTAACATTGTGACATCTGGTTTCAAATTAATTTTAGCAACAATTAACATGTTCACCTTGGGATGGCACTCGAACACCACTCTAGATGTTTCTTAAAGGCATAACAGTTACCTTATGCAGTATTGTTTAATATGCATTTCCAGTTTTATCCACAGTATATTCCAGAATATAAAGTGCACCGGATTAAAAGGTATACTTTTAAATTTCTGGTCAATTTAAGGTTTTTCGGGATCGCTTATAGTTCGGAAGATAAGGAATCCTAAAAATAGTAAGCCTTGGGCAATTTGAGGGCAGCACAGTGGAACAGTGGTTAGCGCGTGTGCGGCACAGTTCTGAGATTGTGAGATCAAACCTCCTGTGTGGAGTTTGCATGTTCTCCCTGTGCTTGCGTGGGTTTCCTCCGGGCACTCCGGTTTCCTCCAACATTCCTAAAAACTTGCATGTCAGGTAATTGGCCGGTCCAAATTGTCCCTAAGTTTGAATGAGCAAGCGAGTTGTCTGTTCCTGTGTGCCCTGCGACTGGTTGGCAACCAGTTCAGGGTGTCCCCTGCCCATTGCCCGAAGACAGCTGAGATGGGCTCCAGCACCCCCGCGACCCTACTGAGGATAAGCAGTGCAGATAATGGATGGATAATGGATGGATGGGCAATTTGAATGGGTGTATATCCACCGTGCCAGCCCCCACCACCACCACAACCACGCGTGTTTAAATTTGTTATTTCACATCCCCATGCAGGAAGCGCGCTATAAGGTGAAATATCGCGATGAATTCGCTGAGACCCGAAATAGAGGGAAGGGAGGTGTTAAGGAGGTACTGAAATAGGCGCGTGCGTTGTCATGATGGAACTCGTGCTTGTGCGCGAAAAGGTGCAAGCCCTGGCTCGTATATGGGGTTGGCGGCGGTTATATTCCCCCTTATAAACGACATTTGGTTGGAAAATAAGGCTGTTAGGAGTGGCCTTGTAACCAAGGAGGAGGAAGAAGGGTTAGAGCTGGTCAAACGGCCCCAGACGTGGCGTAACGCTGGGAGGTGTCAATCATCCTGTCGCCAAGACGAGGCCTAATTAAGACATGGGCGATATTTCAAAATGGTGGAAAATGGCTGTTCGGGTTAAAAATGCCGACGCCTTGTCCACCCACACCCCAAGCCCACTCCTCCCGCCCCTAAAAAACAGCTGGGCGGTCGAACGGCCGCTACCCCTGCCGATGATGATGGGGATGATGATGAAGACGGTGATGATGAATACGAGGCGGATGATTTCCGGGGCCCGTTGGAGCCGCCGCTGTGCTTTTCGTTCTTACCCGCGTCATGGTCCACAGAGATGAGTGGAGAATAAGGTGGCCCACCCGCATCAGTCTTCTGAGCCGGTAGCCAAGGAGAAGCTTGCTGTCCAGGGGTCCAGCTCGGTGGGGTTACTTAGCAGCCTGCTCCACATCCACATCGCCTCCCTCCGAGATGGGAGCGACGGTACCCGGAGGTATGTAAAGACCATTCTTCTGCAAGAGGTCGACATCCGTGAAGCCTATCACAATAAGAGTATGCCGCCCGTCGGGTGAAGCACTTTGCGATTGACGGACTGAAATTTTGTCCAGTTTAGTCCAGCACGATTGAAAGACCTTTTGCGTTTAACTGCTGCTTATTGGAATTTTTAGGCAAATCTGAATAACTGCCTTCGGAGTTGGAAACATTGCAACATCTAATAAATTGTAATCAGGGTTGGGTAGGGTTACTTTAACTGGATTACTTTCAATTACTTTTGGTTTACTCCAATACCAAATATGCTAATAAAAGACAAAATAAACTAAATATAAATAAAATTACTAAATTTTGTGCAGGCTTGGGGAGTAACGGAATACATGGAACGGCAAAAATGATGTTGGCAAGCTGTTTGGATTTATTTTCATTTTGTTTCTGTCGCATTTTATGTTAGTTTTGCCGGAGATCAAAGAGATCAAAGCCAGGAGAGAAAGCTTACCACGTGTTGTGAGTCATAATTTTATTCATATTTAGTTTCTTTTGTCTTTTATTAGCATATTTGGTATTGCAGTAATCCAAAAGTAATTGAAAGTAATCAAGTTAAATTAACCCTACCCAACCGTGATTGTAATGTACACTGATAGTGAGTCTTCAATGGCACCAAACTTCCTCCTGCTCTTCAGAATTTTTTTTGCAACCACTACTTCTGCGGACTCAAATTGCACTGCAAGTGTTGATAAATGAGGCAGAGACAAAAAATTGCCAAATGCAGGACTGCACACATGAATCCAATTAAACAAGACCTGATTCACACAGAAACCACATCAAACTGTTTTATCACTAAGAAAATAATTCAGTATTGTTATTAAAGAGTTTTATGTGAACAGCAGAGCATGTGTAAGAGTAGCGAGTGAGACAAGTGAGTGATTCCCTGTGTTGACTGGTGTGAGACAGGGGTGTGTGATGTCACCATGGCTGTTTAATGTGTACATGGATGGTGTGGTGAGAGAGGTGAATGCAAGAGTATTTGGCAGAGGTATAGAGATGATGGAACAGTGTGGCAGGTAAGCCAGTTGTCGTTTGCAGATGACACAGCGCTAGTGGCTGATTGAGGAAACATTGAGAAGGTTGGTAATTGGGTTTGGAAGAGTATGTGATAGGCGTAAGTTATGTGTGAATGTTGGCAAGAGTAATGAAGTGTTCACGTGATGGAGTGGGCATGACATTACAAATAAGGTTGCATGGACAGGTGCTGGAAGAAGTTGAAAGCTTTATGTACTTGAGTTGTGATGGGCCTGCAGTTGGTGGAATGGAGTGCGAGGTATTGCACAGAGTGAATCGAGGAAGCAAGGTTTTGGATGCTCTGAGGAGAGTGATGAGCAACAAGAGTATGAGTATGGATGTTAAGAGGGGACTGTACGAGGGTGTGATTGTGCCGACTGTGTTGTATGGTGCAGAGACTTGGAGCCTGAACGCAGATTTGAGGAGGGAATTAAATGTTTTTGAGATGAAGTGTTTAGGAAGTATGTTAGGAGTGACGAGATTGGATAGATTGAGAAATGAAATTGACAGAGACAGAACTGGAGTAGTAGTAGAACAGAGCAAGCGTGTGGATAAGAGAGTACTCGGTTGGTTTGGACACATGGAGAGGATGGATGAGGAGCAAATGTTGAAGAGGATCTACACAGCAGAAGTAAATGGAAGGAGACCAAGAGGAAGGCCGCGATTGACGTGGATGGATGGTGTTATGAGCGCACTGCAGGAAAGAGGTCTAAATATAATGGAAGCTGGAGCTCTTGTTGGTGATAGGAATGAGTGGAGAGGTGTTGTGAAAGGATAGTGGGATGTTTAGACGTGTTCTAAGGGATGGGCAGGGCACCTGTATGATGCGGCAGGGGTAAACCAGTGAAAGCTGTCGGGCCCTGCTATTGAACAGAAGAGTGTGTTGTGTCACCCTGACCCGAGTGACATGGCCGCTTTCTTGCGTCCCGTTTAATCTGGAGGGACGAAAGCATGACCAACTTGGGAGGTGCTTAACTTGTTTGAGTATTTGGGCATTTGGGTTGGCCATGGTCCCCCAAAAAATGTGTGTGTTTGTTGCTACTTTTTCTTTTACTTTTTTAATTTTCTTTGTTTTTGTGCTTGTCTTGCTGTCGGTCACCCCTCTGAGGGATATGACCAGGGTAGATAGATAGATTATTATCATATAATCATTATTGATAATAACCATTATCAATTCATTACCTTTTTTGAAACTAATAAATGCTTTATGAATAACTCATCAAAATGTGATGATAATGCATTCAACTGATAAGGAGAAAATAATTATCAAAATAAATCTTAATTGTTATTCTGGGTAAGCGGTGCTAGGAATGGAATGGAGCATTTCTGAAACTGAGTTGTTCACATTTTTGTTTTGTTTTACTTTATTATTTTTCATCTTGCATTTTTTGTATCATATTTAAGCCTATCCTGTCCTTTATTAAGGATAATAGAGTTTTAAAGATGTTACAATTTTTGGGGGTGCCCAGGTTGAATTGGGTCTTTGAGAATCCCCCAAAATTGGCTTGTTCCGCCCATGTAGCAAACCCGTACTCCCAAAAACGGCCCAGAGCTGAATGGGTACCACCAGGCTGAACTTGCACAAGGCACACCACTGGAAGTGGTGCCCCCACGAGCCAGGCTGTTCATGGATCTGTGCAATGTGAACTTGATTTACTAATAATATTGTCTTTATACTTTCATCATTTTTGTTTGCCAGGCCAGATTAAAACGACAGCTGGGCCACATATGGCCCACGGGCTGTGGCTTGCTTACACATGATTTACATTATTCGTGTTTATAAAATAGGTTCACAACTTGGACTTTGAAAGCACTATTGTGATGGCGCCACCTTAAACACTATTCGTGCGCCTGAAGACTTCGTCTCCCTCTGTGGAACTTCAGAAGATTGGCAATGACGTCACAAGCGGACAGACAGCTGCTTTTCAACACATTTATTTTTAATCTTTTCAAATTGTGGACGTTGTCTAACAATTTTTTTACGGAAAGTATTAAGATGACATCATCATCATAGATGTCCCATGAAGGTGAAGACTGTGAAATCCTTCACTGTTATGTATAAAAAGCAACAATAAATTGACTGCACAGGGCAGCACGGTGGAGCAGTGGTTAGTGCGTGTGCGGCACAGTTCTGAGGTTGTGAGAACAATCCTTCCTGTGTGGAGTTTGCATGTTCTCCCCGTGCTTGCGTGGGTTTCCTCCGACATTCCAAAAACATGCATGTCAGGCAAATTGGCCGGTCCAAATTGTCCCTAGGTGTGAATGAGCGAGTTGTCTGTCCCTGTGTGCCCTGCGACTGGCTGGTAACCAGCACAGGGTGTCCCCTGCCCACTGCCCGAAGATAGCTGGGATGGGCTCCAGCACCCCCTACTGAGGATAAGCGGTGCAGATAATGAATTAATGAAATTGACTGCAAGTGGGGCAATAACTAGGGAGGAAGCTGGAAGAATTGTGCCCTTTAGTTGGCAAATAAAATAGACATGTTTACACAAATATAAAGAGGCTGTCTAATTGTGAGTAAATAGGTTCTGCGTTGTGTTTGTAATGTTTATCGTTGGTTAATAAGAGAAATTGAAGGGTAGCAATTGGCTGAGGTTGACAGGAATGCTTCGAAGGTAGCTATATGATCCAACACACAGAGTAACTTTGTGCTTTTGTCCTGCGTTTCCAATATGCCTGTATGTAAATTACTGTACAATGGGGCAGGGTTCTATTTAAACAATCAATTACGCTAATGATGTCATATTCTATCCAAGCAAAACAGTTTCCGCATCTGGGAATCCCAGTTCAGGGACTACCGTGAGATGCATTATATGCATTGAGTGGTACAACTAATTTAAAGTGGGAGTGAGATGCCTTCCAACCGCTCATCAGCATTCTTGTGGGAAATACTAGGAAAGACGTGAGTCCACGGGTTACAATAATCGTTATGGAGCAATTGTTACAATATCATACTCGTCAATCTTAGCCAATTACCCCCTTTAATAATGATTGTAATTTCCTTCATTATGCGATAATTAACTTTACAAACATAACGCAGCACCCACTTACAACAAGACGATGTAGAATGAAAACAAGAATTATTTGTGGAAACACCTTTTATTTCCCAAACGAAAATTTGGTCGATAACATTAGCTGGTCTCATCTCATCTCATTAACTGCACCGCTTATCCTCAGTAGGGTCACGGGGAACATTAGCTGGTGTACCGTGATAATTTTAGCAAACTATGATAATGTCATGTGCCACCAGTAAACGAGACGAAATGGGCAAAAGGATGTTGAGCTAACAAAAAAAAACCCCGAGCTATTTAAACTGTATTTCTAAAAAAAAAAAAAATCACGTAATTAAATTTGATATAATCAAAAACGTAAAGAGTGACAGGTATGCAATATACAGTAGCTTGCTAATTATGTGGGCCCTTGAACTTAGTGACCTTTTGCCACATTTCAGACTTCAAAGATATACAACTGTAATTTCTTGTGAAGAATCAACAATAAGTGGAACACAATCTTGAAGTGGAACACACTTTATTGGAAATTTTAAACTAACAAATAAAAAACAAAAAAGTGGGTGTGCAAAATTATTCAGCCCATTTACTTTCAGTCCAGCTCACTGTCCAGGAGGATCTCTGAATGATTCAATGTTGATCTAAATGACTAACGATGATAAATGGAATCCACCTGTGTGATCAAGTCTCTGTATAAATGCACTTGCACTGTGATAGTCTCAGAGGTCTGTTTAAAGCACAGAGAGCATCATGAAAAACGAGGAACACAACATGCAGGTCCGAGATACTGATGTGGGGACGTTTAAAGCTGGATTTGGATACAAAAAGTTTTTCCAAGCTTTAAACATCCCAAAGAGCACTGTGCAAGCAATAATATTGAAATAGAAGGAGTATCAGACCACTGCAAATTTAACAAGATCGGGCCGTCCCCCTAAACTTTCAGTACATACAAGGAGAAAACTGGTCAGAGATGAAGCCAAGAGGCCCATGATCACTCTGGATGAACTGCAGAGGCCTACAGCTGAGGTGGGAGAATCTGACCATTGGACAATCAGTCGTTTACTGCAAAAATCTGGCCTTCATGGAAGAGTGGCGAGAAGGAAGTCATTTCTTAAAAATATCCATAAAAAAGTGTTGTTTAAAGTTTCCCTCAAGCCACTTAGGAGACACACCAAACATGTGGAAGAAGGTGCTCTGGTCAGATGAGACCAAACTCGAACTTTTTCGCAACAATGCAAGACGTTATGTTTGGCCTAACAGCAGCACAGCTCCCCACCCTCAACACACCATCCCCAGTCAAACATGGTGGTGGCAGCATCATGGTTTGGGCCGGCTTTTCTTTAGCAGGGACAGGGATGATGCTTAAAATTGATGGGAAGATGGATGGACCATTCTGGAAGAAAACCTGATGGAGTCCGCAAAAGACCTGAGATTGGGACAGAGATTTGTCTTCCAAAAAGACAATGATCCAAAACATAAAGCAAAGGCTACAATGGAATGGTTTCACCCAATAACATATCAAGGTGTTAGAATAGCCAAGTCAAAGTCCAGACCTCAATCCAATTAAGAATCTGTGGAAAGAACGGAAAACTGCTGTTCACAAACGCTTTCCATCCAACCTCACTGAGCTCGAGCTGTTTTGCAAGGAGGAACGGGCAAAATATCAGTTTCTCGATGTGTAAGATTAATAGAGACATACCCCAAGCGACTTGCAGCTGTAATCGCAGAACAAGTTGGCACTACAAAGTATTAACTAAATGGGGCTGAATAATTTTGCACCCCCACTTTTTCGTTTTTTATTCGTTAAAAAAGTTTAAAATATCCAATAAAGTGTGTTCCACTTCATGATTCTGTCCCACTTATTGTTGATGCTTAACAAGAAATTACAGTTTTACAACTTGATGTTTGAAGTCTGAAGTGTGGCAAGGGTCACAAAGTTCAAGGGGGCCAAATTGTTTCGCAAGCCACTGTAAATGTTACAAATTTATCAGTTTCAAACACCAACACTCAATTGGCATGCTTAAATGATTACAATTAATTCAGAAACTTTTGGACATAAATTATGAATGTATTTAAAATTACAGTAATACAGAATAAAACAGGACATCTTTATTCCCACCACAGAGACATAACACAATGGTTTCATCCGATTTCTTCATAGTTTAGTTCATGACACCAACGACGACACAAACGTGATGAAAGTCTAGTCATGTAGTTGTTGATGACGCCAACATATTTCTTAGCACAACACAATTTAATATAGGATGACACGTTTTGCAATCATCTATTTCCCACCAAAAATATGGACTGTTAGGTTTTCAGATGAAATTGGTGCAATGTTGTTTCCAGTCAAAGAAATAAAAAACCTTGCCTTGTATGACACAGTACGAACAGCTTGACCAAAGGTGAAAACCTCACATTGTTCGGGGCAATTAGCAATTTTAAATAAAATAAGTGAACACTTTCAAATTTCTTAATTTTTAAAGCATGCAGCAGGAGGCCATCAATACATCTAACATTGTAATGAGGAGTATATTTGAAGTCATTAAGCTGAGGCTCTTGCACATCTAGTGGAGCAGTTTGACAGTCACCACGCATCATAAACTGGTGCTTAGGACCCTCCAAAGTCAATCCATGAGCTATGGGCACGCAATGGATTTTTCTTAAAAGATATTTTCTGTTAAACAAAGTGAGGAAACAAAACACTTATGATACTTTTTGAACAGTGTTAAATCATGCAGAACACAGCAGACGAGTTTGTTTCCTACCTCAGTCCCAAAAACAAATAAGCGACCAGACGACACTCTCTACATGCCATAGCAAATTTGGGATATTAACTAGTTTGTACAACCTCTCAGCAATATCAGTGCATTATCAGTGCGTGTGTTTGTAGGTTTGTGTTAAGGTCTGTAGGTTGTTCAAGTGTGAGCAGGAAAGTTCTGTGGAGGCTCGGCAGGCAAATTATTTTGCACTTGGGGATCTTCGATGGGTTCCATAACAGCAACTTTTCCTGCTGGGGCAATAGAAAAAAAAACTCAAATTAAGCGTGACCATAGATAAAAAATAAACAACTTAAATATGAATAATGTACGCCAGAATAAACTTGTCAGAGCTTCGCCTCAGTAAGATTTAAGCCATTTGTTTTGGATGACATGTACATTTTCTATGTGTATATTTCGCTATAAAAGAAAGCATGAGTATTATGACTGTTCTTGACGCTGATTTAAAACTAAATGGATGCAGTCCAAAGTTTTTAACACGTTAAAAACGACAAACGTCAGTCGTTAAAACCGTTCGGTTTCAAACTGTTGAAAATTGTTAGTTTCTTTTGTTACAGACTTCAGTTGACCCCTGAATGTAATTCACAAAATAAATATATATTTGATAAATATGAAGGTGTCTTGCTGCTAGTGAGCCTGATCTTGGTTTACAGGGATAAAAAATGTTTACAGTATTTTCAAAACCTCCAAATTATGCTGCACGCCTTACCGTGCAGTGTGTGTGATGTAAGGAGGTGGCGGTAGCTGAGGACACCATGAGGCTGCTAAAGGGTGAACTGTGGGCGTCATTGCTAAAGGGTGAGGTGTGGACATGTATAAAAGGCTAGGTTCAAACAGCAAAGCTTTCTGCTCAATTACGATTTTTGGGTTAAATACGATGTTTTTGTTCAATTATTCAAAATTCCAACGAAATTTGACTTGTACGCAATCTCCTGTGACTTACTTACAAGTGTCCCGCATACACAGAAGAGGACATGAGACGTCACACGCAATGCACGAATCGTTCGCGAATGGACTCATGGATCCTAACACTGTAGGATATGTAGCAATTCAAAAGTTTTTGTGCTACTGGAGGCTGAACAGAGTTGTCCCCCCAAATATGAATTAAATCCAAAACCTTACTTTCCCTCCATTGGATGCTTTTTGTTCTTTTGTCCGCCATGGTCTGTTGATTTCGATGCTAACAAGAAAAAAGAGCAGCCGCGAAATAATTGAACATTAATGAATCGATGGTTCGCAAGTGAAGGAGCCAGAAAAACGAGCTTCGACAGTTCAACAAGACGCAGCTGAGCTTCCGCGGAAATAAGGCGAGGTGGCCCGAGTTGGAGGAAAGAGTCGAGCAGTGGGTCGAACAAATCACGACAGTAAAAGACTTTTCAGACAACATTGTGCTGTTGATGCCTCAGAGTATGTGTTAAATACAGAAATAAAACCAGCTATGGAGTGCTTTTTAAGACTGTGCACCCTATGGTCCTGCAAAGATTTATTTACACAGTATATTTACTGTATGTCTCTGACCGACCACTACACCCAATTGGTTTGGATAAGGATTTCTTATTTAACTTTTTTAGGCGAATATGCAGTATATTCAATAAATTATGCATTTCTTTTACTATGCCCGTTTTCTTGTGTTTGTTATCATTTCCCACATCATTAAATCAACCTAATGCTAAAAAAAATATTAAAAATTAACCATTAATTTGACTAATTGTTTCAAAAGTCAGTGACTAGTGGACTAATAAGATAGTATTTAGTCCAAGTTGTGAACCTACTCGTTGTAGCCCCACATCAGTGCAAAATTATATATTATATATACAGTGGGACCTCGCTACTTCGCGGTTCCACGTTCGCGGGTTCAGAGCTTCGCGGGTCTAAAACCAAATAATAATAAAATAAAATAATAATAATATATTTTTTTAAAAAGTACTTTTTTTTAAAGCATTTTAGAAGGGGCGTCGCTACTTCGCGGATTTTCACTTTTCGCGGGAGGTTTTGGTCCCCATTACCGGGTCTAAAAAAAATAAATTAAAAAAAAAAAAAGAAATTTTTATTTTATTTTTTTTAAGCATTTTTGAAGGGGCGTCGCTACTTCGCGGATTTTCACTTTTCGCGGGTGGTTTTGGTCCCCATTAACCGTGATAACCGAGGGATTACTGTATATATATATATATATAATCAGTAGGGCAGCACGGCGGCGCAGTGGTTAGCGCGTTTGCGGCACAGTTCTGAGGTCATGACATCCAACCTCCTGTGTGGAGTTTGAATGTTCTCTCTGTGCTTGCATGGGTTTCCTCCGGGCACTCTGGTTTCCTCTCACATCCCAAAAGAATGAAAGTCAGGTTAATTGGCCGGTCCAAATTGTCCCTAGGTGTGAATGAGCGAATGAGTTGTCTGTCCCTGTGTGCCCTGCGACTGGATGGCAACCAGTTCAGGGTGTCCCCTGCCCACCGCCCGAAGACAGCTGAGATGGGCTCCAGCACCCCCGCGACACTACTGAGGATAAGCGGTGCAGATAATGGATGGATGGATAAATACAGTATATATTAACCACGACAAAAACTACTTTCACACAGCAGGTAAAACGGTTGGAGGCCACTCTTTCATTTTGAGTGTGAGGAAATATTTGCAAAACTACACTCTTACCCAACTGGATTTTCTAACATTCCCAAAATTTTAAATTTTACGTCACGTTTGTTTTATTAGTATATGATCTATTGTTGCAGCCATTCCTAAAATGGTTTTAATTAAAAGTGGATTCAATTTATATGTATTTGGTTTATTTGCCTTACTTAATAAACAAATCTATTTAGCGGTGATATTTAAACATGAACATTACCATTTAAGGGTTTAGGGTGAAAAATCCATATTTAACAACACTAACAATGTCTCAACTATACTTTCTATTTATTTTTCAACTCATTTGATTAATAAAAAAAGAATGAATTGTCATGGAAAACACTAACGTCTGTGACTCCAAACCTTGGAACTGTAGTGGATTTTTATAATGATTTAACTGAAAATCCTAATTGTACTTACTTAAAAAGTTGTCTTTAGTCGCACCATCTCACAAAAAATGAATATCTTCTGCCCTCTGGTAACTTGGTTACCTTTACCATTTAAGTATAGATTACTTACCTTTAACTTCATGTTGTGGAGGCTGGAATTGAAGCTCTTCTTTTGGCCCGGCCATCGACTGTCCGTCAGCTGCCGGTTGCTCCTTTTGCATCTGCGACATCTCCAACACGGCCTGGGAACGACCACATTTTAGTCACGTTTGTGATGATTTAATGGAAGCCTGCAGGACGTAATGGCAGGGAGGTACCTGCTGGTACTCCCTCCTCTGTGCCTCCAGAGCTTTTCCTCTCTCCTTTAGCAGCTCTTGCTCCTGCTGTAGCGTGTCTGCCCTTTTCTTCAGCTCTTCTTCTTTGTCACGGAGCTCCGCCTCAAAGCGTTGCAACTCCTCCTCTGTGTATGCCGGCTTGGTGTCAAGAGTCTGGTTTCCAAAAAAGTGGGGCTAATATGAATTATGGACATAGTTTCTATTGTCTTGTATACGGAACACAACAGTCAAGCATGATCGCTGCATGAACTAAAAACACACAAATCTTCTTTCCAAGTCGGAATTAGTGTGAAAATAACAACTAGGATTTGACAGCATGAATAAACATAACAAAATGAATAGTGTTTGTACACCCTTTTTATGGTTAAATTCAAGCACCTTATAAGGACTTTCAAAGCCAATTTTCTAAATTCTCCTTACCATTAAATGAAGGAATCCAGTGCGAGTCATGTATATGCATAGCCACAAATATATCTGCGATTTACAGAGGCAAATTCTAGTGTACGTTTATCGAGACATCGTTTTAAGATCTTGAGTAATTTGCCAATTTGTTCATGGATCCGAACAATCCGTGTGTAAATATGTTCGAGAAATTTCTCCCCATTAAGGTGTGGGGTAAGGATTCTGTAGCTTAATTTTTCAGTCTCATAAAAAAATTTCCCTTACAATTTACCACCGGGGAACATTACCTTATTCATATTTGGTACGTAATTTTTGCACTAATACACATTTCATTGTTCCCTGTGTTAAGGTGTAGCATGCACCTGAGCTCTCGGCCGCATCAATCGTAGGGCGCGATGACGCTTCATAGGACAATACTATACAAACTAATGCGAGCTGCCATTAATCACGAGGTAAGAAATGCAATGACAAAGGGAAGCCAACAGAGAGTAGTGTCGTCTTGTTCAGAACCATGGCAACAATTTCATGCATTTACAAGCATTTCACTCACAATTAAAGCAGTTTTCAATCTTTGAAAACACAACGTTAAAATGAAAGCATTTAAGGATTTCAAGCACCTGTGCGAACCCTATAAATACAATATACCTAGATATCTATCTGGCAGTTTAAAAAAATCATGCCCATTGTGTTGCTATTTCTATTCTAGTGTGTCACCTTTGTCCACTAGTTAACATCAATGATACAAGCATTAGCTAACTGAACAAAGCTTGAAACAGAAAAAAGTCTAAACATCAATATATAACAACAACAGTAAACATATCAGTCAAGTAAACTTTATTTGTACAGCCCTTAATCACAAGAAGTCTCAAAAGGCTGTACAGACTATTACACTATCCCCTGATTTAAAACCTTCATGATGGCAAGGAAAAACTGAAAAACCTCAGCATGAGAAGAATGAAATAAAACAAAACAAATCACATTTTCACTAGCCATACTTTTATTTACCATTTAGTCATCCATCTACCACCAAAGATGTGCTAGTAAGTGAGGATTTCGTAAGTGTGGTCTGTTGTGACATTAAATTTAAGGTAATCAACAAAACTACAACACTATTGGAGTTTCCCAGCCTACCAAAGGATCATTAAGAAACTGTTCCAAGAGAGTCTGCAATATGGAGGACAAAAGGGGAATTTAAAAACAAGAGTCAAAGCAGGAAATTGATCCATATTTAGACTCATTTTAATGATATTAATAGCTCAAAAACATTGTCCATTGTCCAACGCCGACAGATAAATTTTAACCAATCCCTCAAAGCTAAGCACATTGCGTTTTCCTCAGAGCCTATATTCAGTAGAGACTAATTGTATATTTTGGATTTGTTATACAAATTTTAATTTATATTTTTGCGTGTTTTTCAGAGGTTTTGTGTTTTTTTGGTCAACATTGGTCAGATGTTAACTTGTAAATAGTTAATAGTTCTTGTATTTAAAAGTTTGCAATGCGGGGGCATGCCCCTCAAACCCCAATAGATGGAATACCCACCCGACCACTCACAAAATTCGGCAAAAGCTGCATATCTTATCGCACTGAGCTTTGACAAAATAAAAATAAAAACACAATTATCTTTCCTTTCCAAGCTTTTCGGAACTCAAACTTTTTTTTACCTCCCATTCTTTGGGGGTGTTGAATTCCTTCTTTTCAGTGGACTTGAGGAACTCCTCTAGGCTGACCAATCGATCTTTGTTTATGTCCACCTTGAGGAAATATAAAAGGAGGGGGAAACATAATTAAATAGCAGCACTTGCTAGCTTACCCACATGACATAAAATGGCACCCACATTCTTCATGACATGCTCCCTCATCCTTAGTCGTTCCTCCTCCATCTCCATCATGTCATCCTCCTCGTTCTTAGGGTCATACACCTTCTCCAGCTGTAAGAACATGACACTAGAAAATTGATAATCGGCACCAATTTTTAATATATTGGTAGACATCTCTTTGAGTCTCGTTCTAATTAAAATCGATGACCTTCAGCGATTGATTTAAAACAGCGTCATTTTGTCGCGTTTTATTTGCCAGCTCGCACAGGCGTGATGCGTCTCTTGCTGCAAAACATTGCCACAGCCTCTCCTTCCTCAGCAGCTCCATGTCAATATTGTGCCAAACCTTTACACATACTACTCCTTTGCAATTATTTTGTTAAATGGAAAAATATTTACTGAACAATTTGCATGCTGGACTTGTGGTGCCTTCAAAGACCACAAACTCAGACAGAAAATAATAAGCCCTGGCGACTGATTTTTTTCCCCCCCGGATGTTTAATGTTTTACTAGCTTAGTAGCTTTTTAATCAAGCTCCACTTAATAAACACTAATTATATCAATATACTTTGAGCAATGGTTAATTTGTTTTGTAAATCTGTTTCTTTGGTTTAGAATTTAAAGGTGCTGTCCGTATTTCAAACTTTGTTACTTTCTTCCGCCATCTTTTGGCTCACATCTCATTCATTAAGGACAAATGCGTTTTTTAGACGCACTTGAATAAACTCTTGTTCAATGGTTGCAAGCATTTACATTAATTTTTCGTGTGAGTGTTATTGGGAAACATTAATGTTGATTTATCTGGATATTTTGTATACATACAAGGGTGCCTAGACAGGAACTTTTATTTTGAAAATATGCAACCTTGGTGGGCACGTTAATTAGCCGGCGACAGTGTGCCGCGATTTAAATGGACCCTAGCCTGGCGTGGTTTCGGCCACCGAAAAGAGGCACTGAAGAGAAGAGCTTAACTTTCTCACTGCACAGACAACGAGTTAAAGCATTTGTTTTTTCGTGATTTCAGTTACATGTGAGTTTTATGACTGACAATATTTTAATATCGTATATTTTTAGTATACTTTTAAGTTTTCACGGTTTGAAGACGTCTTTTGCCAAAGAATAAACCCGTTTAAGAAAACCACTTGCGTTGTCGTGCTTCAGAAGGGAGTTACATCTTGGGGTTGGTGTTTAGACTGCGCTTGACTGCCTTTTCATACTTATACAATTTTCATGATACACCAACAAAAAACTGCAATGACGAGCATAGTCACTCTCCAACTACGTTCAACTTTTTAAGGACACCTCCAACTTTATACAACATGAAACATTATAACTTTGTTTTATTATAATACACGCGTGGATTTCAGGTATTTCATGCACGTAAACTGTTGGGTTTCTTTTTTTTTTAAATTCAATGCCAGCATTTTTACTTTGCTGAAACTGAATGTCTGCTTAAAATCAAACAGCATCAGTATTGGTCCTGTAAAAATGATATTGATCAAATTATCCATTGATTCATAAATAATTTTCTTCAAATAAGAACCTTTTTATGATTTAAATCTATTTCAATTAAATCTGTAACATCTATGGAGATTGATGACGTTCCCGGAATTAACAACTTTATTGAGTTCCATGTGCAAGACACCCTGACGTACCTCTTTGGTGAAAAGTGCTTCCAGCTCCTGCTCGTCCAGAATGCCATCCTCGTTGGTGTCTTAATCAAGTAAAGGACAAATATGATCTGCCAAAGTCAGAGATAGGGAGATGCAAAGAGGATATCTCACTAACCATGAAGCTTGAAGAAGGTCTTAGGGTTGAACTCTTTGGGATCTAGTCTGTCTGTTTCCTCCCAGACTTCCCTCAGCTGAGCCACGCTACCCTGATAAACAGAATAGAGATGAAGAACTTTGAATGGAAACTAACACATCGAGAAAATAAGATCCCTACGGGAGCGTTGACTTTAGGGTGTTGTCGATGTTTGTTTTTGAGCTCCTGCATCCGTTGTTCCTCCTTTTCTCGCTTTTCTTGGTCCAAACTCTTCAGGTACTCACGCCTCTCGTGTTCCTTCAGCATCTCGTAGCGCTTAAACTCCTCGTGCCGCTCAGCATCGTAATTCTCTAGGTCTTTAGTGGCCTACAGAGCAGAAGCCATAAACATAACTTGATATAAGAACTGTACCGGTAGTACGTAGTGACAAACAAAAATACAATTACGTTTTTAAAATTGATATCTGCTAAGGCTAATATTGCAATCAAATCAAAATACAACACATTTGAAAATACAGGGGTATTAAGACAATACATATATCAATACACATTAATCCCTATCAGGATCTTAATAACACCTACCCTGATCTTTTTTTACACTACTTAATGTACATAAAGAAATACTTTGTATGTATATCCAAATGATAGTTTCATTTAGTTGAATGACAAAAAAGTATTTGTTCTTATAACATATTGAACACTACTGTATGTCTGCATATTGATTTAGTAGCCCATTGCTAATTGTCTACTTTATAGTTGTTGTTTTGTAGAATCCCTGGGGACGGCGAATGGCTAGTCTCAACACATGGGGGGAGGACAACGGTATTTTCTATAAGGCACATGAAAGTATTCAATTTTCTTCCAAATGTATGACATGCTCTTAGGTGCAGTAGGCACTGGGTGTGTGTTCTTAAAGGAAGAATTAGTAGAGGAGAAACTATGAGAATGTTAAAAAGGGAAAGGGTGTGCATTGATTTTATATGAAAGAATGAGTATGTGTATTAGGCAGAACATCATGGTTTAATCCATTAAACTCTGTGTCCCCATTTCAAGCCCCGCGCACACCTGACAGCTGGTGGCACATTCCTGAGGGCTGTTATTGCAATCAGGACCGTGCTTTTCCACTGTATCTTTCACATAAGCATGTTGCTTCTCACGTACATATCTGCAGGAAACTTAATAATGCTGTGAGATTGCGAAAATACACTACGTCCTCATCTTCAATGCACATGCGATTCCCTAGTACGTTGTTAACACAACGTAAAACATCTTTGAAAATTCCGTATGGTTTAGATTGGTGCCGATTACCAGCAAAAGACAAAATCTTTGTTCTCGCTCTGTTTTTGTACTTGTTATATTCCATGTGTTTTACAATGCCCACAACTATCGCTGATTTAAAAAAAATAAGTAATTTTTTATCGATATTTAAATAATGCCCAATGAAACTCCGTTTTGCCCTCCTCTATTGCCTGTGTGTGTTGTTCTAAAGATGGATGTAGCATTCTCCCACTCCATTTTCAAATATGCATACATGGATTTTTGTTGCTACACAAAGAGAACATTAAAGGGTGAGGTGTAAGAGAGCAGATTGTATATAAAGCATGTGTATTAAATACAGCAAAGGCACACAGAACAGACTTTTATTACAGTACATCTTATGGTTGTTAAAATACGCTAGTTTTTGTAATTTTAAATTTATTTACACAAATAATTGCTCAGCCCAATATGTTAATCCAATCACAAATCTAACAGTAGTAGTGTTAAAATTCGTGGTCAACCAGGAGTGAATAGACGGAAAAAAAGGCACCCAAACCAGTAGAATCCACAGTAATGGCGCAACAGATCATGTTGTAGCCTATATACACTTACCATTGTATTATCACCCAAATAAAATGTTTAGCACATCAGGAAGATGATGCAAATCTTGTGTTTGTTAAATAGTTTAATGTTGCATTGAGGCTACAGTAATGATTCAGGATTCAATGAAATATGTGTAAATAGCCAAAAAAAGAGTTGTGAAAATATACCATAAAGTACAACTATAAATTTAGACAGTCTCTTTGAGAGAAATAGCGGTCGTTTTCTCAAATTAGTCAGTCGGGGTTCACTTAAAAACCCAAAGACACTCTTTGGGACTACAATTAAGGGTTGCAATTCTTACCGTGGAGATGAGCAGCTCCAAATCTTTAGCTTCAAAGGCATTCTGATTGTGCGGATCAAGATGCTCAAACTGCTTGAGGAGGGAGGTGTGGTCCATCTGTACACCTAAAAGAGAAGTTATTCAGGTTCACTCTCTCATGTACTCCAATTTATTCCTGGTGTAGGGTTGAAACCTTTCAAAATAAGTAATTTACAAGAGACCCACAACATAACATGTTTTACAAATCAATTGAAAAAGAACAAGATATGAGGGCAGTAGCTCAGGAGGTAGAGCGATCGTTTTAGGATTAAGGGATCCCAGTTCGAATCCCGGCTTGTCCGTGTTACATGTCGAAGTGTCCTTGGGTAAGACATTGAACCCCCAATTACCCCCAATAAGCAGGTTAGCGCCTTACATGGCTGCACAGATCACGGCCGCTATTGGGAAATGTGAAGCACAATGTAATGCGCTTTGGGAAGTCATTGACTTGAAAAGCGCTATATAAATGCAGATCATTTCATTCAACACTTCATATAGAGTATTTAAGAAAATAAATTTTAAATAATATCCATACATGTGTTTTGATCATAAATAACAAAACGAAAAAAAAATAAGATAGATTTTTCTAGGAGAAAATACTTTACTATAGCTTACAGAATTGAAAAGCGCTATATAAATGCAGATCATTTCATTCAACACTTCATATAGAGTATTTAAGAAAATAAATTTTAAATAATATCCATACATGTGTTTTGATCATAAATAACAAAACGAAAAAAAAATAAGATAGATTTTTCTAGGAGAAAATACTTTACTATAGCTTACAGAATTTGAGCCTGACACCAGTTATATAGCAAAAGATCAGTAAGCCTGTATGTTATGTTATATGTTCAAAGTTTCTCTGACTCACTCTGCGTATTGGTGCTATCTAACTTGGCCTTGAGCAGCAGCCTGAGTCGTGACACCTCCTGTCGTTTCAGCTCATCCAGACGTGTCCTGACGTTGTGGCTGACCAGGTCCAGCTCTTTACTCAGGCGCCCATTCTTAATATCTTCCGTGTTTGCCGTCTGCAACTTCTCCCGGAAGTGAGGATCCGTCTCAAGGACCTCAATCACCTCTCGGAGGTATCGATCATAGTACAGACCTGTGTCCTAATCATCAAAGTGTGTCAAATGAGGCACATATCAAAGGATCAAAAATTAAATTAAATTAAATACATTAAATTAAATTCCATACCATGTTTTCCTCTTGTTCTCCATCCTTGACTTCCTGGTGGTCCTCTTTTCGGTCGATGGGGACTGACCACAGGCAATCAGCGAGAAACAGCAGGACACAGGCACTTTCTAACTTCATCCTCTTGTTTCCGTAACAATATCGAGAGAAAGAAAATATCACTTTGAATATTCCGCAATGGAGAACGATGTGAACACATTTAAGGTGAAAAAGGGAATTGATATTTGGAGCTAGAGATTTTTTTCAAATCTGAAATTTGGACAGAAGTCGTTCCTTTAACTTTAAACTTCAACATACTGACATCACTTTGCGAAACAATATCGACGATTTCAGAATTCTCCTTAATTCGGCTCAGCGCAGTTGCTTATTTTCATAATACGTCACGCTTCCCCTCCGGTAAAAACAACATGGATCAAATCATAAAATAAAAGTAGTGTATTTTTTTGTAATGTCCGGTTTACTCTACGAAGAAAGTAAAAGGTGGAGCTATTTTTGACGTTTTACAGAGGAGCTAGCCAGCTAGCAACAGTGAAAGAACACATAGATGAGAAATGAAAAAAATTGCTACCTCTAAAAAATAAATGCACCGACAATTAACCAAGATTATTGACAATGTTATTTTTCTTACCGCGGGTGCTTTGTTTAGCCAGTTGGCTAAACTCGAGGAAGCAAAACCCGCTGTCCGGTTGGTGACGGACGCATTTACGTCATAAACACGCGGCAGTGATTGTGTGCTGCATTCAAAGTAAATTGATATAGTAGGAATTTCTACCTCCAATTAGTTGACTGAAGTATGCTTGGTGGGCGCCACATTAGAAAGCCTGTGAAATCTGACGTTTGCTAAGAATTTGGGAGAAAGGATAATTTGGTAGTATAAATATCGCAGAGGCGCAAAGAAAGTCACTATCTTGAGAAATAAAAACTCCATTCATTAAAAAAAAAAATCAATATTGCATTGTACTTAGCCTAGGTTGTTGGGGTTTTGGATTGTTGAAAAAGTGCTCGGGAACCACGGGGGTGTGCCGAAGAGGAGTTTGGCTTTATGCAGCTCCAGAGACGCTTGTTCACTGAAGCAGATATTTAGCAATTTCGTTGGGATTTATTGGGGGTGCCTTGACACCAAACCTAGCTAAAAACACTCCCAGAAGCCTACAGTATAACTGCGTACATTGTCACGAAAACCGGTTCAGCCGTTTCGTAGCCTATAATCAACAAACAAACACACACACGCACACAAATCAGGGTTTATGAATAAGTTTAGAACCAGAAATGCATTAGAGGTGTGATGCAAAGTTTTGAAAAAAAATGGAAAGTTAAATATTTTCTCTGTTGAGTATGTGTTTATAATCCACAACTGAGTTCAAAGTGCATTGTTACGTTTGGTGCATGCACCAACAGAACCGGGCAAAAATAAAATAACGTAATTTCATAACAAGAATAGTTAGTACCTTATGTTTTCAGGAGGAGATATCCATTAAATGCCTATGCTTGATTCCAACTGGTCTTGTAACATTATCAACATGAAAAGTGAATTATCTTACATTAAAGTGAATAATGAGTACCTATAAAGTAATTTGACCAAATCTACATTTTAAGAAGTGTGTATGTATTTGGTAGCAATCAGTTATCAGAAAGTTATTAGTTTTAAACAACTTTAAAGAGACAGTGTGTAACATTTGATCACTATGTCTATGTGTATGGTGCTGTGCAATCGAAAACCAGTGCAAAATGCACAAGGAACAATAAGAACTATTGAGACTCAATATGTCCAAAAATTATTCTCCCCTCACTTCTTTGCATAGCCTTCCACAAAAAGAAAGGAAATAAAGAGAGAAAAACACAAAACAACAAAATGAAAAGTGATTAAAAAAAAGCAAAGAAAAAATAACTAAAAAGAAAAAATAACTAAAAGAAAGAAGGAAAAAATTGAAAGGTAAAACAAATGAAAAACATGAAAAAATTAAAAGAGAAAAAAGCCTGAAAACAAAGTAAATACTTAGAAATGTGTGCGAAAGAAAGAAAAACAGAACAAACAGGGGAGTTTTGGCAGGAAGATGGCTGTCAATCAGGTCAGCTCCCTCTAGGTGAAGATCATCTTATGTTAAAAAAATGCTGATTCCTCAACATCAAGTATTGAAAAAAAGTAAGCTTACATAATAGTTTGTATATTTTTGCTTATTTTTAAAATCAATTTGTTTTTTTTTCTATTGAATAAAGTGCTTTTTTTACCACTAGGAGTCGCTAAATCATACATACTGTACCTTCAAAGCCGAGGTGGTCTATGAAGCGTGCTTTTAAAGTTGAACGTAGAAAACTTTATTAAGTACCGGTATGTGTTAACAGTGCCCAACTGAGTTCAAGCAGACATTGTTTTTTTTCCACCACGCCTATCTGCTTATATTTTACTTTTAGCATGGCTTTTTGAGTTAGGTAAGAGGAAATTTGCTTTTTCTTTCACCAATTAGTAAATACTACATTGGCATTCACTACCTAACTCTATGGTAGTCGCTTTTTTGAATATTCACATGATCCGAAATGACGTGACCTAAACAACACCAAGGAGAGCTAAAAACTTGCCAATTTAGGTATGCGGGGGCATACCGCTGTGGCATTTGGCATTCAAAGTAACGCGCCACTTTTACCCATCAGTAACGATAATGGCGTTGTAACGGCAGGAAAAAGTACTTAGTTAGATTTCCCCGTTACTGAAAAATAATTTTGTTACGTAACAGCGTTATTCATAACGGCGTTATTCCCAACACTGTAAAAAATGCCAGGCTGAGAATTCGTCCCTCACACGTTATCAACTTACCAAATTTGTCCTGCTTTCTGAAAAGTTTCGACACCCCTGGTTGTAGCATGAAAATGATGAACGAAAGAAAAGGCCTGTTTCAAGTAGGGTCCAAACACCAACGCAGACCCTCAAAAAGATGAAGAAAGAAGAGTCTATTCAAGCGTGTATAAAAAATGCACATACTTTCATGTGTAACATGAAGGGCTTGAGAGAGTCTGCAATGACACAAACCAGAAGATTTCATCAGTTGGTAAAAAAGTTCAAAATTTGTACAGCACCAGTAAAGACTTCTGTTACTAAACTAAGATGAACTTGAGGAGTTTTCTTCAAATTTACTGTTTGCCCACGGAACAGCATTTAAGCGCCATTTCCCGGAGAGAAGAGAGATTACAAAGCTGGTGAAGTAAATGTGCCAATCCCTCCTCGCCTCTGGGGTAAGCAGCGAGCAGCTGAATCCTTTTTGAAGTAAAAAACGGAACTTCCTTTTGTATGGGCCGAAGACAAGGCATTCCTGGCTTTCGGGAGCCTTTGAATATTTACTTAACTTTGTTACTAACTTTTCAACCTCTCTGCCTTAGGTGTTCTCATCCCAGGAGGGGAAGACTAAAAGACAAGTGTGCAACTTCTGAGCAAAGGCTCCGCCGACCTAGGCAAGTCCACCTCCAATTGGAGAAGAATCTAATCTAAGTTAGTGGTGGACCTCACCCTCCATTTTCCTTGAACGTTTATGTAGTTAATAAATCTCTCTTTGTTAAACCCTTTGAAACTGTCCCTTGGTTGTTTTTTTCCAAGGGTAAAACCTACCTGGTTCCCCAAGTACAGCCTTGTGGCGCCCATCCCTCTCCATGCCGACTAGTGTTTCCACCCGGTCTCGAACCGGGGATCTTTCGCGTGTTAGGCAAATGTGCTTGACCACTCATTAAAATCTTGCAAATGCTAAAACTTTCTAAAAGGTAATAAATTATGTATCCTCTTACCACCAGAGTAACACTCTGCTTAATAACACGTAGATAATAAATACATTGGAATGGCTTTATTTGTTCCCAAAAATAGATTTTCTTATTCAACTCATTCAATACATTAAAAAACAACTCATGGGTATAAAATGATAATAAATTAACATTAAAGGTTAAAACATTGCACAAGGTAAATAAATAAAAAGTATAAATATGTAAAGAACGTACATACACAACAAGAGAACAATAAATTTAAAAGAAAAGAAAATATGGCACAAGGGGCACAATAAAAAAAGATCTGGGAAATAAATAATGCAAAAATATAAATTAACAGCACAATTAGTCCAGTCCTTCAGTGTATATTCAGTATACAATATTTAGTGTGAATCTTATTTATATCAGTTTGACTGATGACACGTGATTGGTCTGCATTTAAAATTTGGCAAACGGGAGCTAGAATTCGATTTCTCTCATGTCGATGGGTGTTCCGGCTCTTTCATCCTCAACCTCGTCACCTTTTTCCAACGGGCCACTGCGAAGGCGCTGCCGAAGGACGTGCTCGATCATCTGGCTGTAATATTGGAGCGCCACCTGACATTGCAAACACAGCAAGTGCAAGTTTGTGGTTAAAATTCTGCATTTTGGTAGCAAGGAACCCAGCGTTGCTTTCTACCTTTGGAACATCTTATAGTACAGTGGTACCTCTTCATAGAAGCGTAGTTTGTTTCAGGATCGTGATTGTAGCTTTGATTATTAGTGTAACGAGGTCATTTTCCTTAAATAAAACAATGAAAAACTAATCGGTGCGCTCCCGTCCTTCGAAATGCAATAAAGTCAACCCTGAATAGTATAAACACTTGTTTTTGCTGACTAAAAACGCATTCAAATAGAAATTGAACACAGTAATAAGATAATATTAATGACATAAAATGCAAGTTTATTATAAGTGGGGGGGGGGTCCAAGGAGGAGTCACGGGGATTGCATACTTGTCAACTTCTACATTTTCACATTGTGTACGCCGAATAACATTTTTATACGTGAACCATATCTATTTTTAAAGGCCCGTCTTGTCTTACCCATTTTGGCTCTAATCTAATAGATTTTCACAGGCACTGGTAGCAGACAATGTCATCGGCGATTTTTAGTATTATCGTGGTATTCTACATAGTCTGTGGTGCTGTGAGTAAATAGGTGCCACGTTGTGTTTATAAAGTTTATTATCACTGTATAAGGACGATTTGCAAAAATTAATAAGGGGAGCAATTTGCAGGGGTTGACAGGTATGAAATTGAGAAACTTTTAATGATACACAAGCACTTACTATACACTTAATATTTAACTTACTGTAACTTTGAATGAATTCACACAAGTCATTTTTTACAGCACATTTCTTTTTTTTTGCCAGTAGTAGTTTTCATGCGCAGACTGAACAAGCCAATGCTAAGTAGTACGAGTGGTTTCTAGTGGTAGCGTCTGAGACTGCTTGTGAACTGAATTTTCCTTTGTATTCAGATTCAGATTCAGATTCAGATTCAGATCTACTTTATTGTCATTCTAGTACACGTGTATACAGAACGAAATGTCGATGCATCTGACCCCCACAGTCCTTTGTGTTTTAAAAAATAAAACATTGTATACCAAAATGTTCGTGTTTCCAGCTGATTGTATAAAGAGGTACTACTGTACAGTACAAATAACACATAAGACTTTTAAGCCAGTCACAGGCCATGACGACACTCACCAGGTCAGCCTGGCACAACTCAGCAAGTGTCAAGCCCAACAGGTACATTTGAGAATGCCCCCTGTTGCCCAGGCCCAGTAGTGCACAATTCAGAGAGGCAGCAGCCACCAGTGAGGGCGGCGCCCCCAGGAATCGCGAGTCACACACACACATGGCTGCCAGCGTGTCGCTGTGTCGTCTCAAGGTCGTGTCGTCATCTGCGCTCTTCTCAAGCGAGGCCAGAAAGTGTGGTAGGAAATCCTGAGGGGTCACAGCCGCAGTGTCCCAGCGCAGGGTGCCCAGGATCATGCGCTCCGTTTCCTGTTTTTATTTATTTTTCAAATATATTGTTAGAGACACAATATTTAGGTTGGGGTTCCATTGAGCTTCATCTTGACTGCTCGGATATACCTTACCCGCAAGTTGATGGAATTGATGTTGTATTCTGCTGCAGCGCAAAGAGCATCTGAAGTGATGTTGTTGCACTCGCTCAACTTGGAGGCAATCAGGATGCAGGCTGCCGCCAGGCAGTACGGTGAGCTGGGCGAGGACAAGGTGACCGACAGGAACCTGTCCATCAGGGAGACGGACAGCGGGAAGACGGTCTCGTCGCAGTCACAATCGCAGCACACCTATGTAAGAAAAGTGTTACATAGTTATGATGTGAGAGGGCAGTGGAAGACACATAGAGAGATTGCTATTGGGTGGTGCTTTTTAGCTCCTTGTTTTTCAGTTATCTAATCTTCAATTCTTCCAGTTTAAGTTCTTTTATCAGGCATACTTCTACTAGTCCCTTGGCCTGGTCCCGAAATGAATTGTTTTGTTAAAGATCTTCTTCTGTTTTCCTTTTATTGACATTCAATACACCAACCCTTTGGTTACACCATTATCTTGTGTTGACCCAGTTCTTTGCTCTAGAGCACGCAGGTTCCCATCTTTTTTCAGGATTAGGTTATTTCTGTCAAACTTAATATTACAGTATGTCAGGGAAAACCTAGATCTTACAGGTGGTAATAGACCATTTGACATCTAGATTAAGACTTGCTTATCTGCCGTTTGTCTCTTCAATCAAGACACAGATTGGTCAAACCAACGCTTATCCGAAACTAACTTATATGAAGTCACAGTGCACCATTTCTACCAACTGGATTTTGTGGGTTGTGCACTATTTGTCAGTGGGCCCCGGCAGCCGTTTGCGAATGAAACACCTTAACAGCAAATTGCATTAATTATCTCCCGCCATATCACATTGCAGAAAACGACAGATAAAGTTCGTTTAACAAAGTTGAGCATGGCCGAACGCAGAAACAGCAGATAATACATGTGATGTGGATTAGATTGTCTGGAATACGAAGCCACAGAAGTGAAGCATTTTGGATATATTTAAAAATGCAGCTAATTGGGCATTAAAGGGAATATTATTAATTGAAGTCATTTAGGCTTTGCTGGGCTGTTTTTAATGTGAATGTATTCTACTATCTATGTTTAAACTACACAATCCTTTCATTCAGTATATCTGAGAAGTGGAATTTTTTTCCTGATTTGGGTCGCGGCTTGTAGTTAGCGTGGGATGCAGGGTCTTGAAATCAGACAAGTTGAGAACCTGTCGTTTAAACAACAATGTTACATGTTTGTTACATTTTAGTCAAAAGTGTTAGTTCAACTCTCAGATTTGGATGACGCATCAAACACAAGTGAAATTGTCATGAATTAAATTTTGCTCAAAATAAGGCAGTAAGTATTGTATTATCATATCATACAACCTTAGTCAATGCATGACAATTTGGCTTGGTTAACAGTCAAATGTAGATTGAGATATTTTTCAGCTACATTTATAAGGGATGTTATTGCAAATATAACACCACAACTGTGCATATTAAACTGTTTTTTGTTCCCGTTTATATAATTACAGTATAGTGAAGCCCAGTTCAAGCATCACAAACAAATCAAAAGGTGCAAACTGTATAATGGGATTAATGATAAAAAATAAGGGTATATGTATTGTTTACATTGTATAGTGACTTTTTATTATCAAATATAGTTTGTTTTATTGATCTTCATTACTGACTGTATTTTGTTTAAACAAATTTTGAGGGTGTGTATATGTGTTATGTTTGGAAAAAAAATGACAGAAGTGAATGATAGTGAGGATTTCTATAAGCACCACATAAGGAATAGTTTCTGTGCTTTATCGTAATGTTCTCTTAGTCTGTGTGTCTGTTTTGTTAGTTCTGCAGAGAATTAGGATCAAGTGTTAAATCAAATGCCCAAAGTATTTTCACAGGTCATACAGTCATGAATACAATACTTTCGGTTTCAAAAAGCAAATATGAATAAAAAAACAATTTTGATTTTAATTCTATTGGTGAAATACAGTCGCACAGCCCTCACATCTAAGAGAGCGATTGTTGATTAAGTATAGAAATACAGATTAAATCTTAAAATAAAAATGGATCTTTTTTGGACATGACTGATTCAGGACAGTCAAGACTTTTTCTTAATAAGCAATGACCCGATTCGATATTGGTGTCGCTTCCTGATGTGTCTCCTTTACGCGCATTGGAGATAATTGCATTACTCCCCGGATAGGTATGATTAAGTTTTATGTACTTTTCCGTATCAGCAATCATTACACTTGCCAACTTGCGTTTTGTACTGTATAGTTTTTTTTAACTACAATAACATTATAAATTTAGAGTTAAATGTCGAAGTGTCCTTGGTCAAGACACTGAATTCCTAATGCCTCCGATAGCAGGTACTTGCCTTGCATGGCTGACGCTGCTATCGGTTAGTTAATGTGTAAAAAGGGAAAGTGTGAAGCACATTGTAAAGCGCTTTGGGAGGTCTTTTTTGACTTGAAAAGCGCTATATGAATGCACATCATTTATATTTATATTTACAATCGTCTTAATCAATGAATGAATCCATAATTTCCTGGAAAGCGATTGGATGGGTTTAGACTAGAACATGCCTGAAAAAAAAACATTTAGGAAGGAAAACTTGATTGGGTCATCACTGATCTCCATACCTCCAGCATCCATTTGGCAACCTCTTCCCGTCTTTTGGGCTCCTGCTGAATGAGGGAAACGTAGAGCGGTGAGGGCATGTATCGCTCCTCTAAGTGCAGCAGCCTCTGGATCACACGCCTCCCCGACACTGACGGATCCCAGGCGGCCCTCAGCTGACCTTCGGGCCCCCGTGTCTCTGCGACCCTTAGGGGTACCTTATCTTGGTAGTCCTCTTCTGTTTCTTCACACCACAGTGACACACCTCCATCATCCGACTGCATGATGGTAAAAGGCGAGAAAGTGCTATCGATGAAGTCTGCGTGAAGCGAGAGAAAATTTTTGGCTTCGCCTTATATGCATGAGGAAGAAAGAGAGCCAGAAAGAGGGCGGCACCGCTGGCCAGTGACAAACTGTAGGAAGACAATGCTTCAACAGGTGGGCTGGTGCGTTTGGGCGGCAGGGAGAGGGGGCCTGGGCGGAGCACGGTCGGTGGTTTGGACAAGAGAAGGAGTGGTGGGGCGACAGCTTGGGATCGATGGTGAAAAGGGAGGAAAAAAAGGTCGTCTCTGCACTCTGACAATGGGAATGAATGACAATAGCAGCACGGTGTTTGTTTACATTGGCAGTGTGGACCAGGGAGGGTCAGAGGAATACGGTACCACATGGCATTTGTTTGTTAGTGACCTTTTACTTGGAATATTACACATTTATAAGCAGAGCTGTCGGCACAGCTTATGATAAGAATGTATGACGTAATTCTCACTTTTGATTGGCGCTATTAGCATACCTGTCAACCTTCCCTGCTCCACGCCTGTACAAACTGTCATATTTTACCGTACAGAATACAACATAATCGTACACCATATTTTTTTTTCGGAATGATGCATGATGGAAAATCCCCAGGCGGCAGACGCATGCGCACATTAGCATCGAACCGCTCGCTTCGTTTGCAACGAAAAAAACTCCTTAGCGAACTCCTTTGACTTGATTGATTTGCCGTTTCGTGATAGTCGGTGTATACTGGATGGTACCCATCATTGACAAATTTGCGTTTTTCCGTACAGATTTCTTTGTACGTCGTACTCGCCTTAAAATGCATAAAAAACGTACTTTGTACGGCAAACAGGTATGTATTAGTGTACTCAACTTCACTCAAAAAAACAACGAAAAACAAGCTATTGCTGTAACAAAGTTGCATAAAAACAGTGACAAGCTGTCAGGTGAGGCAGATGGGGTTTTGCCTCACCTGTCATCATGGAATATTAAATGGTTATTTTTTCCAGTGTTTAAGTTCATTTTCATTTAAATTCACAATTTTTGGATTCCTTTTTCAAAATTGCTGAAGCTTATACAGTACATTATGGAATTGATTAATATATGAAATACGAAATGTTTATTGAAGGTATTGTTGGATACATTAATCAAAACATGACACACACAAAAAAAAAAATAATGCTGAGAGTGAGCATGGCCAAATATGGTCACCTTACGCCCCCTCCCCTAAGAAAATTTGACAAATCTATTTTTGCCAACCTTTGCTTAAAGGTTTCCACCGTGTTTGCACTAATAACCCGGTCAGGCAAAAAATTCCAAATTTTTGGTATCCTGAAAGAAATAAAGTTCCATGCAAGTTGCTGGTTGGCCTAGGCACCCGTAACTTATATCTGTGACCACGTAAACCATCAAAACGACAGAACTCAAAAAATTGATCAAAAGGTACATCGATCATTCCATGCAGTACTTTGAACACAAAAATTAAATCAAATCGAATTCTGCGGAGCTCCAAAAAGTCCAAGTTCAGTCTTTGTAGTCTTTCCGGATATGACAAGTTGTGCATCCCAGGTATCCGCTTCGTATACCGACGTTGAACTCCTTCCAGTAGGTTAATGTCCTTGAGTAAGTAAGGGTTCCACACAACGCTATTATATTCTAACCCGGGTCTAACATAAACGCAAAACATTCGAACTAAGAATGCTGGGTTCTTGTTGTAAAAGTGTCTGTAAATGTTTGATGCTACGTTATTGGCTTTGTTGGTAATTTTGGCGGTATGCGTGATAAACTTTAGGTTTGAAGTAAGAGTGACACCCAGATCCTTATGTCCAATAACAACATGCAAATCATGATCATTAATGTTATACAGCGGAACAGAACCATCAAAAAACGACTGTGCTAAGCATTTATGAGATGACAGTTGCAGTTGCCACTGTTCGGACCAAAGAAAAACTGATTTAATGTCATTTAGGAGAGAATCAATTGTTCCTGCAACCTGGGTTTTTGGTAAGAAAGCCGACAGTTTAGCATCATCGGCAAAAATTGAGATGTCACTACTTTGAATGGCCTCAGGTAGGTCGTTCACAAAAAACAGAAATAATAATGGTCCTAGTACTGAGCCCTGCGGTACCCCACTACAAACTTCCGACCACATTGAAAGAAAATCATCAATTTTTACGCATTGTTTACGATTTGACAAATATGCAGTTATCCATTCAAGCAGTTTTCCACTAATACCATAGCATTTCAGTTTTTGTAAAAGCTTGTCATGAGACACTTTATCAAAAGCCTTGCAAAAGTCTAAGTAAACAACATGATCAGCCATATTGTGAACAAAAAACATATTGGTAATATTATTCAAATGAGCTATCAAGTTAGTCATGGTAGAATGTCCGGACCTAAACCCATGTTGCTTAAACGTAAAAAGATTGTGCTCCTGTATAAATTTCCATATGGCATCTGAGATAATTTTCTCAAACACTTTACAGACGCAGCTAGTCAAGCTAACTGGTCTATAGTTGGCTGCACTTGTTGTGCTCCCCCCTTTAAAAATGGGTATGACAATAGCACTGAGCCAGTCCTCAAGCAGCTGTGAATCCTCAAATGGTTCACATAAAAAGTCAGCTAGCTTTTTAAGCAAGAAATTTGGAATTTTGTCAGGGCCGGCTGAAAATTTGCTGGGAAGTTTTATCAAGTATTTATGAATTAACTCCTTTGAAAGTTCCACAGAATTCAGAACAGCTGAAGTTCTGCTGGGAAAGTCTGGTGAAACACCATTGTCACGACCAAAAACACTGGCATACTGATCATTTAATATACGGACATTATCAGCATTATCAGTAGCAACGGTACCGTCAGATGCCTTCAGGTTGGGAATAGATGCCCTAGAAATTAGTTTACGGTTGATGTATGAAAAGAATTTACGAGTATTATTAGCCTCTAAAACTTTATTTTCCTCAGCCACCCTTTCCCGCCTGATGGCCCTCCGCAGTTCCCTTGAAGCATCTTGATAACTTTCCAAGTATGCCAACTGATCACGTTTATAAAGCTTGTGAATAAACTGCTTTCGCCTATGCAATTCAGCTATATCCCGGTTGACGTGAGGTGTAACAGCAACTGAGGGTACGTATACAGATATCAAAGTGTAAACAACAGATTTAAATATTGCCCACATTTCTTCAATATTCCCACAATTATCAAATAAGAGATACCAGTTGACACTGGACAGAAAGTATCTCATGCCATGAAGATCACAGTCTTTAAAATTTATGTAATTCTGAGCAGTGGTGTCTTTTTTAAGAGCCAGGTTAAGTTGGAAAGTAACAGAATCGTGATCACTGGTAGAGAAACTCGGCCCAACGTCAATGTTTTTAATCAGATATCTGTCAGTAGAAAACACAAGGTCTAATACGTTGGACCCCCAAAAAGAAACCTGCATTTGAAACCAAGTTTTTGAACATTGAAGTTAGATTAGTATCAGAATTTTGAAGAAAACTGTGGTGAAGGTCAGGAAAGTTAAAATCACCCATAAGTAGAAATTGCACTTTAGTATCAAAAATAGAATTCAGATGTTCGAACATAGCGACGTTGGCCTGAAAAGAGCTCAGACCAGAGCGATATACGAGCACTATTCTCAATACAATGAGTTTTAATCTTACTGTGCTGAGCGTTTGCAGATGAAGTGTGAGGCACGCAATTCTCTTGCTTCACGGTAGAGGGCAATTCTGAGACCAAGGATTGTTATTTGGCGCACACTGCAGCAACACGCTTGTTGCATTGACTTTTTTCTTAATCTATTTAGGCTAATTCAAAAAGAGTGCGCAAAGACTTAATTTATAAGTTAGGGTAAGACAATAAAAGGTTACGGGCTATATTTTACTTTCGTTCTCAACCAATCATTTTAATGAATAAGATGTAGGTTAATTTTTGTGTTAATTATGACTGCACTACAGCAGGAGCCTCACCGCAAATCACACAAAAAAAAACAGAAAACATCAAAAAAATGTGAATAATGTCAGGACGGACCAGAACAGAGCAGGAGACCCCAGAGCGTTCGTTACAAGTCTTTTATTTGGGGAAGCGTACAGGGTTAGCGGGAGACGCGATGACCGTCGAACGTCAGCAGCAACGCCGTGAAGACATTTTCGGGACACGTAGCCAATCGTAGCGTGGGACGGAAGCAGGTCGAGTTTACCGGGACTGGAGAGAAGATCGTAGCGTGGAACGGAAGCAGGTCGGATCGGAGGCAGGCAGAATCAGGTAAACAAGTCAAAAAGACACAGGAAAATCAGGCGAGTCAAACGGGGTAAAAAGTAATCCTCCGACGAAGAGGTCTCCGCGTAGCATGCTTAAAAAGGGAACATAAACCATTCAGGGAGCGCATTCCAGCGCGTCAGATGATTACCCCAGGTGGCTCCATTTAGGTAATCATGACAAATAATAATAATTACGATAATAATAGCGTGTACCTTCCGACAAGCTGTCTTAAAAAAGGTTGTAGAATCAGTCCATGGCCATGGTAGCAATGTCCAAATACTATTGAGTAAGACACCATGCCAATTGGCTCCCAGTGAGATGTCAATGCCCTGAATTCAATGAGTAAATGTTGTAAAAATTCTAAAGTGCTATAAACGTTTCACCTTTTGTTGTTGAAAGAACCAATAAGTTGAATCCATTTGAACGTGTTACACTTTTTTCATTTAAAAAAAGAACCATCTTGACATTATAAATCAATCTGTTTTTATATCTGAATTTTATTATTTATTTCATCCTGCATTTATATGCACTATAGATGGCTTTCAAAACGTACTCAATAGCTGGGTTGCCACAATTAGCTCATTACGATTGCCTTTGAATTCAAACACATTCATTCATTCTACAACTGTTTATCCTCATGAGGGTTGTAAAGGCGTTGGAGTTCATCCGAGCTGGCTTCGGGCTGCGGGTGAGGTACAACCCTAACGAGCCAAACCCCGTAATTCAAACCTTTGAAAAAATATATTTGCACAAATGCTTACTGAACACAAGTGGTTCGAAAGAAACAAGAAAAAATGGATAATCTGTCTTACTACTCCCCCTTGACATTTAAAGGGCCATTTCCATCTGTGTTAGCTAGGGAGTGCACTCTCATTGTCAAAGCAGAGTCCCTTCGAGCCCCGCCTTTCCCTCCTCCCAAATGGAGCCTCGTGGCAATCTGTTGCTGTTTAAAGAGCTGTGATGAAGGTATGTGCAACAGACAGTGGAGCATCGGGTCAATGAGCCGTATTGTCTCCCTTTACAAATCAGTGTCAGACAACAGGCCCGGCCTTCTGCCTCGCACGCTCTCAGCGTATGGACTTGCCCTCGTCGCACGCTTGTCGCACGCTCGTCACGCATTCCCATGAGACCCTCGACAGGCTGCAACAATGGACGTTTGCATCTTATGTTTGACACACTGGCTACAGGTGGCATTCAGCGGACAGGCATGGCTCACCTTTTAACTGGGAAGGGCTCGTCTTCAAACGGAAAGGCATAAATATTTAATTGACCTCATCAATAAATTACATCAATGCCACTGTTCATACAACTGGAATAAGACTCAAGTTCGTACAAATAACAACAACAGACGTATAATTGCTCAATTCTGAAGGTTTTGTCAAAGGCAGACAACTGGAAAATGTAAGCACATAGGCTGTTAGATTTAAAGGAACAGAGTGCATTGTTCGCCAAATCCGATTTGGATTACAAATATGGACTGGACCGAATTAAACTCATGCTCTTGGTTCCTAAGAGACACGGTAATGCCTGTTTTGGGTGTGTCTTGCCTGTTTTGGGTGGATCCCTCCTTCACGACAGGATATAGAAAATGCACAGAATTTTATCCCTTGAGAATCAGGGTTTCTTAAACATGAACAATCAAAAACAATTGAAAGAATAAAAGAATGAGATCGGAATTATTACCGTACGTGTCAACCTATTCACTTTTGTCGAATTGAAAAAGCGTTTTTGCAAAAATCTTTCAATACCATTGTATTGTGAAATGAAGACGATTTTCATTACTACGTGATTAGTTTACCATCTTAAAAAGGGTTAGTGGAAAACTTGACCACTACATTTCATTTTATTGTCTAGTTTAGTGCAACGGAAAAGAAGGGGCTAAAAGGCACAAGGAAGAGTGCAAACTATGGTGAATCAAAGTGACTAAAAAGCTGATTTTTTTCAGGGTTTATTTGTTCTGTAGTTCGAGATGGTGGACAATTTCAGTCCCTTATGGGTGAGGTCCATGTTATGTAAAATGAAAACAAAATTTCTCTAACTACCAGTATTTTAGAAAATAAAAGATTGTATGATATTGAATGTAATTTTGCTTATGTTTTAAATTATGGTTTTACCACTAGGGGGTGCTAAATAGACCTACTGTCCCTTTAAAGCTGATGAGTTCCTTACTGTAAGCCCTCAAAAAGGAGGAGAAAGATCAGTCCCAACCAATGACTAACAAATCTAGTATGCATGCCAATCATAGAAAATGCAACCAAAAAAAACTCATAGCCCCTCACCTGAAATAAAACAAAGTTTTATATTTGAGTACAAGGGGGGCCACTTTGGGTCTATTGTATCGGTAGTGTCCCCTGAATAAAAGTTTAAAAAAATAATGATAAAGTAAAAAAAATCTCCACTGACACACTGACACTACTATACAGTAATTCTAACCCTAACCCAGGGTTCTCCAATCTTTTCAAGCTGAGAGCTTCTTTTTGTTACCAATTAGCACAAAGGGCATCCAGTTTGGCATGAATTTCTAACATAAATTATGTTATTATGATGATATTACTAGCTTAATTATTGGAAGTAGGGTTACATAGATGAGCACTAAAAACATTTTACTAGATAATCACGATGACCCAGCAGTGGTGAGCTTTTTTCATAACTGGTCTGCAGGAACCACATTGGGAACTCTGCTGTAACCCAACCCTGCATTAAAGTACAGGTAGTTGGTGTTTCCTGCTTGGCCTTGCTGCCTGTCGCAACTACTCCGGTGCCCATGGCTCGGCTGCAGGGTCATTAGCTAGGAACCACCAATCTTTAATTTTTCCCTCCTTTAATCGCTAGAACGTCTCCTGGTGGGGAAGCAGTGACAGGAACGTCTCCCTTCCACCCTCTGCAGCTGATAGATTGTTCCCCCTGCGGCTGCTCTTTGACAGGTAGAATGTCACCTTCCAACCAGCTTCCCGGCATTTATCAGCCAGCTCCGACTACTTGGCTTTCTTGCGCTCAAAGGCATCCTTAATTTCCCCTTCTGATGGCACTGTGAACTCGATGAGGTGCACCACTCTTGTCTTAGTTTGAACAATTATATTGACACTTTTAACAGCAATTAAACACATTCACAATTTATTCATATCATATTCTAACAATATGAGGTTTGAACAATTTTGATCAACACTTTTCACAGCAATTAAACACATTCACAATTTCACCATTGTCACGGGACCGGACCAGATTGGAGGCAGGAAGCAGGAAGGGTGAACTCATTCGCGTTAACGATCAGTTACTTTTATTGAGGAAATAAAAGTCGTCCAACACTCAGGGACAAAAACAAAAACAGGCTTACAGGCAAACAGGAACTCAGACTAGGAATACTCACAAAACAGGTTTTTACTCAGAACGGGCAAGTACAGGTTTCCTCAAGTCAAACAGAACAGAATAATGCAAAGTAATGCAATCAACCCGCAACCAGCAATCCCTACAACCTGCCCTTAAGAAGCACACACGCAAATTAGAAAATCTGCTACAGCCGGTGCCAAGGGGGCGGGGCCAGCCGGTCGCGACGGCAACCATGCTGGACATGACAACCACATCGTATTCTAACAAGGTTTCTGGAGGTAAAGTGAAAGTGTGACATTCTGCCTTTGCTCTTTATTTCCGCCAAAGCTTTTAGTTCTTGTTTGATCTCTCTGATTTCATCATTAAATTCGATCCCCTTTTGTGTAGTGTTAGTGTAAAATAGCGTTGGAGTCTTCTTTGTAGTCCCAACATGTATTTCATCTCTTTAAGTTTTTTATTTTTTCCTGCATTTTTAAAGAAAATCTGCCTTCGTTTCTTTGTTACCCCCCACCATTGTGCTCGTGAATCATACGAGTCTTGAAGGGTCTGCCAGTCCTTGTACCGCTCCCTGTTTTGCGCTGCCAAGGCTTCATCCTCAAGCAGGGAGCAGTTCAACTTCCACAATAAGATTGGGCGTCTTTCTTTCATCACAGTGCTCCCCTTTATGATGAGTCGAGGGTTGTTTATTAAAATGGCCACCCCATCGTCACGGTCTTCACCCAAGCCATTCCACAATGAAGGGCACAACTAAATCTCTTCCCACTGTTCATAACCTTCCAAAAAGGGGGTGCAGCATTCATTGATAGTAGAGACGGTAAAGTTCATAGGTGTTGCTGAAGTATACAAATTACTTAATCTAAACCGGGGGGTCCGAGTCCATTCTCTGGGGTCATTGAGAGCGTTACCTGTGTCTGATTCCGGTATCTCTTGTCTTGGTGGACCACAATGTCAGGGCGGAGAGATATTATTGTGATCTCTGTGGGGAACTAGAGTTTCTTTTTAAAATTGTTCCACTCCCGGTCAGGGAGAAGGACCTTGGTGTCTCTCCCTGGTGTTTCTCCCCCACCACACTTTCTCGACAAACTCTAACCCTCTCACCCCTCTAACTCAAACAGGCGGTCTCTAACCTAAAGCCAAAAGCTAATTTTTGTTACTAATTGGTGCCCAGTTTTACTTGCATTTCTAAAATAACAACCAATCATGTTATTGTTATGTGGTTACTATGTTATAACGAGGTTAATTATTGGAAGTATGGTTAAAAAGACTCAGCCAAGCACTATAAAAAGAATTTTACTTCTAAATAAAAATGAATCAGCACTGGTGAGCCATTTTTAGAGCAGGTTCGCAAACATCTCAGCTGTTCTTAGGGGGCATCCTGTTGCCCGGAGGCACTGTGTTAGAGACTACTGCTCTAACACAAACCCTCTAGCCCCTATCCCTCTTACCATAACCCTGTAACATGTTTATCAGACTCATTGCAGAATTTATGGAAGACATGGGAGAAAAAAACAAACAACTTGACTCTTAGATCAACTGTCATGAAGTAAAACGACAAACATAGATGGCATGCGTGGTGTGTCTTAACTTGTGGACTGGTTAAACTTTGACCTACGCCCCTTGACACACACGCACAAACATGCAAGCAGCAGCAGTAGCAGCAGGTGTCCATGTGAGTTGAATGGTGGCAATGAAAAAAGAATGTTCTCCAGTGTCGCAGTAAATGAGCTGGAAAATGAGGGGCGTGGTGCCGCGCCGCCTTCTCAAGACCCGCTGCGGCCCCCTATTGCGTCCTTCACATGCTTTTGAATACAGCTGCCACATATGAATTTAACAGGCCGCTTAAACAGGCCCGTGATCCGTCACCAGGTTTGGCCGGGTTGACGATGACCCCGCAGCCCTTTTGTGACGCCACCCCGGCATGACCCCACTTGACTGACGCGTAGTGACTACCTCATTCAAACTCAATCTGCTTTGAAAGTGCTTTAAAGCCTTTGCCTTGTCTGCATGAGTTTAAAGCCCCATTCGGTCCCAGTGACGCTGATGGGATTACATGCTCAAATTATTTTGTTTCAGGACTGTGTTCACAATTTTCTTTTGGTTATGCACAAATTGAGTCCTCATGTTTGGAACATCATAATCCACCAAGAAACTAATCTATTCATGCCCACTTGTTGGGTGATGAGATGCATTCAGATTTTCAATGATTGAGTTTTGGCAGAGACTGAACACGTTTTTCACAAAGCTTCAAGGAGTTTATTGTTATGCTTAGATGAAGTTTACAGTCTAAGATACTATTAAAGTATTTAAATAACAACCGCCACACTTTGCCTCAATTCAACTCGTGATGTATCGTCACTTTACATTGAAAAGGATCCGGCTCATCTCTGAAGGGTGGGTTGATACTTAACACCCAAAAAAAAAACAAAAGTGACCAGATGATGAAGGCGCTGTAGTCAGATAAGGAGACTACTCCTGCTACTTGTAACTATGGAAACCAGTACTGTTTCATTTGGGTAACCAGACCCCTACCCAAACAACTGATGTGCAAAAGGATCGATGCCGCCAAGTTGTACTTGCCAAAGACACACCACAGGAAGTGGTGCCCTGACGACACGTGGTAAGGTATTTTGACGTTGATTTATATGCAGTATAAATACACATTTTGAGCAAACCACTAAGGCATTATCTTTATTCATATCTGGCAAAAGTATCAGATTCCTACAAAGCTATTTTAATGTCATGACAAACTTTCCAAGAACTCAATTGCAATTCGTGTTGTTAGGATGCTTTGATTCAAAAATACAAAAAAAAAAAAGTCATGCAATCCAACATGTTTTGGTACTATACCCTGAAATATAACTTCCTGTAGTCAAGTACTCATTCACTTTTAGTTCTGGTAAATACAATTTAAGGGCATGTTAATCATCGTAATCCCTCTCCCAAAGTTGTATTGGGCCCAAGTACTGGGTTATGTTGGATGTTCATTTTTTAGTCCCCCTACCCAAGAACTTAATGTAGACAGAAGTTTCAAAACGTAAATCCCACTTATATTACTGTACATATGTTTGGCCTAAGCAGTGTTCCCCCTAAATATAAATCTGAACACAACTTAAAGTTGGTGTAGGGATTTTGTAGTACCTTACTACTGCCGCCATCTGCTGGTTTGAGTCATCATTGCAGCCTCTGTCAAGCTCCACATGTAATGCGTGCCTAAGGCCTTACAGCATGGAATCCCTCTCCAACCCCGTGCATTCTCGTTCTTTCATTCCTGTTTCCTAATGTGTTCCACCCCAAACAGCTGTGCAAAAAGTATGGTAAAAACAGATATGCACGATGGAAAAAACTATAAAGGCTACTTGAACTCAGTTTGACATTGTTAGCACAAAGTTGATAGAGAAAATATTCTACTTTCAACTCTTTTAAGACACCTCAAACAACACACTCCGCCTTAAATCTTAATTATGTGAAGTGGCTGGATATAAATAGAAAAAGAGGTGCACACAAATTGGGAATGAGCAAAATCAAAGAGTTGCATCAATATGCTTTTAATTTTGAGCAGATGGAAACGATATAAAGGTTTAAAGGTGGGCATGTTGCATAAGCCTGCCGGGGAAGGCTTCCTTACACATTTCCACTCACCCCCCAAAACACCTTTCCTCTTATTCCCTTTTAGGAGGGTGGCTGGAGCACGGGTAAAAAAAATGTGTAAAAAGTAAAAAGAGCAGCATCAAACAAGAGGAAAGGGAAGAGGAACAGGACTTAGATGAGCGCAGGGACGGCCTTCATGTCGCCACCTGCTGCAGACGTGTTGTATTACAGCCTCATTTCAGGCTCAGAGTTATTGACATCACTCATAAAGATCTTTATGTCGGCTGGTTGGTGTTTTTTAGAGGTTGGCATCAGGGTAGGGAGCAGCAGCTTGTGGTTGGCCAGGGGTAGCTCTTGTGTCGCCACATTCAAAGTCGGGGCTGTCGTCATCCGAGGAAGAGGAAGAGGAGCTGGACGGTACGTACACACCCAAAACCTCCTGGACTTTTAGCGGCAGCTCCTGTAAAAAAGGAGGTCATGTAGGGGAGCGTGAGGGGATTTGGGCACCAAATGACAGGGAGGTGGGACCCAAAGGAGCTGAGCTCAGGTTCCATTCACGAAAACACAGCTGTGTGTGTGTGTCTTCTTAAAAACACAGACCTCTTACTGCTCATATAACTACTAACCGTGTATCGCCTTGTGATACAAATTTTGTTTGTTGCCATAACACACTTTAAACAAATATCTTACTTAACTGATTATTAACTATTAACTGTAAGCCATTCTAATTTACCTACAAAATAAAACTCTTATAATTTGGAAAATATACTTAATGCAAGTACCTGGACAGTCTGTCCTAAAATTAGTTGCATTTTGTCGAAGAAAATGAATAGATCACATAGTAATTATTATTTTGTCAGTGTATGTGTTGCCCTACCATTTTCCTTCCCCATTATTCGCTTTAAGGTATATGCCAGTGTCAAGTTGGACTGTTTTCGCATCCATAAACAAGCACCATCTATGACTGGTCAGCTTTCAAATAAACCTAGCGTATCAAAAAAACAAAAAACACCCCCACTTAGCCGCAAAGCCTGAATGCCAAAATGCTTCCATGAAGAAGAAAGGCTTGAAATGTAAGCCAGTCACCACTGTAAGGAAAATAAATCATGATCTGCAGAAAACCAGTAAAGGGCCATGACTGATTTCAAGACCTAACCACGTTTGACAAACTGTGGGAGTGGAGGATGCTATAGTCTACATGCTACACCGATCCCCCTCTCACCTGGATAGGGCTAAGGGGGTTGTGAGGATTACATTTTTGGACTTCTCCAGTGCCTTCTATACCATACAGCCTCTGCTACTTAGTAGGAAACTGACAGAAATGGGAGTTAGCTCACACCTGGTAGAATGGATTACGGACCACCTGACAGGCAGACCCCAGTATGTGAAAAAGGGGGGCTGTACATCGGAGACTGTGGTTAGCAGCACAGGATCTCCGCAGGGGACCGTGCTCTCTCCGTTCCTATTCACTCTGTATACATCGGACTTTCAGTACAACTCTGAGTCCTGCCACGTGCAAAGGTTTTCTGATGACAGTGCGATCGTGGGATGTATCAGAAGTGGGCAGGAGGAGTACAGGAAATTGATTCAGGCCATTCATATTGACAAAGCAACACAAAACTTTCTAGGTTGAGTAACCATTAGCAAAAAAAAAGTATTATTCTAAACTTTTGTGATGTCCGTCAACCCGTTCAAAAAACAAACAAAAAAAAAGAGTCAAAGTCTGTGTGAAAAAAGGTCTTTGTGGTTCTCACCTTGCACTGGACCAGCTGTAGGTAGATGGCCTCTGCTCCTTGCAGCGTGCTCTCCAAGTCTAACTTCATTGTCAACTCGTTTATGTGCTATGTGTTAAAAAGTCCTAGGATTAAGGTGAGAATTTTGTGATTCTACAACATGCATATTGTATACACTCACCTTGAGAATAGTGTTGAAATCGTGGTCTGAGCCAATCAACTCGCCTCTCTGTGACTCCAGAATGGCACAAGCAATTAGAAGGTGGAAATTTGGGCAAGGAAGACGGGTCCACATAACCTAAGGGGCAACAAAACAGAACAGGAAACTCGAGTTTTTATTGTTTTTTTAACTTGGCCAAAGAAGCCAGTTTCTATTCATAAGAAGAAACGAATTAAACTTTTATTTTTACTACAAACATACAAACATTTCTTAATTAAATATTTTCTCAACGACACTGAAAATGTTTCATTCCCTCCAAGGATGTGGCTTAAGGGTAATTCTGATAATGGTAGGAATTCGTTCCCAAATAAAAAATATTTGGCACAATGCCTAGCTTAGTTAAAATGCAAAATAATAGTTCCTCCCAAACAACTGAGCTTACCTCCCACAAATACAGAATGTCTTCAAAGGAGAACTCCCTCTTGAACCAAATGAGCAGCCAACGGAAACAGAAGCAAAGTGAGCCACTGTCTTGGGAGTCTATAAGTTTAAAAGAATAAAACAATAAAAATAAAATGCATCTATTTACAGTCCCGCTTCTGATTCAGTATGCCTTACCAAAGAAGTCACATAGTTCTGGGTCCAGAGCTTTGAGCAGGACACTAAGCTGAAGGAGCTGCTGCTTCATAGCCTCCTGGGACTCCTCAAAGTTATGGTGCTGAAGAGCAGAAAACAACCCTCAAAAATACTCAGAAGAAGCATGAGAAGAACGAGGTGAAAAGTAAGAGAACAAGGAGAGCAAAAAAGAGAATATGAGCATTAGAACACACAAGATGAGGAGATTAACTCAAGATAAATACGTTCAAGAGAAAGGTGCAAGTTGGCAAAAAAAAAAAAACATGGCTGGCAGAGAGAGCTGGAAAATAAAAGCAAAAAAGGGTCTGTGAATTGAGAACAAAATCGGAGAATGATGTAAAAAAAGCAGAGAAAGCATTGCGCATGCGCTCATAGAGTCTGCTCACCACCATCTCCATGAATCCAGTGAGGCACCAGAAGGACTCAACTTCATTCTGTGTGACAAACAGCAAAGGAGACAGCAAGTCGCTCATTCCCTGCACATAACCTGCAAGAAGAGGAAAAAAGAGGGCATCAGTGACATGAACTTGTTAAATTGTTAACTTGATTGATGTCAAGAACCACAAATTTGCTCATCACTATCTGCAACAACATTTGTTACCTTTTTTTTTTAAAAAACCTTTTTTTCACATTACAAACTTGATGTCACCAGATATAACAAAATACAATCTTTTAAAATCAGGATGCTCAAATTCTATTTACTTGGGGGGGACACTGGAGTAACGGCCTGACTGAGGTGGGGCCGCATCAGGTTTTCAACAAGAAAAGCGCTGATAAAAACATTCCATCCATCCGTTCATTTTTGTTGCACTCATTCAGGGTGGAGTCCCCGGGGCAGCAGCCTCAGCAGGGAAGCCAAGAACTCCCTATAACCAGCCACTTCATCCAGCTCATCCGACAGGATCCCGAAGTGTTCCCAGGCCAGCCTAAACATAATGTCTCCGGTGTGTCCTGGGTCGTCCCAGGGGTTTTCTGCCGGTGGGACCTGCTCGGAACACTTCTTGGGGGAAGCGTTCTGGAGGCATCCTCACCAGATGCTTGAGCCACTTCAACCGGCTCCTCTCAACGTGGCGGAGCAGCGGCTCTACACTAAGTCACTCCCGGATGACCGAGCTTTTCACCTTATCTCTAAGGGAGAGCCCAGCCTTGCAGAGGAAACTCATTTCAGCCGCTTGTATTGGGAGATGGTTCTTGTAAGAGTAAGGCCGCTTTGCCTTTCAGCTCAGCTCTACAACGGACTAGTACAGTATTCCGTTTGTCCTACCCTCACTTGTGAACGAGATAGGACTCCTTCTTTAACTCGACGGCGTCCCTTACTGCCAGTGACCACCAAAGGGTCTGACGGTTGCCGCTATGGCAGGCACCAACCACTTTACAGCCACAGCTTCGATCAGCCGCCTTGACAATGGAGGCAGGTCAGATGAAACGACTATAAGTCGACCATCGAACAGTGGCCTAGGGTGTACTGGTGCCAGGTTCATAAATGGACACCCTTATGTTTGAACATGGTGTCTGTTATGGACGAGCCGTGATGGGCACAGAAGTCTGATAACAAAATCACTTGGGTTTAAATCAGCGGGGGCGGCGTTCCTCCCGATTAGGCCCCTCCAGGTCTCACTGTCATTGCACAAGTGAGGATTGAAGTCCCCAGTAATACGAATGGAGTCCTCAGGGGGTGCCCTCTCAATCACACCGCCAAGGACTCCAAGAAGTGTGGGTATTCTTAACTGCTGTTTGGTGCGTATGCACAAACAAAAGTCAGGATCCGTCCCCACACCTGAACGTGGAGGGAGGCTCCAATCTTGTAGACCAGGGTGAACCCCAACGTACAGGTGCTGAGCCAAGGGGGAAACTGATACTGTATGTCCACATCGACTCTGAACTGGTTACAGGCCAGTTGCAGGGCACACAGAGACGGACAACTCACTCGCTCATTCACACCTAGGGATAATTTGGACTGGCCAGTTAACCTGACATGCATGTTTTTGGAATGTGAGAGGAAACCGGACTGCCCAGAGGAAACCAATGCAAGCACGCGGAGAACATGCAAACTCCGCACAGGAAGGCTGGTAGCTGGATTTGATCCCATGACCTCAGAATTGTGCCGCGGACGCGCAAACAATTCATCGCTAGGGCCGGCCGGAGATAAAACATGTTTAACAAAATTTTAGGATTATTGTACATTTATTATGCATTTGCTTCAAAATTTTAAAAAAAAATCACTACAGGGACCTTAGTGTTGAGCAAAGTACGGTCTTTACAATCTTATCACCCTGGGGGATGTGTTTTACTCAATCTTGCTGACCTTTGCAGAGGGTCGAGCTATCCTTTCCTATTTATCATATGCTGGAGTCTGGTTGCTGTGTGTTCACCAATTTACGATTGTGTACCCATGAAGTCTTGGACTGACAGTCTGAATTGGTTGTAATAAAGAATGGGAGGTGTGGAAACACTGGCCAGATGATATTCAGGACTGAAATTGATGTCTCTTGTCTCTAATTGTGTGTTTTATTCTGAGAGGTTGGGTGATACACCTGCTACACACAGATCTTAAACGAAGAAATACACCCAAGCGGTCCATGAAGCATTAAGCTGTTCAGCAGTGTTGACAATCTCCTTCAGTGCCCCCAGCGGCCCCTTGTTATGTCAAATATTTCGTAATAACTTTGCAAAAAAATTGGAAATTGTTTAATCGCAAAAGCTAATTTGTTGAAAATTATGATGTGGAAGATGGGCCAAACCAGGAATTGGCTAGCCAGTCAGTGTAGACATACATCAATTTCAAACTTTCTTCCTCTCACTATTTCGCTTCCTCTCGCACTTTCAACAGTAGCGGCCAGCCAAGTACACAGACTTTCAAATACCACATTAAAATTACACTGCAGATAAAATTGGCGTTTTAGGAGCTCATTTTAGTCCCAATTTTGAGCCCTGCATAATAAATAGCACAAAGGTAGCATCAATATAAAACTTTGAATATTAACATTATGTCTTATTGTTAAGGCGGGGACTTGCAACTATCATCTCACTATCAAACTGCGAAACGCCTGTTTAAAATCATTGAAAAAACATACAACCAGCGGGGACCTGCAACTATCATCTCACTATCAAACTGCGAAACGCCTGTTTAAAATCATTGAAAAAACATACAACCAGCTGGTATTGAGTGATTTTGATGTTTGGCTTTGTGTTGAAACAGAAGAGCAAAAGATCACCGAGGTCAAAGTTGTACATGCAGTACGTCATCAGCACGTCGTGGAGCAGCGTCAGGCCAGGGTTGTCGTCGCCCGAGAAAAACGTGTTGTGTCGGTCCGTTCTGTTCACGTCACGCTCTATCAACAGAAATAATAACACACACTGATGTAAAATACGAAGGAAAAAAACATCAGACTATGACTGGCGAATTGTCAAGTGTATTCACCAATCAGATTGCGGTAGCCCCTGAGCAGCGAGTTCCTCATTTCCTGCTCCTCACTGACAGACTTCCACTGCATCTTCATCCGAAAGTATTCGTCCCTGACCACAAATAAGAGTGAAGTAGCATCCCGTGATTAAAACAGAGACCACAAGCTTAGCCAGACGCTTAGAGGAATGAAAATTCCGAGTGTTATTGTGAACTGACGTCTTGAGGCGCAGAATCTCTTCTCGTTGGCTGTGGGTGCTATTCCAAGGGTAAAAGCCCAGCAGGAACTTCCATACTTCCTTTCTGAGTGTTGGTTTAATGCCCTGCAAAAATACAAATTCATGTCACATTGTAGTTTAAAAAAAAAACATATACTATTATTGTGCTACCTTACCCCCCGAAAGACCATTTCTTTAACATGGTCAGGATCTTTGACACGCCCTTCTGCGTCCAGAAAGACTTCCCACTCATCCAAAGGGGGTCCCCTCCGGACGACGGGCTTAGGACCAAGCTCCACACCCTGCGGGAGGGCGTTGAGCAGAATTTAAGCCTTTAATAGTGTGTCACATATCATATTAGTGGTTTACTTTTACTTTCTGTATTAAAGAAGTTCTCTGATAAAATAACTTGTCGTCTGATGCAGGATTTAACTACAGTATTATTATTTTTCATATTTTACAACTAGATCACCCTATTCATAAACACAATTAACATTTTTCAAAGTATCCATATATGTATAAAGAATATCATATAAAAAAAGCATTATGAAATGTCAATTTTTTCATTTTGCCTATCACCCCATTGATTATTTGGCTGATCACATAAAAAAACATGATATGTAAAATGTAGGCCTATGTGAATCTGCAATAGGATTAAAACATGTAAAAAAAATAAAACGATTTTCTCACCCTTTTTTTTTTCTTGTAAAATATGCTTATAATCCCAATCCAAGATGTACCCAAAGCAAATTGAATGCTGTTCTTAAAAAGTTTGAAGAGTGGGGACGGTCTTGGTCTCTTTTGAAAGGTAACAATCTGAAGTTTTGTCCCAAAATGAAATAATCACTGCAAGTGCTACTAACATTGAGTAAGCTTAGTTGGAACACACAGAAATAGAAGTCTTTATTCATTCTCAATTGATTTTTTTGCAATCAAATGCCTGCAAAAGAATGTAACACGGGAATCTTGGCTGGAAAACTGGTGAGGCAATAGCTTGAAGCCCTATTTAGTATCTTGTCAAATTTTGATCAGAAACTAAAAAAATAAATATAGTATTTTACACATTTTTCTAATGGTAGGTCCAGGCGTTTCTAAAAGTCACCATTTGGGGACGACCAGTCCACAGCCCTAACAACTTTGCATTGCCATGGCGCCCAGCTGGCCCCGCCCCTTGACACCGGCTGAGACGCATTGGACTGAGTGCTCTTGGAGTACTTAAGCAGGCTCCTTTGTACTGTGCGTTGCTGGAACGTTTGTTAAACCTGGTTAAACTCCGTGAGACTTCTGCTAAAACCTGTTAAATGCCTAGTTCTGTGAATCTGCCCGTATTTGATCCTGTTTTGTTTTTGGTCTGATCCGTTTGTTTGTTTTTGACAACTTGTCTTTTGTTTGGATTTCTAATCCACTCCGCGACCATCGATCCCCGGATCGAGTGTGCGCACCCTCCTCATCCTCCCCCCAATAAATTGTGAGTACGTCTACGCAAATGGGTCCTTTTTTCCTGTTTCCCGCTCCGCTTCGTAACATCAATGATTGTGCACACTTGCACATAATAATGGTGCGTAAAAATGAATCATATTGGCTTTGGGCACGTTTACTTTCAGATTTGAATATACATCGTAAATGTGTACACATTTTGGTTGGGAATTTCATTGGCTAACCATTGTGTTAATCCACATTTGTATCGGTCAAGATTTGCTCACACAGTCTTACAGGATAAAGACCGTGAAAAATATCTTGCAATTGGCCAAGATGTCAATCAAAAGATCAGAGGCTAACGGAAGTATTGAAAATAATCTGACGAGTCTGTTTATTTCTAGAGTGTATTTGTGATGAGTAAATTTTCAAATGGTAATCATGTCTGGAATACCAAGAGTTTAAGCTTTCCAATGGTATGTTGCATGACGTATTTTAGTGACTGGTGACACCATGAAGACATAACTTTGTTTATCAACGTTCTGACGGTATGTCGGCGGTCCGTCAGAACCTTAAGAGGTTCCCTACACATTATTGAAAGAATACTACAAAAATGTAAGTCAAGTCAAGTCACAACTTGATTATTTGTATAGCCCTTAATCACAAAATATGTCCTGGTTGCATAGGTCTCAATCATGTATTACACATACTCCTTAGATGTTTTGTATTTAGAACTTGTAAAATGGATAACAAAAATACCCAGTAAGGTGTGATATCCGCACAGCATTCTCATCTCACTAACATTTTTCTGCGCTTGCATGATACTCTTATTTTTGATGATTCTGCTAACATACATATCTTATTTGTTTACCCAAAGAAAAATTGTGGTTACAATGTGTTCTCTTACACAGGTGATGAGCTCAAAGCCAGGCTCTTCATCCAGCTGTGGAGCTGAACTCGGATGACGGGCCTCACGAGGGTGCACTGGGGAGTCGGGCGGCCGTAGGGCATCTCTGAAGAAGTTCGTGACCTTTGAGAAACCGCCGAAGGTTGTTGCATAGGGATCATGGATGAATCTCTGGAGAAGATACATATTAATTAATAAAAAAATAACTAGCAAATATACCATATCTATCCATCCATTCTCTGTGACGCTTATGCTCACTAGAACCAAAAGGTGGTGCAGCCCATCCCAGCCGTCTTCAGGCAGTGAGCGCAGGACACCTTGAACTGATTGCCAGCCAGTCCAAGGGCACACATTTACACGCTCATTCATACCAAGCGACAATTTGGAGTCACCAATTAACCTGCCACGCATGTCTTTGGAATGTGGGAGGAAACCGGAGTGCTCGGAGGAAAGCCACACAGGCACGGGGAGAACATGCAAATTCCGCACAGAGAAGCCGGTAGATGGATTCAAACCAGGGACCTCTGAAGTTTGGGGATAACGCCTAACCACTCAGATGGCGTGCAACCACAATATGCACATACAGAGAATCCTCACAATTTTGTGCTTTGGTTATCGCAGGTTTACTCCTGCGCGGATTACGAATTGAACTGATTTTTGTCTTCATTGTCATTGATATATGTATGGTGCATTGTGTTCTGTTAGACAGAATCGGGTAGGTGTGATTGTCTGTATGCGCGACTTTAATAGGCTGGTGTGACTGTGCACTCAACTGTGATAGGCTAGGGCAGGGGTGGCGAACACGCGGCTCTAGAGCTGTATGCGGCTCTTGGCCAATCAGAATGTGGCTCTTTGCCTCATCATATTTTCGATATAGTGTGGCTCTTTGCCTCGTTTCACATTTAGTTTTTTTCCACTCTTAAAACACAGTTGAATCCATCAGAGTTCATAACAAATAACATTTTGAAATTAATTTGGCAGGTTGTTGTTTTTATGCTGCTCCGGACACATAACTGACTGCCAATCATCTGCGTAGAGTACGTCAAGTACCTGGAAATTAAGTAAACATTTCATGAGCGTGCAGACTGTTCCCCTCACGGTCAAAATGGCTAAATGCAAAGCGAAACGGAAATATGAAGATGAACACAGGGCATTTCAGGAGGAATGGGAAGATGCTTACTTTTTTGTTGAAGGGAATGGCAAATCACTCTGTTTATTATGCAGTACCACGATATCCTATTTCAAGACTTCAAATCTTCAGCGTCAGTTTAACACAGCCCATGCTAATATTGACACAGAAAAGGTACTGAACTACGCAAGCAAAAATTTAGCACCTTGATAAGCCAGGTAAAAAGACAGTCTCAAGTGCGTGGTGTGGCTCTTTGACTCTCACGGTCAAAAAATTCGGCTCTTTGTGTCAAACTTGTTTGCCACCCCTGGGCTAGGGTATGCCCTCAGTCAGACAGCCGTTGACGTCTTGTTAAACAGTTGTTTACGTCAGGTCAACATAATAACAATTCCAATCTTACCGACACAAGATCGGCACCTCCATCGTCGAAGAGGTGCAGTTTGTCAAAAGACTGTGACCGTGCATTAGGGTCTTGTGGATAAGCCAGGAAGAGACGCCAATCCACAGGTGACCTAATGAAGATAACCACCCCCAAAAAAGCAAATGAAAAAAAAAAAGGCTAACATGGTTCATATATCTTATGTCCCAGAGTGTGTTAGTCCTGACTTACTGGTCCAAGACAATATAGCGACTAAGGGCACGCAGAAGCTCCCGGCTGCCCCCTCTGTGGAAGTGCAAGGGTGGCAAAGGGTGTCCTCCCCTGCTGGTCAACACCAGGAAATTCCGGCCCAGAGAGAAGCGAGCTCTGCGCAAGGAGTACAGCTCCGACAGCGGCAGTGAAAATGACCACTGACCTGCAAGACAAGAAAATGAACCATCTTTTGACCAGTGTTGTGCATCTCACACTGAAGGAATACATTGAAACTTATTGTAACAATTTAGGATAATACTAATCACTGAAGCAGACATATCACACATACGGCTCCCGGTCTGGAACCAACCCGTTGGTTGATTTAATCCAGCCGGCCATACATTTCTGAGTATGTCAAAAAGGAAAAGAAGTGAGTCTTTAGTTTATTTTTTATCAAAAGTTATGATTTTAAAATAAATGCAAACTAAATGCTCTTTCTAGCCGCTAGAAGGCAGTGTTAAATTTGGAAAAGCACGGTGAGTTGATTCAGGTGTACAACTGCATTCACTCGTTATAATAAACCAGTAAACACATCCAATGCCAAAAATGAAAATCTTTTTCCCCCATTGTTTGTGAATAAAACCATACATCCCAACCTTTTAACATTAAAAAGCGGTATATTTTACGAGCGGACAAAAATTAGTCTCCATAATATATATACAAACCATTCATGATAGCCATTATTGCCTCCTGCTTTGTAAAGACATATATTGTTAAACCACTGAGCTACTTGGAAAGAGTTTTTGACTGTGGTAAAAAAGGACACGAATTTTCAAAAATGTATCATTTTGCCGGACCTGTCTCTCGGAGGGGGACGTGTTCTCGATCTTTTTTCACAGTGCTGATGATCGCCCAGTCAGGCTCATAGCCAGGGTCAAACTTGGTGTCCTCCTCGCCTGCTTCGCCCTCCTGTGTCGCAAGAGTTGCACTGTAAGACCTTATTATTAAAATTTGGCAACATTCAAAAAGGAATCGCGAACCTTTTTGGAGTAAAGCACAGCAGGTGCGTTGCGGCCTGCATCTTCCAAGGGACTCCATTCTAACGCTGGAACACCACCCTGTAAAATCAAATCACTTCGTCCGAAAACTTCTTCCTCACTACATTAGCAGATGAACAGATTTCCTTACCCGCTCCACAATTCGTATGAAACCTGGAATGCTGGTGTCTTGGTTGCTTCTCTTGGCATTAGTATGCAGGTACACACCCTCCTTCTCAAATATCAGCTGAGGAGAAAAGACAAAAACGCTTACACCCACAATTCACAAAATTAGGCACACAAATTGTTAGCCAGTACAGAGTTACTTCAGTCAGTAATCACACGTTTGGACTAATTATTATGGTGTTGTTTTTAATATTGAGAGCATCATGAAGCAAAATCAAAAACACTGACATGTATTGTGATTAGTTTTATAACTTTGTGTATAATAAGGCAAAATGTATTTTGTTGTTATTATTATTATTGTTGTTTTCATCATGGTCATTATCATTATTACATCAGTAGTACCTTTTTCTGTATCTCGGTAGGAAAACCACAGCTTAAACTATATATTGAAATCAACCTTTGAAAGCATGAAGTATTTTAGTAAAAAATAAACGTCCCTTAAATATTGTATATTAAAGAAAGTACTCTTCTATTACTACATTGCTTTGATGGACTTTTGATACAACAGTTATAATTAAAAAAAAAAAAAAAAAAAAAAGCTATATAAACAGTTAGGCTATTAAAGGGACTGTGTCTATTATTTGACCACTAAATGTTGCTTTATGGTATAGTGCAACCAAAAATAGTGCTAAAAAGCAGAAAGAAGATTAACAAACTACAAAGATTCAAAGTGAACAAAATGCACAGGTTTACTTTGTCAGTTTTTGCCAAGTCTCGCTGGGGTTTTAGGATACCCATACCAAGATACTGGAAAATTATTTCAGCCCCTTTTAGGTGAGGCTCATGTTACTTATAATTTCTCAACATACTCGCACTTTTTAAAATGCATGTTTATACTGGTTTGTAGTTCATGTATTTTTGCTTATAATTTAAATCGTTTTTTCATCATGAATTATTTTTTACCACCGGGGAGCGCAAAATAATACACACTCATCTCATCTCATTAGCCGTACCGCTTATCCTCATTAGGGTCGCGGGGGGGCTGGAGCCCATCCCAGCCATCTCCGGGCAGTGGGCAGGGGACACCCTGAACTGGTTGCCAGCCAATTGCAGGGCACACAGGGACAGACAACTCATTCGCTCATTCACACCTAGGGACAATCTGGACCGGCCAATTCACCTGAAATGCATGTTTTTGGAATGTGGGAGGAAACCGGAGTGCCCGGAGGAAACCCACGCAAGCACGGGGAGAACATACAAACTCCGCACAGCAAGTCTGGAGCTGGATTTGAACCCTGTGCCCCTTAAATTACATGTGTGAAACTCATTTGACCCGCTGTATCATTTTATGTGGCTCGCGAGAGAATGCTGAGAGAAGCATAAGAGAAAAATTAGCTACATCGTGCCCTGCGATTGGCTGGCAACCAGTTCAGGGTGTCCCCTGCCCACTGCCCGGAGATGGCTGGGATGGGCTCCAGCCCCCCCGCGACCCTAATGAGGATAAGCGGTACGGCTGATGAGATGAGATGAGGTGTCATACAATGAATTGCAGTTTTAAATATGTCCACTGAGTGTTGCTAGGCACCACTTGCAAAGCACACACTGTGGTTGTATTTGCTGACTACCATGGATGAATTAGTCAACCAGAAAATATTAAGGAAAAACATTCTGATGTTATTTTACTTAAAATAAAAGTCAAAGACGCACTGTTAGGGGCAATATAAAAGATACATAATTTAAAAAAAAAACATATTAAAGCATTTCAAAGCATTCATAAAGCATTTGGGTGTCTTTGCAGAAGTTTAAAGAAGCTTTGGTTACTCTCTATAATAGATATTAAGTATAACAGCAAAGGTCTCACATTCAGGTGAACATTTTCATTGAAAAATAAAAAGCAGCAAGACTTTTTTAAACAAGTCATGTCTAGCATCAAATGTTTGCAGCAGGCTTTTAACTAGGACATTAAAGTTTGATCACATTAGCATGATTTTAGCTGACTTGGACTGGCTTGCTGTCAGTTTAAGATGTGATTTTAAGGTTCTGTTGCTATTATACAAATTTTTTTGCATGGATCTGTGCCCTCATATCTTTATTATTTAATTCTCCCTAGTCTCCTCAGAGCCTTTGCTCGGAAAATGCTGGTCGATTAGTAATATAAGAGCCAAGAAGAAACACGCTGGTTCAAGAGTGCTCTCCATTTGAACGTCTGCACAGTGGAATGCTTTGGCTCTGAGATTCGATCTACAAGGTCAGTGGAAGTCTTTGAATTTAGGCTTAGGACACACTTCAACAGCTTATGAATGATGTCGACGTCATACTCTTTCCATCTTGTCCTTGAGGGAGAAACATAAGACAGGTTGTTGCGTCTTGCATGCATTTCAAGCAATCGTTCCGGTGTTTGGACCTCATGTACAGCATCATCTAAAACCTGCTGCATCGTTAAGATTTTGGGACCGGGAGCTGTCAACTGGACATTTTGTTATTACCTATATTACATGTTGATGATGTCTGTGTATTATCTGTTAATTCCCTTTCAGCAACCATTGCAGCCTGGTCATCCTAAAAAGGGGATAGTTGTTGTACTATTTTTGACACTTTCTAATCTACATCAGTTTCCCTGACGTAAAATACACTGTAGTGCAAATTAATTAAATTGATGCTTTTTTAAAAAAATACTATGATAATTATTATTATTATTTACAAATGCAATGTTAATACACACGGCGAGATACTGAATCTTATAAAAGGAAAGATATTGAGAGGAAAAAAAAAACCCTCAATAGTAGTCTAATAATCAAATCTTACATCTCTGAATCATTTTTGATTGTGAGACTTTGAAAGACCCTCAGCCCTCCAGCTATGGCACACTTTTTATGCCATTAATTAAATAGTGCAAACCTTCCTGTGTAGAGTTTGCATGTTCTCCCTGTGATTGCATGGGTTACCTCAGCTTTCCTCCCACATTCCAAAAATATTCAAGTCAGGTTAATTGGCCGGTCCAAATTGTCCCTAGGTGTGAATGAGCGAGTGAGTTGTTTGTCTCTGTGTGCCAGTTCAGGGTGTTCCCTGCCCACTGCCCGAGGATCACTGAGATGGGCTCCAGCACCCCTGCGACCCTACTGAGGAAAAGCGGTGCAGATAATGGATGGATAGATGGATAATTAACTAGTGCCCCCAGTGGGAATGTTTTGTCGCTCCGTAACAGAATGTCTACAAAAACCGACAACTATTCGATAAAGAACTTTAAATTTGTAGTTTGAATAGAAATTTTGTGTTAAGATTCAAGCGAGCAAATGTGACATATTGGACGATTAAAGTTGAGTCACTCAGGAGCAATCATGTGATCTCGCTAACAGTCTGACAAGTTACGTCACACGCGTGCGCGTGTTTTTGGCTTTGCATGTCCGTCCACTTTCATTTTTAGAATCAGTCATTCGATGAAGACACTCGATGCTTTTTTTTAGTTTTCAAGGCGCCCATTATCTTCTCTGAACACAAATGACTACGGTTAGCTAGCGAAAACGTCGGCAACAAGAGCTGAAACGCAACAACGAACGCCCACGATCGAACAGTGGCACTTCTTTAAATGTCACAGCGTGAAGAAAATGAGTCAATGTCGTGGCTGTACCTTGTAGTCGTCACCGTTTTGCTCCATTCTTGATTCGGTCATTGTTTGTAACTAGACTAGTGTCTTCAGCCTCTTCTGTCCCAAAACAAATGTTACGTCACGCTTCCTGTTTCTACTAGGCCCGCCCCCTCAGACGGACGTCGGCGCATAAACCAATCCGAGCGATGGAGAGGAATTTTTTGCAGAAATTTCTGGTTTTGTACGATATTTTTGTCACTACGCTTTTTAATGTACACGGATATAATTTATTATTCAGGTTTCACTTGTGTGCGTTATTTGTCTTAAATTTTGTTTTATATATTGTCATTATGTTCATCGAAGCGTAAAGGGGATCGGAGATTTTCTTTGAACTTTTAAATCAAATCGTAAAAATGTAACAATAGGTCAAAGTTATATTACAAACAATGTGAGATGTGTGAGAAAAAAAATGATAATAAACACAACAACAATAATAATGATAATAATAATTATTATTATCATTATCATTATTAATATAGCTATTTTTCTGATAATTACTTCTACTACTACTACTACTACTACTACCACTACTACTACTACTACTACTACTACTAATAATAATAATAATAAAACATAGTAGTAATTATTATTATTACATACCTGTTAAACTCAGCTAATTACTGACGTTATTAATGATTGCATCCCCCCTTAATAAGTTATAATAAACCTTACAAACACAATAAAGAATCTATTTACTCACAGCAAGACAGGTAGGTATGTAGAATAAAAGCAAACCTCATTTGTGAATACAAGTTTATTTTATTTACCGTATAAACAACACAAATGTGAATTTCCCTTAGGGGATGAATAAAGTATCTATCTATCTATCTATCTATCTATCTATCTATCTATCTATCTATCTATCTATCTATCTATCTATCTATCTATCTATCTATCTATCTATCTATCTATCTATCTAGACATCTATCTAGACATCTATCTAGACATCTATCTAGACATCTATCTATCTATCTAGACATCTATCTATCTATCTATCTATCTATCTATCTATCTATCTATCTATCTATCTATCTATCTATCTATCTATCTATCTATCTATCTATCTATCTATCTATCTATCTATCTATCTATCTATCTATCTATCTATCTATCTATCTAGACATCTATCTAGACATCTATCTAGACATCTATCTAGACATCTAGACATCTATCTAGACATCTATCTATCTATCTATCTATCTATCTATCTATCTATCTATCTATCTATCTATCTATCTATCTATCTATCTATCTATCTATCTATCTATCTATCTATCTATCTATCTATCTATCTATCTATCTATCTATCTATCTATCTATCTATCTATCTATCAAACAATTCTTTCGGCATCTGTCTTAGGTCTTTACCCATTTGCAGTAAATTTAATGTTGCTTATCATACGTAGCAGATTAGAGATTAGAGACAAAATGGGCAAAACGAGATTGGTCTAACCAAAATTTTAAAGATGTATTATCTCCGCACAAAAAATGATATAGGCCTACGGCGTGCACAATTTTAAATAAACAAATACGTAGGAATTTGGGGAAAAAACTTGACATGTATGATGTTATTATTATTAGGAAAAACAGGCTCAAAGATAGTTACTTCCCCGGGGCCATCACCACCCTGAACAAGCGTGCAAAACTGTAACAATACTATATATCTTGCGACTTATATGGATTTTTTTGTTGCTGCTAATGTTATTGATCTACTTTTCTTTGCACTATCGTTATGATGTTCTATTCTTTTATTGCACTGTTATTGTAACTTGGGCCAGTCTCTGAACACTATCTTGTAAATATTTTTTTGCCAATTTATTCTCATCTCATCTCATTAGCTGTACCGCTTATCCTCATTAGGGTCACGGGGGGGCTGGAGCCCATCCCAGCCATCTCCGGGCAGTGGGCAGGGGACACCCTGAACTGGTTGCCAGCCAATCGCAGGGCACACAGGGACAGACAACTCATTCGCTCATTCACACCTAGGGACAATTTGGACCGGCCAATCCACCTGAAATGCATGTTTTTGGAATGTGGGAGGAAACCGGAGTGCCCGGAGGAAACCCACGCAAGCACGGGGAGAACATACAAACTCCGCACAGGAAGTCTGGAGCTGGATTTGAACCCACGACAGGTTCCCATGACATGAACTGTGCCGCACAAGCGCTAACCACTGCGCCGCCGTGCTGCCTCCAATTTATTCTGACAGTCATATCTTATCTTTCTCTTTAAAGGGATAGAAGGTAAAATTGATTACCTTTATTCAGTAAAATACATCGATTTGAATGATAGGCAAACGTGCATTGACTATCATACCGATGTTATTATTTTTATAAATATTTACAAGTCGAGACATTGTATTTCTTTCACGTGGCAGAATCCATACCTAATTGTCGCCGCCATGTTTTTCTGTTATCTCACTGCTACGGTCTGCTCATTTGGCATTGGTTTTTGTTCACAATATACAATATAGTGCCATCTAGTGGACAAATGTTTCATCATGTCTCTTATAGTGTTGATTACTGTACATGTTTACCGTGGTGTGCATTGTCTAATCTCGTTGCACACAATGTTTCTCTACGTTGACATCAATGACAATAGGGACTATTCTATTCTATTATTATTATTATTATTATTATTATTATTATTATTATTATTATTATTTCTATTGAATTCGTTAATCAAAGCGCAAGAGAACTTTGAAACTGAGTGACGTAACAAGAAGCTGATTGGTGTGTTGCAAAGGGTGTGCGCACTACGCGGAAGTAACGGGAGAACAAGCCCGCCCCAAAGGCGCATGTCACGTGTACAAGGTGCTCTCCATTGACAATGCAGTAAACAGATGACATCACGATTGGAACATGTTAGTTTTCACAATAAAAGTAGCCATTGCCTTTGGCACGATTCGGGAAATCATTTGAGAACTATACTTTTTTAGACTTGATCCATGTTTAAATGTATTAATAATTCAACATTTTGAGGCGATTAGAACGAACATAACCCTATATAAAACATGAAAATCAAGGTTTTTACAATGTTACTTGTCTTACTTTGAAGAGAACAACAGGAACCGTAAAATGTATCCTCGCAAACTTTCTGCTGGTGACGAGCCTAGCGAGGGGAGAGGATCGCTGCAAGGAAAAGCAGCGCGTTTGATGAAGTAAAGTGGAATTTCAATCATAAGACGAAGTGTCATCTTGAAATAAAGAAGGAAAACGGGTAGGTGAACTTGTGGCACGCATTTATTCGTTCGTAATACGCGTCTCATCTACGTTTAAGAGTCGAAAAATCACGGTCGAGTGCTGATTCCATCATGAGGAGTCTTGCACAAAACAACAACAGTGGCTAATAAAGAAGCAATAGCAACGACAGCTGCAGCAGCCAACGCAGCAAGCATCGCTTGCATCACTTTAAGCGGACACCCTTTTTAACAGACTGGCGTGGAATTAAAACGGTCGGTTTAGTCTCATCCGTTTAGGCTTTGGGCGTTTTCGAAATGCCTTTTAAGGAGCAACAGGGTAGTTGGTCATTTAAAACCCGGTTAGATATGTCTGAAAATCGGGTTTTGACATTTTAATGCCAAAGTTAACGATGGTAAAGCAATGGAAAATGCTTCCCCACCTTTAAATATTTGAAAGCAGTCGGATTTACGGTGTCAGTTATGTCTCATGCATTGTTCTTAAGCCACGATTACACAATCGAGTTTGGACATACAGTACGGACAAACGAGCACTTGGTGTGTGCTCTAAATTGATAATGCAACAGGTTTATTCATATGGGATGAAAGAAACCTTAAACTAAAACTTGGAGAATGATCACCCTTAAAGACTTTAATACATTTTTAGCGCTTTAAAAATTAAGTCTCTTTTACCAAAACATAAAGCATATTGTCCGTATGTGAGTGCTTTTATGGGCATAAATAAGGATATACTGTATTTTATCAATAAATAATTGTTTCTCCGTTCATGCTTTTTTGTATTCATTTCTATCTTTCAGAACGACTTTCTGTTTTCTCCATATTCTAACATTCGTCTCTAGTACCCTGAATAAAAATGTGATAACGAGATAAAATCGAATACCTTTACGCATGTCGTCAAGATCACTGGTGGTCTAATGGTTAGAATTGGGAGCTCTTACCGCTGTGACTCAGGTTTGATTCTTGTTGCATCCAATGGTGTGCGATTGTGGTCAGTGATATATTTTGACTGATCAATGGTTGCACAATCTTTGAGTTGTTTTTTAGGGTATAAAAATGCATTATACACAAATGAATTTGGCAATTTTCACATACATGGCAACATGGAATGTAGCTAGGGAATTGCTTTCTTTGTCACTGCTTATTTACTTTTGTAATCCACACAATTTATGTATTTATAAAGTGTTAATGTCAACTCAAACAGGCATAACGTAAATATTGAAGTACTTGGTATTAAGTTATTTTCTCACAGATGGCCTATCCCAGCTGTCTACTGGCACCAGATGAGGTACAACCTGGGCCGCTAGCTAGCCAATTGGGGACATGGATAGACAACTCATACTAGGTGATTTAATCTTACCATGTTTGTTCTGGAGCCTTGGATGAAATTAAAGCACAGTGAAAAGCTACGAAGGCATGATGAGAACTTGCAAAGACCAGACAGGAAAATGTATACCTGTTTGTAGTTAAACCTTTGTTCTCAAAAATGCAGTCATACTAACCACCCCTTCACCGTGCCACAAGGGGGTTGGTGCAGCTGAATTCTGCTGTTCAATATTTTTTTGCAACAACTTGATTGTTATTACACTCAGAACTTCCTACTAAAACTTGTCTCGACAACAAAAGTCTGTCTTTTTACATAAATCTGCTTCTTTTACATAAGGAGCGTTCTGGTGTCATGAAATTTTATTGCAGATCAGCTTATATCGCACCAAGCCAGCCATGTATGACTTTAGATTTTTAATTGGAATGACAAAATATAAAATTGAGTTTTGACAGTCTGATATTACACAATGATTAAAAACAACCATTTTTACTGTCTGAACAATATACGTTTTTACTGAAATGCCAGTTATCCTCTGACATGGTTATTTTACCCTCCCTCCAGATATCACCAGCAACTTGGCACCATCTTTTCTCTCCCCTGGCTCCACTTAGTTCAAAGGTAGCACCCAGTCATCGCACCATATTATTGGGTCACCCAGTGCCTCAGAAAAAAACCTCCCGTTCCATTTTCACTGGTGCAAAACCAAATCCACCAACCAACCAAAACAGACCAGCAAACAAGCGGATTGATATTTAAGCTACATCATTTCTCAGGCCATTTGAGAACTAGACACACACTACCTGACACCATCATGGCCTCCATTATCAAATTGTCAGAGCCGGAAATCGCAGACAACCACAGGGACAGCTGGATGGCACTCCTGGCCGCCGTTGACGCATACTGCTTAAAGTCGGGCTGCGAGTTGGCTATCCTGACGGCTTGTAAGAAGTTCAGGTCTTCGGCACCCGAAGCCGATCCCGCCAAGAAGAAGTGGGACCGTGGCAGTGGCTTTCACAAGGATTGTGAGTTCTCGTACAGTGTATGGGGTCAGGGATTCCTGGCTGAGTCCGCGCGGCGCTACGTGGACGACATTGGTGTGTTGCACTCCACCACTTTGCTGACGGCGCAAAAGCATATGCGTCAAGCTGCTGCCGAAGTCAAATCGGAGGAAGTTCAGAGAGTTATAAGTCAGGTGTGTACAACAACAATTCACTCACAGCTAGGTGATTTAATTATTTGAATACATTGACTTCTTCAATCGTATATAGATTTATATTACTGAAACCTTTTTTCATCAGTTATTTCAAGGGAATTCAATTTATCCATTTTTGGGGGGATGGGTCAGAGGTAAGATCGGGCCTGAAAAAAATCCAGCCAAAACTGACCTAGGCCCACAAGTTTTACAGCCCGAATCGGCCCCAGTCCGACCAATTAACTTGATATGCAGGACCGAGCTTAAAGCAAACCATAAATTTAACATTTTATTTGTGAGGACTCGACAGGATGAGAGGTGATTTATGATAACAAATCAAAGCCTGTCTTTTGTAACCAAATGTAAGTTCAACAGGACTTTATAAACGTTTGCATCTTATATATATCTGTTTCTGCATATGTTACATTAACCTTTCATCTTTGACGGATTTTTTTAAGAATTGACGGGAACATTTTTAAGTTGTCCTTTAAAAATTGGGCCATTAATAAAAAAAGCATTATGTCCTTAAAAATATAGCGCGACACTTTTAGAGAGAGGCAGCAAGACAAAGAAGAACAATCTATGGACGGCAAGAGTCAAACAATCTGAAAAAAAAAAAAAAAAAAATATATATATATATATATATATATATATATACATATACATATATTATATAATGTTATATTTTATTATAAGGGCAGCACGGCGGCGCAGTGGTTAGCGCGTGTGTGGCACAGTTCTGAGGTCGTGGGAACCTCCTGCGTGGGTTCAAATCCAGCCACCGGCCTTACTGTGCGGAGTTTGTATGTTCTCCCCGTGCTTGCGTGGGTTTCCTCCGGGCACTCCGGTTTCCGCCCACGTTCTGAAAACATGCATGTCAGGTTAATTGGCCGGTCCAAATTGTCCCTAGGTGTGACTGAGCGAGTGAGTTGTCTGTCCCCGTGTGCCCTGCGATTGGCTGGCAACCGGTTCAGGGTGTCCCCTGCCCACTGCCTGGGAATGGTTGGGATGAGTTCCAGCCCCCCGCGACCCTAATAAGGATAAGCAGTACAGCTGATGAGATGAGATGAGATATTTTATTATATTATATTATAAATTTTTTATATATATAGCGGCACTGCGGATTAGTGGTTAGCGCATCCGCGGCACAGTTCTGAGGTCATGGGATCAAACCCAGCTACCAGCCTTCCTGTGCGGAGTTTGCATGTTCTCTCCGTTCTTGCGTGAGTTTCCTCCTGGCACTCTCCCACATTCCCAAATCTTGCATCTCAGGTTAATTGGCCGGTCCAAATTGTCCCTAGGTGTGAATGAGCGAGAGGGTTGTCTGCCTCTGTGTGCCCTGCGACTGGCTTGCAACCAGTTCAAGGTGTCTCCTACTGCAGATAAATACATGTGTTTTCATCTTTATTTATTTTCCACACATTTTTAGAACAAATGTTTAAACTTATATTTATTTTTCAAAAGTCAGCGCCGGGGAATTCCCACCCGAACGTAATGATTGAAATTTTCGACGCAACACGAATTTCGTGCTCAGGCTTAAGCTCTTACCACTGGCAAGGGTCAAGTCATTTTTTTTTTAGCAAAAAAGCTCTTTATGGATGCAATGCCTGCCGTTTTCACCATTGAGTTTAAAAATGTATTTGTAAAGCACTTTTCAATAAATGAATTGACACTCAAAGTGTAGTATAAAAACATTCAGTGTATAATAACAAACCTGGCAAACTAAGACAATTGCTCCCTGTATTAGTGATATCAAAAATTTACTGTAAGCAAAAATAAACCTTACGGACACAATGTGGCATCTACTCACTCACAGCAAGACAAACTACGCCTACTTCTTAAAAATTATTGCGAAAAAGTTCATTATTTTCCAAAGTGTATAATACGAATGAAAATTTTATATATTTTAAATTCATTGCAGACCAACTGAAATGTTTCAGGTCTTTTATTGTTTTATTACTAATGATTTTGGCATACAGCTCATGAAAACCCAAAATTCCCATCTAAAAAAATTTGTATATCACGAAAAGCGGCTCTAAACAAGCTACTGATCTCAACGAGTTAACTCTACACACCTGCAAATTAATCCTGGGGCTGTTAATAACACCCAGCTTGGTTCATTACTCAAAACCGCAATCATGGGTAAGACTGCTGACCAGACTGCTGTCCAGTAAGCCACCTTTGACACGCTCAATTAGGAGACACTAAAAGAAACCTCTGAGCGAATAGGCTTTCCCAGAGTCCTGTATCAAGGCACTTCATTTGGAAGTCTGTGCGAAGAAAAAAGCGTGGCAGAAAACGCTGCACACCAGAAGAGGTGACCGGATCCAGAGGAAAACTGGAGAACGGTCGATTCCAGACCTCTGGGGACCTGAAGAAGCTGTGAACTAGATAGATAGATAGATAGATAGATACTTTATTCATCCCCTAAGGGAAATTCACATTTCCAGCAGCATCCCTGAGCTGAGAACAGTACAATAATAAAGCCAAAAGAATACAATATACAAATACCCAGTGTGACGTGCAAATGCCCACTGTAGCGTGTTATATAGAGTAACTAAATAGTGCTACACAGAATACATATTGCAGTAAGATTCGGTAATATCCAATGTAGGTGGTGTGGTTTAATGTGGGCCTTTACTCTGCCGGGTGGAGTTAAAGAGCCTCATGGCATGAGGAAGAAAAGATCTCTTCAGTCTGTCCGTAGTACAAGACAGTGACAGCAGTCTGTCGCTGAAACTGCTCTTCTGTCTGGAGATAATGCTGTGTAGTGGATGCGATGGATTGTCCATGATTGACCTCAGCTTTTTCAGTGCTCGTCTCTCAGCTACTGTTGTTAGGCTGTCCAGCTCTTTGCCCACAACAGAGCTCGCTTTCCTAGCCAGTTTATTGAGACGAGAGGCATCCTTCTTCTTGACGCTGCCTCCCCAACACGCTGCCGCATAGAAGAGGGCGCTTGCTGTCTCAGTCTAAGTCTAAGTCTGCAGTAGAAGCATCCAGAGGCATAGTGCACAGGTGTGTGCAGGAAATGGGCTACAGGTGCCGCATTTCCCAAGACAAGCCACTTTTGAACCAGAAACTGCGTCAGAAAAGGCTGACCTGGGTGACAAAACAAGTAATGCTGCACTGTTGAGAAACACCAGACCCAACACTGTGGATGAGCTTAAGGCTGCTATCGAAGCATTCTGGGCCTCCATGACACCTCAGCAGTGCCACAGGCTGATTTCCTCCTTAGCACGCATTGAATCAGTCATTTGTGCAAACGGATTCCCGACCAAGTTTTGAGTGCATAACTGAAGATGATTATTTGACGGTTGACTTATTTTTTCGTGTAGATGAAATATGCTTATTATCTGAGATAGGGATTTTTTTTTTCATACTTTATTTGCCAAAATCATTTATATTAAAACAATAAAAGGTTTGAACTACTTTAGTTGTGTGTAATGAGTCTAAAATAAATGAAAGTCTAATGTTTATCAGTACATTACTGAAAATAATTAACCATGACAATATGCATTTTTATTCGACAGACGTGTTTGTAGAGTACCGCGGCAGCATTTGCAATCTAGGATGACATTGTCGTCTGCTGCCAGTGACTGAGACGATCTGGATTCGAGCCTTAATGGGCAAGAGGAGATCGGTCTAACAAAAATGTTTTTGTTATTATCCTGCACAAAAATTGTTACATGGCATACACAATTTGAAATGATGAAAAAAAAGAAAAGAGGAAATAACACGAGGAAAATATCAGTTGACTGGTGTGTAATATATGTAAAACAAGTTTGATTTATCTACCAAATAAACAACACAATTATTTTAGCATCTTTCCTAGTTCTTTCCTCTCTTGCAGTAATTTTAAAACTTATTTCTGACAGGTATTCAATAAGGAAATAAAATCCCCTTCAATCCCCACTCCGCAACTCAAAACGGAAATTACACAGAATAAGAGACACAAGTGATACATAGGCAATTCCTTCATGAAACGGCAGCATAAGGAGATATTAATGATTCATGTAGTCATGTTGCGTGCACAGGCAAATAAATGTCAAAGGGTATGATAATTAAGTTTGCGTGCCGTTGCTGGGAGGGCAGCGTGATCGCCTCTGCCACAAGTACACTTTTTGTTTTTATCCTAGCAGGAAGTTAACAGAAGACTTGTGGTGTGCCGGCTCAATTAACAAACTGCCAGGGAGTTTTGAGTATAAATCAATGCCATGCTTCTTGCACAATAGAAATAAACACCATATAAAGCTCTGCAAATTGATCTCAGTAATAATGGGATGGTGGTTAAGGAAACATGGGAACGAGAAGCTAATGTAGTGATAAAAGACGACGACTGGGAGAAAACTATGAAAGAGGGACACAAAATAACCAGCAGTCCGACATGGAGGGAGTTTGAATGGAAAGTAAAAATGTGATCCTTCTATATACCCTCTATCACTTCAAAATATAAAAATCCATCTAATTTATGTTGTCGTAACTGTGCGAGGGTCGGAGATTTCACGCATATTTTCTGGAATTGCCCGCTAATATTACATTTCTTGAAAAGTATTTAAACAGAGATAAAATTAATTATTGTTTGCGAGTTGCGGTTGGACCCAGTGTCCTATGTATTAGGAATTTTGCCAGAAGAATTATTGACTGGTCAACATAAATATGCACTAAGCGTTATGCTTCTGGTAGAAAAGAAAAAGATCACAGCTTCCTGGCTGAAACCACAGCCTCCTGACATAAAACAATGGAGAGACAAATTAAAGCAAATGTACATTATGGAAAAAAAAATCAATGCAAGACTTCAACTGAAACTAGATCAATTCGGGAAAAGATGGAAGCTCATCACACAATTTTTACTTGATGTTTAAACACCTCAGCTTTTATTTTATTAACATTTTTTGTTGGGGTTTCTTTTGTTATTTATGGGTATGTCAATTGTATATATTTTTTGTTCGTGTTGCTGTATAATGGGGGACCCAACCCTCCGTCAAAGTGTGTATGAGAAATAAAAAGTTGAAGGAAAGGAAAAGAAATAAACACCAGAACTAGAAATAACCATGAAAAAAAGCAATTCTCAGAACCTGGCAAAAAAGAAAAAAAAAACATGACAAAAACAAACCCCCTCAAAAATACCATAAAACCTAAACACCCTTTTAATGATTACCAGCACTTCGCACACTGTTCCCAGAGACTGTTGTGACTTCAAGCTTAAATAATAGCCCAGCCGCATCCTTGTCACTGTTCCCAGAATGTGGCCGGTGACTCTGTCTCGGGTGGCATCAGCCCTAACACCAGACTGTACTCGCAGAACTACCCGTCCATCTACAGCTCAGGGGGTGTCTCAGCCCAGAGCAACAACAGCGAGGGCGAGCGAGACAAGAGCGCTCTGGAGGTCACACGGCAGGGCATGCAGCGCTCGGGCATCAATGACCTGGAAGAACAATGTGAGGATGATGAAGAGGACGAGGAAGAGGAGGACATGGATGAGAAGAGACCTTTTGGCAATGAGAGTGCAGGTAAAGACTACAGTTTCCTCAAAAGCACATTTTTACCAATGGGTGGCATTTTTTTATCTTGCCATTTATTCATAATAACATTTTCTTAAATTAGAAAAAATACAAACCTGGAAATAAACAAGAGCGCGAGGATTACAACAACAGAGTAAAAAGAAAAGTCCATAGATCATAGTGTATGAAACGGTCAGTTGAATCTTTGATCCTTGGTGTAAATAAATTTAGAGGTAAGATCTTAAGCTCAAGGACAAGCCTGACATGAAATCCAGCCCAGATCAAGGATAAAATATCATCCTTCCATCTATCCACCCATTGTCTTCCGCTTATCCGAGGTCGGGTCGAGGGGGCAGCAACCTTAAAAGGGAAGCCCAGATGTCCCTATCCCCAGCCACCTCTTCCAGCTCATCCGGCAGGATCCCGAGGCGTTCCCAGGCCAGCCTAGAGACAGTCTCTCCGGCGTGTCCTGGGTCGCCCCGGCCCTCCTGCCGGTGGGACATGCTCCCAAAAGCCATTTTCTGTAGCCGTGGATCGTCGCGCCAAGGACCCCTCCCTTGGCCGCTACCCAGCTCTCTACGCACCCGACCCCTTTGGCCCCTCCTACAGGTGGTGAGCCCATGGGAAGAGGGAACGACGTCGTCCCTTCGGTGCCCCGTCCCTTCTGTGCCCGGCCGGACCATTTGAGTAAAGGCCCGCTCGCCAGCGGACCCCACCTCCAGGCCTGGCTCCAGAAGGGGGCCCCGGTAACCCGCGTCCGGGCGATGGAAATTGTGGCCCAATGTTTTTTCTCTTCATAAAGGGTCCTCTGTTCCGCATTTTGTCTGGTCCCTCACCGCCATGGGTGAACCTATCAGGGGTTTAAAGCCCCCGACAACATAGCTCCTAGGATGATTGGGACACACAAACTCCTCCACCTCGATAAGGTGGCAGATCACGGAGGATAAAATGTCAATCATTACAAAATGTTACTTATTAAAAAGTGTCAATCATTGTGTTCAGGCCTTGCTTCTCTCTCGCTTTAAAAATAAAAAAAAATATGTTTATAAAATGTGTTCAAGAATACCTTAACCGCCAGGGTTGTAGGGAAACAACTGCCTGTGGGGTGTCTTGGGCAAGTGCGGCCTGGCAGCGCCCATCCTCTCCACGCCCATTTTTTAAAACAGGTTTTAAAAACGACCGATGATACAGATGGTAGTGGTTCGCATGAAAACGAGTAGGAGAATTGACAAGCAGCGGCGTATGACAATACTAAACAATAAGGCGTGCATTTATTGGGGAAAATAAATAAGTAAACTTTCCTCTATGCGTTGCCTCTTGCAGACCATACATTGTTCTTCTTTGGCTCTCTGCCTCGCTCTCTCTTAAAGTGCTGGGCTAGGTTCTTAAGGACATACTGCCGCTTTGGTTAATGGCCTAATTTTCGACTTGTCAAAGTGACGGACGGCCCTAACATATTCCCTTTAACTCTTTAAAAAAATCTGTCAATAATGAAAAATTGTCAGCTAATGTAACCTCTCCAGAGACAAAAATATAAAAGATGTAAATTTTTATACAGTCTTGTTTAACTTCCATCTTATTACAAAACACAGGCTTTAATTTGTGATCATAAAGCCCTACCGAGTCCACACAAATAAAATATGACATTCTGGATTTGCTTGGTCTCATTCTTGCAAATCTAGTTAATTGGTCAGGCTGGATTTTTTTAGGTCTGATCCTACCTCTAAAACAAATCTTAAGCATTTTGGAAAAACGAAAAAAAAAACATTTAAAGTATTATTGCCACTTGATGAATTTTTAAAGTTAATTAACACAGTACATCAAAAAAAGAAAAAATCATCTGCACTTTTATTTATCATAACATGCAAGAATGTTACAAATAACGCATGCAGTTCAAAGAAGTATTATGCTGCAATTCAAGTAAAGTAAGACTCAATCTAATCCATCAAGCATAAATGGTAAATGGTCTGCATTTATATAGTTCTTTTAAGTCAATGTAGACCTCCCAAAGTGCTTTACAATGTGCTTCACACTTACCCATTCACACACACACTCACACACCAATAGGGAGTCAACCATGCAAGGTGCCTACCTGCTTATTGGGGGCATTAGGGATTCAGTGTCTTGCCCAAGGACGCTTCGACATATAACACGGAGGATCCGGGCATGGAACCTGCGACCTCTTGATCCCAAGACGAGGGTTCTACGAATTGTCTGTCCATTGTCTTTTTCATAATAAAATTCATTGCACAACAACTTCCAATAATGCGCAAATCATTGACAGAATGTCAAGAATATCTTGTTGCACTTTGCACAATATAAAAAATTGCAACTTCTGTAAATAGCGTATTACAAAAAAATTTGTGTCTTATGACTTGAAATAGCTATCAGTATTGGTGAAAAAGTGACTGTATACACTGTTGTACAGTGCCTGTCTTAAGACTGGGAAATCATAGGTCTTTGACAATAAAAAAATGCTATAAAAATGCTGGTTGACACTCAGCATTTAGGGTTGGTTTTAGGTGATTAGATGACCATGTCAAGTGAGAAACCGTACTCGATACCTAAACCTTTCAAAATAGAGATAAAAGCCCCAAAATAATAAAAATATGCTAATAACTAAAAAATGCAGCACAACAGTACGAAGAAAATACAAAGTATTAATATATCGGGCGCCGCTTGCACAAGAGCACGCACAAAATCTTGAAATAAACCCATCTAAATGCCATTGTTGCCAATTTCAGGCGTGTTTTCAATGGACGAAGACTCATTGTCCCGCGAATGTGAGCCTTTTTTTGAGTCTGACGGTGAAGAGGAGAGCACTGACGGTGAGTCCACCTGCCTCTATTCAATCATACACATGTACAACAAGTTCAAGAGTATTTGTTTCTGTCAAGCAGGCTCGTTGAGCGAAGAGGCACCACCTCCTACCCGCGCTATGGCCGTAACGCACCACGGCATGCATGCGTCACGGCACACCAACCCCATGGTGCTGGCACGCTCGCTTCCCGTTTCCGTGCCCGTTTGGGGGTGTAAAGGGGGGCGGGCAGCACCCGGGGACGGTAGCAGCGGAGAACGGGTAAAAATAACACACATTCAAACACTTTTAATCAAGGTGCATTGTGGACTTGTACCAATTAAGATCTAAAGTGCCTGAAAAAGCGTGTTTCTTAAACCTATTAACATTGTACACTAAACATTGTACAGCAGTAGTCAGCAACTACCGGGTTACTTTGTTACCGCGTAGCACAGAAAGAAAAGTTAATTATATATATATATAATATATATATATATATATATATTATATATATATATATATATATATATATATATATAATTTTTTTTTTTTTGTAACTATTGTCGTTTTACTGACACTGCTACGTTTCAGACTGAACTTGAACAGGGGCTTTGAGGATGTGCTTTAAAATCAAAATCAGTGTGGTTCATGCAGGGTTCGCAATCACTCGTAGGGCGGTGCAACTGTTGGATGTGCAAACATTACAAAAAGTTTGAAGGTTCACAATAATAGTTTGAAAGGAAGCCCGCAGGTGTAATAACTTACAATTTTTTGGTATTTCTATGGTCTTCAAGGGTTGAGGTAACATTTATCGTGCATCCAGTTTAGTTGAACATAGCTATAGTAGTTTAGCTGTACAACAGTGGACGGCAAACTTTTCTGTTCTTTTTAAAAAAAATAAATGTTCAAAATATTATTTACAACAAGTATAACATTTGGTGGAATGGATTACAAGGTATTGCACAGAGTGAATCATGGAAGCAATGTTTTGGGTGCTCTGAGGAGAGTGATGAGCAACAAGAGTATGAGTATGGATGTTAAGAGGGGACTGTATGAGAGAGTGATTGTGCCGACTGTGTTGTATGAGTCAGAGACTTGGAGCCTGAACACAGATTTGAGAAGGAAATTAAATGTTTTTGAGATGAAGTGTTTGAGGAGTATGTTAGGAGTGACAAGATTAGATGGATTGGGAAATGAAATTGTGAGAGACAGAACTGGAGTTGTAGTGGAACTGAGCAAGCGTGTCGATAAGAGAGCACTCGGTTGGTTAGGACGCATGGAGAAGATGGATTAAGAGCGAATGTTAAAAATGATCAATAGAGAAGAAGTAAATGGAAGGAGACCAAGAGGAAGGCCGCAATTGACGTGGATGGATGGTGTTATGAGTGCACTGCAGGAAAGAGGTCTAAATATAGTGGAAGCTCGAGCTCTTGTTGGTAATAGGAATGAGTAGAGAGGTGTTGTGAGAGTATAGTGCGATATTGGACGCCTTCTAAGGGATGAGCAGGGCACCTGTATGATGCGGCAGGGGTAAACCAGTGAAAGCTGTTGGGCTCGGCTGTTGAACAGAGGAGTGTGTTGTATCACCCTGAGCCGAGTAACACGGCCACTTTCTTGTGTCCTGTTTCATCTGGAAGGACGAAAGCATGACCAACTTGGGTGGCGAGGTGCTTAACTTGTTTGGGTGTTTGGGCATTTAGGTTGGCCATGGTCCAAAAATTTGTGTGTGTGTTTTTTGCTACTTTTTCCCTTTTTTTTATTTTCTTTGTTTTCGTGTATGTGTTTGTCTTGCTGTCGGTCACCCCTCTCAAGGGATATGACCAGGGTAGATGGATAACATTTATAATAATAACAACATAAATCATAATGTCAAACGCAATTCCACTGTGTAGTCATGTGGAACATTCAGATATCCTTTGAGCATCACACTAAAATTAAATCATTCATTTTCTGAACCACTTATCCTAACGAGGGTCACTGGTGTGCTGGGCCCATCCCAGCCACGTTTTAGAATGTGGGAGGAAACTATTCAGAAATACAAAACTGTTTTGATATTGTTTGTTTTTTGAGAATCTACTGCAACTACTGGTAACTTAGTTGGCATGTAACAATAACAAATATACTCATATCTGAGATTTTCTGGCTAGTCACATTGGACTGCTATTATTTCGAACAGCAATATCTAAAATCGGGCCTGAACGTGGATCATAAAATGCCTCATTTGAATTATTTTTTTTCCTTTCAGGTGGGCTGCGCTGACCTGGAGCATATCGCTGCCAGCATGAAGGCCCTTCTAGCCCCTGGAGCGACTGACGGGACAGAAATGTTTGGGGCCCTGCCACGGCCCAGAGTCAACACCGGTGACTTCTCACTCAAGCACTGAGTCTGAGGGCACGCAGCACGTCCTGTGAAAAAAAATGCACCTCCATTCATCGCTCACTTATTCAAGGAGGTAACGAAACACAAAAAAGGGCCGATGACGCACCTGGAGTTTGAAACAACCACCCTTATTTGCCATAACCCACAATAACAGGCACAACAGTTTTTTCATAAGTTTGTTCCGGTTTTAAGTATTTTCCGCAACTTAATGCTAAAGTCTAATGTTTTTATTCAGAAGACATGGTTTAAAATCTCAAGAAATTAGCTTAAATAGTTAGCACTGATTTTACACGGGAAGGGAGCACCTAGGAATATAACACACACAGACACCAAAATGGGTGGGATTAGCATGTTTGTTGGTATAGAATATCAAGAGTAAGAAAGATATAACAAACTCTCTAAAATGTGCATAGTCTTTTTCCTACTTGACAACATAAATTAAAACATCAACGTCAAAATATTTTCCATTTTTCTGGGGAAAACATTATCGGATGCGGAAATGTCACCTAGCTAGTCATCCACTAGCCTAAATGCTGTCTATAAAGCAGATTTACTTCACAAAATGATTAATTTCTGCCAAAAAACTAAAACTTTCCAGAAACAAAAATCCACATACACAATGAAGGGTCGCAGGTTGGATTGCACTTGAATTGACACAACATTTAGTCTTTTGGTAGCTTGTTTTTGGCTTTATAAAACCAAGGTCACATTTCTGTTAGGCTGCAATAAGGCCAAAGTTGAAAAACAAATACTTTTTCTCACATTGTTTTTTTGCTAAACCATTTCCCTAACAGCACAAATAATTTGAATATTTTATCACATTTAGGTTCTTTCCAGTTGCTCATATGTTAGCATATGGATACTCACAATTATAATAAAAACTCCTGGTGCATCGTCAGCCATTCGTTCAAAAAAGTTTGTTCTCCTTGATGTTCAAAAAATGTGAAACGCTTATATTGAAAACACCAGCAGCACCTCCGTTAGTTCATCTTTCATAAGTCCTAACTTACATGTTTGCCTCTTTGTACTAAACTACAAAGCATTGACTGACTTGTCCAATGATTGTACTTAAAATATTTTTTGTAATTTCCGAACTTAATTGGATGACTAAGACTGACAGAAGTGAAGCAGAAAACGTAAAGACTAAAAGTCAAAACTTTTGAAGTGGAATTTTGGTAAATGTTCTCCAAGTTCTTCTTTCGTGGTTCAAATAAAGAAGCAACACCAAGTCGGTGAATTACTTGTTGTGTCTCATTGTAACGGTACAATAGAAAAAACATGGATACACTTATGGATAATGTAATGTACAGGTCTCAAACAGGCGGCCCGTGGGCCAGATCAGGCCCGCTAAGGGATTGAGTCCGGCCCGCGGACAACACTCAGAGAAGCGCAAGGGAAAAACAAGCTGCAGGTTGAAATATGCCAACTTGATGTTGCCAAAGCCAGGTGCCTCTCGCAAAGACACTGTACTTGTATTTCTTTCTCTTTCAGATATAGCTCTCTCTCTCTCTCTCTCTTTCTCTCTCTATCTCTATCTCTCAACCTCTTTTGCTCTAACATCCTTTTTTCCTTTTCTCTCATCTTTCTCTCTTCATACCCTTTTTTTCTCTTTTCTCTCCTTCTGTCTTTCTATTTCTTTGGATTTATTTCTTCCTCTCCCTTTCTTTTCCCCCTCTCATGACTTTTTATCTTTTGTTTCTCGCGCTCTCTCCTTCTCTCTCTTTTTCTTTCTTTGTCCCGCCCGCTCTCCTTTTCCCTCCCTCTCTGTTATTTCTTTTGTCTCTTTTTCTTTCTCTTTAATCTACTAGTCCGGCCCCCGACAGAATGTTTGTTTTATTGTGTGGCCCCCGAGTTTAAATGAGTTTGACACCCCTGATGTAATGCAATGACGACCAAAACGTCCTCTTTGCCATGTTTCAACTAGTTGAATTTGAGAGAAACACTTCATAAAAATATTAACCAACCCGGAAAAAAGGTATGTTGTGGGTGTTCTTTAAGTTATATTTGAATCATTTAAAAGGTAATTGGACTCAACTTATATAGTAATTTCTTAACTGTATAGAAAAAACTCACTTTCAAAATTTTAAAGTATTCCCGCACCTTAGTGCTTTTTGGTCACTTGGCCTTGCCTTTGCATTTCTTGTGATTAATGGCAGCTGGCATTATTTTGTATGGCATTGTCCTATGAATCATCATCACCCTGTACGGGTCACGCCAATGAGGACAGGTGCATGCTACACCGATACAGGGCACAATGAAATGTGCAAGAATTAGGAATCAGATATGGACATTTTTTGGACACCATGCAAAAAAAAATTAAGGATGTATTTCCCAGTAGTAAATTGTAATAGGAATACTTTCCTGAAACTGAAAATGTAAGTTACATGTTACTGTCATTTTACCCATCACTATTGGGAGCGATTTGTCTCAAACATTTAGATCTACAAATATGTTCCTGATGATTTCCTCAAGATCTACAAAATCACATGTATTGACAAATGCACACCCAAGATTAAAATTCACATATGTAAATTGCACATATATTTGTGGCCCTGCAAAATACATGATTCACACTGGATTTCTTCATTCATTGAGTCTGCAGAAATTGGAAATTTTGCTTTGAAAGTCCCTAAAGCTGGGGTGCGTATTTTGAGGTGTCCCTAATAAGTTGAAGAATTAAATATTTTCATAATTAAGTATGTGTTAACAATGCCCAACTGAGTTTAAAAGCCCTCCGTATATTTTTCCACTGTCCCTATCTGCTTTTATCTTACTTTCCTCATCAGCGTGACATTAGAATGATATCACGCTTGTGGTTGTGATTTTCTTTTATCCCAGGGTGGAAATGGTGAAAGTAAGAAAACAACTGATTCAAATAAAGTCCAAATGCAAACCCAAATCCTCAAAAAGATGAAAAAGAAATAATTTATTCAAGCCCATCTAAGAACTTCACACACTTGCACACGCAACCAAAGAAGATGCAATGATAATTTCAGCCAGAAGATGGCATCAGCAAGTAAAATATTTTGAAGTTATATACAGTACACCACTTTTAAAAAGTACTTGAATTGAAAAATGTAGCCGTGAAAAAGGTGTATGACCCTGCCAGATTTTCACGTGATTAGGAACTACCTATTAATATGACTCCCTTATGTTTTTAAATCTTTCATGTCTAATGCATCATTTTGAAAGTGAATTCAAAATAAGAAAAAACTGTTTTTTTTTGCACTTTAGGAATCTTTTGCCAGAACCGATAACCTTTTTAAATGAAACCGAGCCATAAGTTAATGTAATATTTTCACCCGAAAATTTATTGTCAGAAAACAGTGTTATCCTTGGAAAAATACAAACTTCCAGATATTAGAATTAAAAACAAATGCCACTTCTTCCCCCATTTAAATGAAACACACTTTTAAAGAGACGCTGGCTATATTTGGCACACTGGAAAATCTAAGACAAACTACTACATGTTAAGATGCAAATTCACCTTTGCCATAAAAAAACATTGGAAAAAAGAGGAAAACCATACTATGCTAAAATAAAACAACCGGGCATCAACACTAACACGCAACATCTACTTTGGACTCCTCATGCTTGTTCCACCTTAAATGTTCGCTCTTTTCACTCGTTAGCCCTCAGCGGTTTACTGATCTTTTTTCCGGAGGAGGCAGAAGGAGTTTGTGCCCACCCACATGGCAGGCAGGAGCTTCTCCTGCATGCTGGTCTTGAATTTGTGCAACTGCCTCACTTCTTTGTCCCCTTCGCCCTCCACCAGCAAGAACTTGATGATGCCAGCTGGCTGGTCCACGTACACGCCTATTGTGTTGCCCTGGGGCATGTCCATGTCCACGTTCTCGCCGTTGTGCCACACCTGGTAGCAGGAGCCCGACCAGCCTACGCCCCATGAACTGGCGTTCTCGCCCAGGCCACATGCGCCTTCCTTGCGAGGTGCGCTCTCCGCCACCACGCCGATCACCACCCAGCCGTCGTAATCCACCTCCCAGTAGCCGCGGGAGCCCAGGAGGCCCTCCTTACACGCCACCTGAGACCGAATGGGAGGTGGGACATGTGCCAGTATTAAATAGATCATTTTCTCATTAACTTCAAAAATAACAATTTTCCTAAAGCAGAACTATACTCAAAGGATTGCTCATATATTGTAAGGGTAAAATAAAATATCCAAGCCACAAATGATGCATTGTGTATTGTTCAATGTGGTACTCCAAACTTCTGAACAATATAGTTTTCTCACAATGATTTACGAGCTATCTATCTATCTATCCAGGTCATATCCCGCGAGAGGGGTGACCGACAGCAAGAAAAACACATTCAAAAACAGAAAATAAAAAAAGGGAAAAATTTAGATTCAGGATCTAGCATCAGTAATTGTTTCACAAACGCATCTGCCCTTCATTGCCGAAATCATCTCTGAAAACCGGTATGGCGCTTTACACCAAAAACCTACAGACATCAGATGATGAAGGTGCTATGTCTAAGTCAGATTAGAAGGCCTCTCTTGTTACTGGTAACCATGGAAACCATGCAGAGGAGCAAACCTCTACGAAAAAAATGGCCTGGAGAGGAATGGCGCCACCCATCTGTACTTACCCCAACACACTACCGGAAAAGGTGCCCCTACGGCCCTAATGGTTAAAGGAGAATAATGCTGTCTGTTGGTCGTGTGATAATAAATACATTATACCTTTCAAATTTGATCTAATGGTGTTTTCACTTGATTTGCACCACTGACTTTTTTTTTCAGAATATTGTGGAATGTAAGGTAATTTCATTGTATTGTTGACATTATTATGCAGTACAGCGGAACCTCGGTTCTCGACCATAATCCGTTCCTGAACCCTGTTCGAAAACCGATTTGTTCGATCACCAAAAATCATTTTTCCCATTAAAAGTAATGTAAAATCGCTTTAATCCGTTACAACACCCTGAATGTTTACTGTAAACGTAAACATGAAGCTAACCCAGGCTAATCGTACGTTCGCGTTAGCGTAATCTTCCGTACGAAAGATTACGCTGACATGAACGTGTACAACTAAAAAAATCAGGTCGTTTACACGTCATTTAGCACCCGGGTTTCCACAAAAAGTGGTGAGCGGTTAAAGGATAAAGAAAATAATTATTAATAGGATTTCTTACCTTTGTGTGGTCTGCAGAAGCCATGCTCTATTCCCTCGAAAGAAGGGAAACTCGCACACCTTCTTCATATTTTGCTATTATTTATTTCTTAAATGCAATAGTTGTACGCACTACTCTTCTTTTTTCACCTGTAGCAACTTTGCTGCTTGCACCGACCTTCTTCGGAGGCATAATTAGGGGCTAAAATACTCCGTTCATCGATATCTAAAGCGAAAGCGAAAAGAAGTGCGCTCGCACGTCATAACAGTTCTTCACGAGGGGTGGGGGCAATCTACACCCGTACGCCGCTCAGCATCGCACCCTAGCGTACCGGCGTTCAAACTCCGGTTTTTTGAACGAAAAGCGATGCAAGATTTTCTCAATTTTTGGTCGAGAACCGATTTGTTCGAACTGAGAGGCGTTCGAAAACCGAGGTTCCACTGTATTTGTATTTTTCTTACACTGATGCTTTTTTGTGTCAGTCCTGCATTCTGGTTTGGTTTCCTCTTTTCCTCTCTCCTTGTCTCGCTTGTCTTTACTTCATTTGGTCACTCATTTCCTGGCTCTAATTTCCACCCTATTCCTGGTGTCACTTGTCCGAACTACTCTTAATTCACACCACTCCTTCTTCACTATTCAAACACTCAATTTCTTTGGCTTAGTGCTAGTTGGTTGCCCATCTTTTCATGTCTAAAGCCTTCTAACATAAGCCTCACCTAAAGGAAGCTGACCTAATACTCCGCCATCTTGCTGCTATCAGTATTTTAATTTAAAAAAAAAACACTACATTCGGTGAAATGTTTAAAACGTAATTAAAACACCCACACACCCAAAAAAGACTTTGAGCAGTCTGGCTTACCTGCGGGGCGTGTTCGTATCTCTCTGGTCTGTTGGGATATGGACAGACAGCATCAGATGTGCGTGCCACCTTAGCTCCATTTTCTGAGATCCAGAGCAGTTTTTGTGCAGTTTTGTCATCCAAAGAAAGTGGTATCCAGTCTGGACATAGTCGAGAAAATTTTTAGCCAAGCAAGAGAAAAAGTGCAGATAGATTCATGTCAGCGCCCACGATTAATCGAAGAGAAGCACAATAAATCTGCGGTGACTTAACTGTATTTAACTTCGTTTTTAGCCTTCAGTGTCTTGTTTGCCTCATTAGTACAGTTTATGGTTATGATGGCAAAAAGGCGGTAGAGGACATCAAGTGTATTGCACTATACTATACTTATTAAATACCTTTTTAGCATAAAATCTATTGATAGTCATAACAACACAGTACATATATCTAAGCTAAACTACTTTATTAATCCCGATTTGTGCGGTTAGTTTGTGTGTGCGTGGTTGTGTGTTTGTATGTGACTTATAGATTCTGAAACGGCTCGCCCAGTTTTGTTGAAATTTCACACAGTTGTACTGTAGGCACCCCTCCAGTTTTTTCAGCTAAATTTCCTGTCAAAGCCCCACCCCAATAAATAACAAGATTGATGAAATCCTGCTTTCGTGTGGTCTTCTTTTGTAGAGTCTCCATTGCCCTCTGGCGGCCATATTGAGTACTTCAGCTCTAGACCAGATCAAGCAGCCGAATACAATGTTTTATCTGCCTGGCCATGCTTGTTTTGGTAACTTGGTACCATGTTTACTTTGTAATTTAGCATGGATTTTAAAAGCAGGTGGTGGGCAAACACTTACTCGTACGGACTGACCCTTTAGCCATGCAGATAATTTGAGACATATCCTTTAAAATCATATTTTTTCTGTTATTTGAAAAGTGAATTTTAAGATATAGTATGTACATGTAAGCAGGTTAGGTTTATGGATTGGATTGGATGTTTTTTCCTAATAACGATTCAATCACAAACCAGTCATTTCAGCCTGGATCAGATTGAGCCACACATAGTTTGCACAGAACTTGTTGCTAAAGAGCCGGATAGCTTATGCTTAAAAATCTTTTTGTGATCACAAAAGCATTATGTGTAACAAATACAAGTTGACAATGTAGTTAGCATCACTTATATTCTCAAGGTTATCTGGTATACGTTAAAAAATAGTTTAATATGAACTAAGGTAAATGGAAATAAGTCTCGTAGCATCTCATTGTCTGAAGACGTCTACTGGAGTTGACATCTTATGACGTCATTATCACATGTAAATGAAAATGAGCACAAATCTTCTACAGTCACACAGTCACGTTCATTTGTTCAACTCAGGGTAGACCAGATGACTTTGATGTTTGATACAAATCTTAAAGTTGACTAAATTATACATTTCCGGAAGCATTTGACTGACATTTGATGAAGTCTGCCCTGGTAGTTGGCTCAGGGATGTTGGGTTCATAGGGCGGCAGTTTCTCTGGGGAAACATAAAACAACCATTTAAAGTGAGTATTAGTTGTTACATATCTCACAATAGAGTACTTTTGTTTATGAGTTTACCCTGTGTCGCGCCACTGCTTTTTCTTCCTGTAAAAAAGAGAAGGGAGTTAACCAAAGCCCATAACAGCTGCGGTGCAAGCTGCAAGTTTCCCCTTAAAATGATGCTCCTTCAAATTTAAGAACTGCATTCACAGAATTTACTCTTTGGAATTCAGAGAAAGTTTGTAAACAATTTTGGGTAAGGCTTTCCATTTTTGTTGCATGTCTACAAGACATAAGTATGGAGGACCGATCCTGCCATAGGTAGAAATATATCAATAACTATATATATCAATAACTATATATGCCATATAAATAAACACATACATCATGTACTATCTAAATATAGGACATAATTGCACTTTATTCATTAAATTTGTCATTTATTCACTTGCGTTTTTTTTTTATTGTGGATTTTGTCACTTCAAATTTATTTGTAAAGCACTTTCCAGGTAAAAACATTGCAACTCAAAGTGCTGTATAAAAGCGCTCAGTAAACAACAAAAAAGACAAATCCCCGCCCAGCAACCCATAACAGATATACAGACACACGCAATGGTTAAAATACTTTTTTTTTTGTTTTTTAGATACATAGTAATAGAAAACAAACATAATTTATTGCAAGGCACAGACTAACCGTGAGAGAAAAGGCACCCGAGGGAGGCCTATCCACCATACCTATCAACCTCCACGGCTCCATGCCCGTACAAACTGTCGTATTTTCCCGTACAAAACACAAAATAATTGTACACCATATATATATTTTTTTTTTTTTTGGGGGGGGGGGAAGATGCATGATGGGAAATCCCCAGGCGGCAGACGCATGCGATTGACAAATTTGCGTTTTTCCGTACAGATTTCCTGGTACGTCATACTGGTCTTAAAATGCATAAAAAACGTACTTTGTATGGCAAAACCGTACAGGTTGACAGGTATGCTATCCACACTGATAAGGTTGGTGGTAGATGGCCTCAGGATGTTCAGCCATTGAACCAGACCCTACCAGTGTGGTTCCCCCAAATGAGGAAACACAGAGAAATAAAAATAGAACTAAAAACAACTGCCAAACAAAACAGAAAAGTATATAATAAAAAAGTAAAGTATGATGCAGTAAAATATTAGAAGTTAAACAGGGCATAACTAAATAAAAATGATCACTTAAAAGCCATATTAAAAAAGTGGGTTTTGAGCCTTCTCTTAAAAATAGGAAGGGCCTCAGCAGACCTGATGTCCTCCGGTACTGTTCCATTGGTGAGGACCAAAGTAGCTGAATGCTGCTTCACCGTAGGTTTTGGTCCTCACCCTAGGAACAATCAACAAACCGCTGTCAGAAGACCTCAAGGACTGCAAAGGCTGATATAATAAAGGCAAATCAGAAAGGATGGCTTAAGACCGTTTAAGACATTTAGAAACTAGTAGAAGCACCTTAAAATTGATCCTTTAACGCACAGGATTTTTTAAACTGGTCTACTGTGATAACTCCCCCCGGTCCTTGTCATGTATTTTGTCACAGCAAAAGGTTATTCAAATGATAAGGTGGGCCGGTTGCCTAAGCTTTTAACCTATTATTGATAGGTGATAAAGAAAGGCACTCCAGTTGAACATTGAATGGTCTGCATCTATAAAACGCATTTACGGTAACTGAAGACCTTCACACTTACCCATTCACACATACTCACACACTGATAGCATGTCAGCCATGCTTATTGGGGGCATTAGGGGTTCAGTGTCTCGCCCAAGTACACTTTGACATATAACACGGAGGAGCCAGGAATTGAACCTGCTACCTCTTGATCCCAAGACCAGTACTTTATCTCCTATTTAACTATTAAACTTGTAGATCTCATTTATGTTATATATTTAGGCACAGAAGTAGGTGTTTTACTTATGTGTTCATTTTTTTTACAATATATGGCATACATTTGTAGGCATTTGTTTATACATTTATTTCTACACCTGGCAGGATTAGTCCACCACACAAAAGCAAATTCGCTTGCAATCCGCTTGATTTCATGCTGTGACACAATAAAATCACAGCATTATTTTGTAGTTTTCATACATGTTTTAAATTCTTTAACTCCAATACAGTGGTATTAGTACTAGAATAAAATACCTTACAAAAAGTAGCATTATAACTTACACTCAGTATTTATCTATCACGTACAGTTTCATGTGGGGGAGCGAACTCCTTCCCAAAAAACATCTTGGGTAGTGATGGGCGGCGCCAGGCTGTACTTGCCCAAGACACACCACAGGAAATGGTGCCCCTACAACCCTAGCAGTTAAGGAATCTCTGAACTATAAACTTATAACAACACTTTTTTGATAAAGTAGGCAGTAAATGAACTTGATTTCTTGGTTGAAAAAATAAATCTGATTTGTTTTAGAAAATTAGGTGATCCCTACAAACAATTTCTAAAATTAATATTAAACACTTCACCTGAATGTTGCTTAATCACTTTGACACTTCCTATCATCAATTGTTGTGTGTGAGAGGTCAATATAACTATCATGTAACAAAGTTGGGTGGTGTTTTGCGTTTACTCGAAGTTGCGTGAGAGGGCTTAACAAGCAGCCTCAGACGCCAGGATGGTCCTGGCATCATCCTGACATTCCCCGCTGAGATCTAAGAACAGCGGATAAATCTGTCCTGTATCACAGCAATCAAATGTTTGAAGTAGGATGCCAAATTTGCACTAAATAGATCCGTTATCGTGATGCTAGCTTGAATTACAAGGTCCCAACTTAGAAGTTTCTTTTGCTTGGTCAATTTTTGCAAGCCACTGTTTTGAGACACTTTCACTATTTTTCATTGCACTACAATTATGCTGCAATTTACAAGCACTTCCTCATAAATATATGGGGAAGGGACTCTTACATTTGTCATCCCTTTATTTTCATGTGTTCACTTTGCAATGTGATGTATGTTGCAACATGAAGGATAAACGAGAAAATAAATTATTTTGTCTCTATTTCACGTTTATCCTAAAGTGCCATGTCTAATCTCTTTGTAAACAATGTTCACGATGTTGTCAATGACTATGAAGACATTTCCAATTCTAAGATATAAGTATAATGTCCTCATATGTAAGGTCGGCGAACCACAGTTCTCTTTCACACAACGGAAAAAACAACAGATTTCACATTTTGTTTTATCATCAATTCTACTTCCCCCCAACAAAACACACCTACTTTATGTTTGTTGACAAATTAATCCGTTCATATATTGTTCAACCACTCTGCAGCGATTCCCAGCTAATCGTAGAGGATGATTACCAATTTCCACCGCAAATAAAAACTAAAAAAAAAAAAATAGTAAAATGTTTACTTCATTATTTTGAATTATCAATTGATATATTTAGTAGTTGGAGATATTTAAACCTTTTTTTCAACTTTAACTTGTTTTTGTACTGGTTTAGCATTACAGACCGAACAGAACTTGTAAAATAACAACTTTATTCTTGCAAATCTACAATATTTTCATAAACAGGAATGACTATCTTGATAGAAATATGTTCTATGCTTGCCTAAATGTTTAAATGTAGCTTTTAGGTTTTTATTACGAGTGTGAAATATTAACTAAGAATCAAATCCACTTATTTCTCCTTGTTGTTGTTTTGTGATTGTTTTAGTTAGTGCATCCATCAACAAAATTGTATATGTTTATATTCAAACAATACGGATCATTGGTTGCTCTAAATTACATATATTGAAGTCAAAGCCCGAAGGCCCCATTCAACCCCCAAAAAGGTTTTTTTACGGCCCCAAATGATCTGATTTATTTTTGAATGATAAATCGGAATTCCATCCATCCATTCACCCATTGTCTTCCGCTTATGTGGGGTTGGGTCGCGGGGGCTGCAGCCTTAACAGGAAAGCCTAGATGTCCCTTTCCCTAGCCATTCCCCCCAGCTCATTTGACGGGTTCCCGAGGCGTTCCCAGGCCAGCCTCGAGACATAGTCTCTCCAGCGTGTCCTGGGTCTCCCCTCGGGGCCTCCTGCTGGTGGAACATGCCCGGAAGACCTCTCGAGGGAGGCATCCTTATCAGATGCCCGAGCCACCTCGACTGGCTCCTCTAAATGCAGAGGCGCAGTGGCTCTACACAGAGTCCCTCCCGGATGACTGAGCTTCTCACCTTCTCTCTAAGGGAGAGTCCAGCCACCCTGCGGAGGAAACTCATTTCAGACACTTGGATCCGGGATCATGTTCTTTCGGTCATAACCCACAGTTCATGACCATAGGTGAGGGTAGGAACGTAGATCGACCAGTAGAGTTTTGTCTTTCGGCTCAGCTCCCTCTTCACCACAACGGACCGGTACAGGGTCCGAATGACGGCAGACGCTGCACCGACCCGTCTGTCAATCTCTTGTTCCATCCGAAATCAGAATTCATTGTTTATTTGTTTTCTCTGTTACCTGTCCCTGCACTTTATTTTATTATAGTTTAGTTAATTATAGAGAAAATGTTGCTTTATTTTACCTGATCATATTGGAATACATTTGTCAGTTTTTTAGTAGATTCAAATAAAGTAGGTTGAATAGACTATTAGAATTAGAATTGTCTTTAGTGTCATTGACATAAACGTTGTGGAATGAGTTTAGACATGGCCCACCAGGATAAAACCTGTAATATAGAGACTTTGAAAAGAAAAGAGATAAAAAAGACTTTGAGGGTGAATAGGCCTAAAAAAATAATTACAGCATAGTGCTTACAAAAACTGGCCTGAGTTCTAATAATAATAATGCAATGAACAAGTGCATGGTATATATATATATATATATATATATATATATATATATATATATATATAAAGCGCTCGTTTTGGGATCGATTCCCGGTCCTCCGTGTTATATATCGAAGTGTACTTGGGCAAGACACTGAATCCCCTGATAAGCAGGTAGTTGCCTTGCATGGCTGACACTGTTATCGGTATGTGAGTGTGTGTGAATGGGTAAGTGTGAAGCACATTGTAAAGCGCTTTGGGAGCTCTTCATTGATTTGAGAAGCGCTATAGAAATGCAGACCATTATTTATTTACAAATAAACATAACTTGACTTGGGCATCAACTGTTCTGTACATGGCTTTGCTAGCCTACTCATAGCTGCTAGAAAAAGGACCAAAAACACATTCACCAATAGACTGAAAGTGTATCCAAAAACCAACCTTTAAATAAGAATCGCTTGAAAAATGAACGAAAAATGATTCAAAGAGCCGACCGATAAACAACAAAACGGCCCAAAAAAAAGGACAACCATTTATTTACCACAAATGAACTAAAATGTAAACATTTGAAGAATATACTGAAAAGTATGAAAAATAATTGAAAAGTATGGAAAATGTGTAATAGCTGCACCGCTTATCCTCAGTAGGGTCGAGGGGGTGCTGGAGCCCATCCCAGCTATCTTCGGGCAGTCGGCAGGGGACACCCTGAACCGGTTGCCAGCCAGTCGCAGGGCACACAGACAACTCACTCGCTCGTTCACACCTAGGGACAATTTGGACCGGCCAATTAACCTAACATGCATGTTTTTGGAATGTGGGAGGAAACCGGAATGTGGGAGGAAACCGGAGTGCCCGGAGGAAACCCATATATATATATATAATTTTTTATAATTTTTCACAGTTTTGTGCAATAGTACATATATATCACAGTTTCATTTGCCAACAACAAAAGTAAAAACCCATAATTGTTTTCAGTTATAACATTTGATCAGGCCGGCCCCCGCTTTGAACCTTAATTTTTTATTTGGCCCTTCCATCTGTTTGACTCTGACACCCTTGCTCTAAATTAGGATAATATTATTTCTTCTACCATTACCAATTAAGAGGTGCAAGCTTTATAGAAGGCAGCCAAAGACCACATCCAAGAAGGCAGAGGATTACAAGATCCACTTGGCTGTATGGGAGGCTTTCTAGCCATGTGATGAAGACATTTTACAACAAAGGTCAACTCCAGTGAGGGTTGTCCTCATCCTGTCTTGCTCTTTCCCAGATGAAAGGAGAGACTTGACAGATTAATTGCTCGCCTTCAATACAAAGGATCATCAAGGCAATGTGACGCGATAAAAACACGAATTATCAGTGAGCTATGAATGGGCCATGCGTGCTATTGCCCAGCTGCTATATTGACACAATACTAAATCTTAAATTACCTGTACAACGTTCAAGTAAAAGTTAAAGATGGGTAGTGTTGTTTGAGGTGTCCTTAAAAAGTTGAAAGTTAAATATTTTCTCCATTACCTATGTGTTAATAATGCTCAACTGAGTTTTGAAGAGCTCTTATGATTTATTTTCCACCGCGCCTATCTAGTTTAATCTTACTTTTATCGGGGCTGTTCAGGGCGAAACACACTAGGTTTGAGGAATAAGAGCTGGAGAGGTAATGGAGAGTGATATCAATCTCACCCCGGCAGGTTTTTATTTTAATTGTCAGTGTAGCATGAAAATGATGAAAGTAAGAAAAGGCCTGCTTTAGTAGAGTGCAAACGCCAACTCAAACCTCATAAAAGATTTAAAAAAAAAAGAGAGATTATTCGAGCACATCTAAGGAATTCACGTTCAAGCACACCCATCATGAATGAGCTGAGGCTGTGATCATGACATGAGAGTATCAAAGTTCCAAATTCTGTGTACCTCCTATATGGTTGAATTATTTTCAAGTTATGAATGACTGTTAGACCACAAAAAAAAAGAAAAAAAAAGACAAAAATAAGGGGAACGTGTCTTCTTGTAACTTTGTTCATTTGTTAAAAAATTACATTAATTTCTCGCAAGTTTCCAACTTTGTTCATGTAAACACAATTGAAGTACAAGTAATAAAACCATATTGTTGGCTGTCTAGTTTAAAACGGCAATCAACTAAAATGGCCAAAAAAGCTACCACTCATTTGTAAATAATTTAAACGACTAAAAAATGCAATATGGTTATTTTGATAATAATTTCCGCCTATAATGCTCTAACTCAAGCGTACGGCCCTCGAGCTGGATCAGGCCCATTAGATGGTTCATTCTGAGTATTTCAAAGAAAGAATCGAGTCTTTAAGTAATTTCTAACAAAAGTTATGATTTTTTTAAATAGATGCAACCCAAATGCTCTTTCCGGCCACTAGAGGGCAGTGTTGAGTGTGCATAGCGCGGTGAGGTGGTTCAGGTGTAAAACGGCATTCACTCAACGGTTAAAATAAACCTGCTAACACATTCAGTGCCAAACATAGATATTTTTCCCCCCATAGTTTGTGAATAAATGTGTTGTGTTTAGAATAGTTACCTTGTCATTCGTGTGTATCATATGTACAGTAAGTTACCAATTCAGGCTGAATAATAAAGCATAATACTGAAAAACAAAGCTAAATCAGACATTTTTTACAGATGCTGCGTGAAAGTCTGGATCAAGCCCTGGAGCCAAACTGAGTTTGACATCCCTGCTGTAACTGTCCAGAAACTCCAATCACCAATCACATTGAACCCTACCAGTATGTTTATATATATTGTTAATGCCATCATTAATGAAGTGTCACATTTACCATGAATAAAGTTCAAAAGTTCAAAAAGGCTTTTCCTCACAATTGCTTTTAGCCATCAGAAGTCGTACAGATCCCCAGGCATCTGATAGAGGTGTGTAGATCTTGTATATCTGCTAAGCTAGCAGTAAATGTGAGTGATGGGATTGATGGCAGGTGGATGGAGCCAAAAGCGACGATGGATAAAGACTCCTAAAATATGTTGACTGGGAAAACACGTCTCATTAATCAAGTTGGATAAAAAAGGGCTTCAAATAGACTCTTGGTGTAGGCTACACGGGAGGCCACAACTCCTACATTGGCCACATGTGAAGCACTTCAGCTCTTTGCCGCCAAGGTCCGTTGTAAAATTTCGTAAACCGAGCTGGCATGAGGTCATGTTTTGGGTACTTCACTTACTGCACAGGAAGCGCATGCTGTGGAATAACCGATTGGCAGGATTTAAGGAAACGGCTTCTGTGCCGTGTGCAGCGTGATGAAATGATGAATGAGGACTTAAATCCGCTACCAGGAAGAGCTAATGCTGGTAAGGCAAAACCCTTTCGGTGTGACCATCTTTTACTCTCGTGTATGCAGGCAAGATTAAATTCACTGAAGTTCGCATAGATCAGACATATGTATTAAATTAATCAAATGTTCTCCATGAAAACAGAAGTATTTTAAATAATCATAATTTTACAGTTCCCCTAAATGTTCAGCATTTTTTATAACTTGAAAAGCAATTTTTTACATTTCTTTCAGAGTCACCCAAAGTCGAGTAAGCAAATACATGTTTTGTCTAAGTTACATTTTTTTGTCCTGTTGAAAACTTGTGCTTGATAAGTTGATAGTATCAAGTACAAAATGCATTTTTTCTCTTTTTTGTTATTGAAGAAAAAATAATTTGGGGGGGAGAGAACTTGATAAATATATTTAAAAGTAGGATATTATTTAAAGAGTGTTGATGCACTCAATATTTTAATACACATGTTCTGTTTGAAAAAAAAACATTATTATTTTCCCCACACATGTTTTAAATGGTTTTCAATGTTTTTTTCTAATACATTTACCATTCCTGTATTTACAGAAACGCTTTATTTTGAAAAACATACACACAATTTGAAATTCAATATTTGGAAAATTGTATCATTTTAATTCTTCATATTAAACAGTTTTTCCCTCCCCCACCTTTCAGGAAATTATTTAGGGAAATGTGTCACACACCCGAAAGAATATATGAAACAAAAATGTGACTTTCATTTTCTTATTTTTGTTGAAATTTTAAGTTTGCATTCTTTGTTTTGTTTCAATAGTCGGTCGTCTTGTGTTCTTACCTGCTTTCTTGGGTACAGGCATGTTGCTAGATTGGGTTTTGTGACTTGTGAGGTCGGTGCCAGTCAGTGAAGTGATGCCTTCTTGGAGTGTGGTCCTCTTATTACCTTCCAGATGAACCGAGGTGGGGGATGAGCTAAGCAGATCGCCCATCACACTTGACACGGGGTAAGGTGTCCAATGAGGACTTGACATGTGCGTTTGCTTATTTACATTCACGTGCAGGCTGCATGTGCAAAGTTATGAAAAGAACATGATGCATATTCAAGGAGTCTGACGTCATGCTATCTTCAAACTATCATTGCAAAAAAACCAAAACCTTACCATATTGATCATTGGAACCGAACTCAGCCCTGTAATCCATATTTAAACCCCATAAAGAGACAAACCCTACTTTGATACCTTACCCCATAGGTGTCAAGTACATCTGCAGTCATTTGGCTGTGGTTTAACATAAGGTTTTCACCCTGTCAAACATAAATGAGCGTGGCTGTTGATGACTGGATTTAGAGACCTATGCCTTACGCCAGGGGTCTCCAACCCTTTTTAAACTGAGAGCTACTTTTTGTTACTTCCTAGAAAAAAAGTTTTAAATGCATTTATTTTATGACTTATTTTTTAATCACTATGTTATTATTAGGTGAATTATTGGAAGTAGGGTTAAATCATTTTACTAGACAATCCCAATGACCCAGCATTGGTGAGCTATTTTCAGAAGTGGTCCGCAGCTACTTCATCTGTCATCAGGGGCACTCTGGTGCCCACGGGCACCACGTTGGAGACCCCCTGCCCTACAATGTATTAAAAACCCATTAAACCTGTAATACTATTCTATAACCTTGCTCTGAAAACCCATATTGTAGCCCTCATCCATATGCATGATTTTAGTTTGAATTTCTTCAAAATGAACATAAATATAAATTCTAACAATGGGGTTTCAAACATACGCCCCATGGGTCGGGTCAGGCCCACCAAAGGATTTAAACCAGCCTGCGAGGCAATGCTGTGAGAAGCTCAAAAGAAAAATGAACTGCATCACGTCAAACAAAGACCTGCAGTCTTAAATAAGGGCACTGGATGTCACAAAAACTCTGAGCCACTCCCAAAGAAAACCACTAAATTTAGCTGGATTTGCTGACCACCATTTATCAACCAGAGAACATTTGAGGAAATACCCATCCCAGTGTTATTTTACTTATACAGTATTAGAAGTTTTAGGCAATATGATTGCACTCATGTGTGGCGTGTGGAGCATTTCCTACTAAACTACACTTTTTATCATCAGAGATTCCAAATTATCGGTTAGCATCTGGATTAAAAAGTACCACCTTGGTGTGTTTGCAGAAGTTTTAAGAACCCTTAGCTCCTTTCTATCAAATCTAACAGTGGAATTCGCAAATTCAGGTAAACATTTTCAGTAAAAAACAAAAAGCAGACTTTTAAAACATTAAACCTAGCATTTAAATAATTTGCAGTTAAACAAGCAGTTAAATTAACTGTATGGGGACACATTTAATGATTGATTGATCTTTCTTTATTCTCTGTTCACCAAGGTTACATCCATCCATCCATTAGCTGCACCGCTTATCCTGAGTAAGGTCGCGGGGGTGCTGGAGCCCATCTCAGCTAACTTCGGGCAGTGGGCAGAAGACACCCTGAACTAGTTGCCAGCCAATCGTAGGGCACACAGAGACAGACAACTCACTCGCTCGTTCACACTTTGGGAGCATTTGGACTGGCCAATTAACCTAACATGCATGTTTTTGGAATGTGGAAGGAAGCCAGAGTGCCCGGAGGAAACCCACGCAAGCACGGGGGAAACATGCAAACTCCACACAGGAGGTTCGATCTCATGACCTCAGAACTGTGACGCACACGCGCTAACCACTGCGCCGCCGTGCTGCCCAAGGTTACAATGAATTCAAAATAAAAAACTTTGATAAACAATAAAAGACAGAAATAAAAAAGAGCCAAAAGGGAAAACAATAACATTAATTAAATCAGTTATCAGAACGAGGTATTTACTGTATAGATAACATGAATCACATCGTATCATCATTCAAAAGAAAAAGAAAATAAAAGATTTGAGTTAACATAAAGTCGGATAATAAATTAAGATTATGATTTCTCATCACACCATCTGATTTAACATATTCACACACAAAATTAGACTCAAACAATTTTTAAAATGTATACATTTTTTCACATTTTTCATTCACTTTTTGCTCTTCCCTCACGTTGCCACTTCTTCATTATGAATCAGGTCTCAATTTTGTTTAATTATTGTTTGCCTTTTTTATTATTATTATATTTTACAAATGCCAAATAGATGAATATTACATGAGATAAAATCTGAGGGAAGAAGAAATATGAGGAAAAAAATCTTACATCCTTGAATCATAATGGTAACAACCCCTAAGGCACACTTTTTTTATGTCTTTAATTGACTGGTTCGGCCCTGGTGAGAGTAATTTTTTTACCATATGGCCCCTGAGCTAAAATAAATTTGACACCCCTGTTCTAACAAATATTAACCCCCCCCTATGCCAGCTTTAAACTCCAGCTCGGATTCAACACCTTCACTTGCCTTCTTTAAAACCTAATTCAAATTTTACAGTGTTATTTGAAACCATGTCTCCATCTGTTTAAAACTCTCAACACCGAGTCAAAATTCAAATCAGGAAGCTTATAACCACCGTTAAAACCCCCATTTTGAAGACCAAATGTGTCCTGAAGGGTATCCTGCTAGACATATCTATATTGTTTATGTTAAAGATGTCGTGTTGAGTTAATAGGCATACCTCGTCAGTCTTTAGGGGATCCAAAATATCTTAACGAGGTGCAGTTATGTTGGCAGCAAAGGGCGGCATGAAAGATGAGTGTGGCGGTGGAGCACCTGTTGCCGACCTCTGACCCATGTTTACGAGCGGCAGGCTGCATTCTGGGCCTTCTCGTGTTGCCCGATTACACGCTAACACAGCGACGCTATGGCCGAAATGGAGAGGGTGACAAGTGTTGCAGATGATTTTGGCTTGACGGACGGCAAACAGGTGAGCGAGCGGGCGGCGTCTTGCTGCTCTACTGGCTCGACTTCGTGTGCATTAGGCTGTCTTGAGCGCCTCCGACTGCTAATGACTAGCTTGAAATCGGACATGGGCTTCCTCATTAGGTTAATGTGCTCTCAGGACAAAAAAAAGACGTTTTGGGTGTGACAATCGAACTCTAGACCAGTGTTTTTCAACCAGTGAACGGGGGAACACTAGTATACTGCGAGACCAGGGGCTATTATAGGTTCAAAGCTTTGGGAGAGCTGAGCACCCATAGTGTCTGTTTGAATAGTTTTTTTCTCTTCATTTCACTTAAAGCAGGGTTCTTCAAACTTTTAAAAAGGCGGGACAGATTTCGTGAGCTAAAAATGTTTGAGGGCTGACTATTTAACCTGGCATTCTTTGAAAAAAATGCCTGGTTAAATAAATTCACCCTCCGTGAAATGTTTGCAGTGCTTGACGATCAACATTGGGACCTCTTAGCTCGGCTTGTATCATTTTCATTTAACTCACGGGATCTCGTGAAAACGCGCTGCTGTGCCATTAAAACAGCTTCCAGTTGCTTCAACTTTTCACAGCGTTTGTTTGCAGTTAGGTTATCTCTATGTTTTGTCTAGCCGTGCCATTCGATATTATATTCTTTGAAAGCAGCCAGAGTCTCTTGGCAAATTAGGTGGAGGCAGTTGTTTCGGATTTCGGTGACAAAATACGCCAATTTCCACTTGTCCTGGAAGCGGCTGCCCTCACCGTCAACTTTCCTTTTTTTGATTTGCGGAAATGGGCTGGGCTAAAGATTCCCCTAGAAGGCCAAAGGCAAGGTGGGGGATTTTTTAAGGGTTATTGTTCTGTCTTCTTTATTCATTATCCATTATCGGTCAGTTCACAATACGCTATAAAGCCTAGGAGCCGGGACTCTTACTCTCAGCCAAAAGGCTAAGCTAAGGTCCTAGCCTTCAAGCTTTGCTGCGATCATTGCGAATGCACCGTTCCCGGAGGTACTGCAATACAAGGTGGTCAAAAGGCTACTGCCATCATCTGGTGAAATGGTGATTTTTTTTTTTTTTGTACAAATTTATTTTATACAGCGGTCAACTTTGGTGGCGGGCCACATATTATTTTAATGGCAGAAGCCGCGGGCCAGTAAAAATTTGATCACGGGCCGTAACTGGCCCCAAGACCAGACTTTTTACATGGCTGACTTCAAGTGATTAAGGATCATTCAACAAAGTTCAGTGTCACTCACTATTTATTTGTGAACATCATAATACTCTTTGTGGTTACATCACGTCAAATTTTGCTAGTTTTTTTCTAATATAGTACACACACACATACATATACAGAATAAGGAGCATGGAACTCATTAAACTGTGTCACCTGACCCTGTGGGCTGACCTCTGGGCCATTGCTGAGAAACACGGAGTTTGAGCTCGTTCCAAAGATTTTCGATTGGGTTCAGGTCTGGAGACTGGCTGGGCCATGCGAGAAACTTCATTCGCTTCTTACGGAGCCACTCCTTGAATTGTGTGTTTCGAAACGTTCTCGTGTTGCATGACCTTGCCACGACCCATCTTCAATGCTCTGATTCAGCGAGGAAGGTCACAATACACGGCCCCAGTCATCCTCTCTTTAATGCAGTGCCCTCGTCCTGTCCCATGTGCAGAAAAACACCCCCAAAGCATGATGCTCCCACCCCCACAGTTCACAGTAGGGATGGTGATCTTCAGATTGTACTCTTCTTTCGTCTTCCTCCAATTATGCTTAGTGGAATTAAAACCAAAAAGTTATATTTTGGTCTCATCAGACCACAAAACTAAGCAGGCGAACCTTTCGTGCCATGCATGGTTTCAAATCATGACGTTTTAGTGTATTACCAGCTCTTTTCAGGTCATTGACCAACTCCTGCCGTGTAGTTCCGGGCTAATTCCCAAACCTTTTTTAGAATTATTGAGAACCCATGAGGTAAAATCTTGCATGGGGCTCCACTTCGATGGAGATTGACCCTTGTGTTTAGCTTATTCCATTTTCTAACGATTGCTCCAACAGTGGACCTTTTTTCACCAAGCTACTTGCTTCAATTGCTCCATACCCCTTTCCAGCCTTGTGGAGGTGGACAATTTTGTCTCTGGTGTCTTTGGACAGCTCTTTGGTCTTTGCTATGTTAAAAGATAAAGTCTTACTGGTTGTACAGGGTGGACAGGTGTCATTATGCAGCTAACAACCTCAAACCGGTGCATCTGATTCAGGATGATACATGGAGTGCAGGTGGACTTCTAATGGGCGGATTAACAGCTCTTTCAAGGTCAGAATTCTAGATGATACACGGGTGTTCAAATATGTATTTGCAGCTGTATCACACAAATAAACTGAAAATCATGGATTGTGATTTCTGTTTTTTTTTTTCCAGTTTATCTCTCTCACATTGGACATGAAAATTTCAAGGCCCTCCATGATTTTTAAGTGGGGGAAATAGCGAAACAGGGTGTTCAAATACTTATTTTCTACACTGTACATATCTTTAATTCCTGCTCTTTCTTTTAGGTAATTCATTGTAAATTAATTCATCATACCCAATCTTTTAAGTCACAGCAAAGAAAATATAAATAATGACCACAAGTAAAATTAAAACTCACAAACTTAACACCTAAATCTTCATTAAAGCATTTATACATAGTGCTTGCTTGTAACATACTTTATAATCAGGTACCTAAAAGTATTATCGTTGTAAAAACAATAAGGCGTGGATGTAATATTAGTCTACATAGTACAGTAGTAATAAAACTGCTTACCTACTGCTCAAATAAAAATAAAGAACATAGTAGTCTCACCAAGACAGCATGTGTTTTGGACGACAAATTGATAATTTACATTCACACAATGCCTGCTATGAAGGTTTTCCTGTTCTAACAGACTGTCCCTTTATTGGTGACTCCATGATATCTCTGCTGCCCAGAGAAAACATGCAAACTAGTGTTGAAAAATTCCATTTAGCATAATTGGCAACGTGGGTGAAACTGCTTTGCTCAGACTATTCATGTCAGCTTTTAACTTCTGCACATTTTTACAACTCAATCCTATTGCTTTTGGTTAGTTGTCATCATTAGGTTGTCCTTGGAGTGCCCTTGAAGATGTTTCAATAAAATCCATCACAAATATTGTAATTTCATCCATCTATTATCTTCCGCTTATCCAGGGTCAGGTCTCTGCAGGAAAGCCCAGACCTCCCTATTCCAAGCACTTCATCCAGCTTATCCGACAGGATCCCGAAGCGTTCCCAGGCCAGCCTAGGGATGTCATCTTTCCAGCGTGTCCTGGGTTGTCCCCAGGGCCTCCTGCCAGTGGGACATGCCCATACATACTGTAAATTATCTTGTGTGATTTACACAAAGTCTTGAACATTATTTATCATTTTAAAAGTGCAGTTGTGGGCCTTCAGGGCCTGCAAGGCCTTCTCTGCTGGCTTGAAAAATATCTTAATCGTGTTATATAATCATATTTTATCCATGAATACTTATTAAACAATTGTCTGGCAGCTTTTTTCATCGCTTTCCACCTGCTTCCAGATGTTTGATTTCAAATTTAAGCATTTAACCAATCAAATTTCAGACATTACAGTACTTTTTGCCAGGCTCAGAAATCTGCTCGTAGTCCTTCAGAATGAGATTTGCAGGCCTTGAAGCATGAAATCAGTGTTCGATAAAGCTTTTAGTATAGCCAATCAGATTTCGAGGTGTGGGCTTTGTGGAAGGCCTGGGGAAACGTTTGCTAGGGGGCAGTAAAGTCTAAAATCTTTAATTCTACTTAATTATACTTATTTTTTCACTCTACAATGAATTTTTAACTCAGACTTTTTTTTTTAACCAAGCAACTTTAATTTCAAGCAACTCGGAATATCTGAAAAAAACACAACAAAATATTAAATAAAATATTGATGTATGAACCAAAAAAAAAACTATGAAATACAAAAATGCAATTTTGAATAATATAGCTAATCAAGGGCAGCACGGCGGCGCTATGGTTAGGGCGTGTGCGGCACAGTTCTGAGGTCATGAGATCGAACCTCCTGTGTGGATTTGCATGTTCTCCCCGTGCTTGTGTGGGTTTCCTCCGGGCGCTCCGGTTTCCTCCCACATTCCAAAAACATGCATGTCAGGTTAATTGGCCAGTCCAAATTGTTCCTAGGTGTGAATGAGCGAGTGAGTTGTCTGTCTCTGTGTGCCCTGCGACTGGTTGGCACTGCGACTGGCTGGCAAGCAGTTCAGGGTGTCCCCTGCCCACTGCCCGAGGATGGCAGGGATGGGCTCCAGCACCCCCGCGTCTCTACTGAGGATAAGCGGTGCAGATAATGGATGGATGGATATCTAATCAACTGCTTTTTTTTAAAATGCATTTTTGAAATGGAAGAGAGACTTTAAAGGACACCCTCTATTTTAATTATTTTATCTACTAATTATCAGCTCACAAATTATATTAAATAACTTGTTTAGTTTGAAGAAGATTTTTGAGATTTCACCGCAGTAGTGATAAAACAAAATAAATCAAGTAAAAATCTTAAACTTTTTTTTGATTTTTTTTCATTGAAAAACAAAAAAGAAAAACAGAACTGAAGACCAAAATTTGTTTTGTTCCAGTAGCTGAAAATGTTTGCTCATTTTAAAAATACATTGTGTAATGCTTATGTTTACTAGTGGACAAAAAAACCCATTCATTTAAGAAAAAAAACAATATTTGTTTGAATGAAAAGCAAAATACATAAACTAGCATATAGATGTGCATTTTTGTCAATTCTAATCATTGAAAAGTACTGAAGAAAATAATTTTATGTTCCAGTAGCAGAATATTCGAGTGTTATTTTTGTTTTTATTTTCTTACAGACTGAGATAAAAAGAGGTACACCTAAAAAAAAAACAGGTTAGAAAAATAGTGCAATCCTAAAGTACAGAAAAACTAAAATGTAACCCGTATTATCGCCACAGTGACCACAAATGAACAAATTACACTGTCAATTTTGACAATTACATAAACTTAAATGAAAATAGTGCCAGTAAGAATTTTTCGAATATTTTTGAAAAAAAGTGTGCCTCTTGGTTTTTTAATGGAAAGAAATGGGTCCCTTGGTTCAAAAAAGGTTGGAAACACTACCCTGGAACAACTTCTACAAAAAGAAAGAAATATTGAATACATAAATTAAGAAGCATTAAAATCTGTCTTCTGTCTCCAAATCCTAATGCAAAATCTTGTTGTTGTTTTTTTGGGAACACTGTGTAATAATTGACCACTGAATGCCGCTGCATTGTGTTGTGCAACTGAAAACGAGAGTTAAAAAGCACAAGGAAGAATATTACCTATGGAGACTCAAAATGACCAAACGTCAATTCTTTCACCCAAATTTTGCCCAGCCTTTTAAGAGGGTTTTGGGGATACCTGTAGCAGCAAGATGGCAAACAAACATGTCAACTCCTTTTATATGAGCCTCATGTTATGTTAAAGAAATTCAAATTTCTCGACTTGGGAGTATATAAAGATGCACGTTTATATGATACTTCATGTATTTTTGCTTATTATTCAAATTCATGTTGTTTTTTTGTTTAGAATTAATAAAGTTTTATATACTGCTAAAAGGTGTTAATCAATACACAAAGTCCCCTTGGCTTTTTTGTTATGAAAATTATCTCATCTCATTAGCTGCACCGCTTATCCTCAGTAGGGTCGTGGGGGTGCTGGAGCCTATCCCAGCAATCATCGGGCAGTGGACTCCCTGAACCGGTTGCCAGCCAATCGCAGGGCACACAGGGACAGACAACCCGCTCGCTCATTCACACCTAGGGACAATTTGGACCGGCCAATCCACCTGAAATGCATGTCTTTGGAATGCGGGAGGAAACCGGAGTGCCCGGAGGAAACCCACGCAAGCACGGGGAGAACATACAAACTCCGCACAGTAAGTCCCGTAGCTAGATTTGAATCCACACAGGAGGTTCCCAAGACCTTAGAACTGTGCCGCACACGCGCTAACCACTGCGCCGCCGTTCTGCCCTATGAAAATTATATGTATCTCTATTTGAACTAGATTAAAGATAAGTCAAAAATTTAAAAAACAAATTGTTAAGAATATCAAAATATATTGGGAACAAATCAGACAAATACAATGACAAAACAGCAAGACAGACCATGCTTGTCAAAATTATGGCCCGTGAATGATTTTATCAAGTCCGCCATCATTTTCTGAGTATGTCAAAAAAGAAGCGAGTCTTTATGTCAAATTTTTTCAAAAGTTATTAGTTAGTTTCCGGAGTGCAAATCAAATGAAATACTAAAGGGCAGGGTTGAGTTTGTATGGCATGGTGAGTTGGTTCAGGCTTAAGACTGCATTAACTCAACCGTTACAATAAACCCACTAACACATTCAATGTCAAAGATGAAAATCTTTTTTCCCCATTGTTTGTGAATACATGTGTTGTGTTAAGAAATGATCTCTTGCCATCTGTGATTATAATAGGTAAGTTAGTTTACTAATATATGCGGAATGATAACGCATAACACTGAAAAAGTTAAAAGAAAAATGAAATGAAATGAAATGAAATGAAATGATCTGCATTTCTATAGCGCTTTTCAAGTCAATGACTTCCCAAAGCGCTTTACATTGTGCTTCACATTTCCCAATAGCGGCTGTGATCTGTGCAGCCATGTAAGGCGCTAACCTGCTTATTGGGGGTATTGGGGGTTCAGTGTCTTACCCAAGGACACTTCGACATGTAACACGGACAAGCCGGGATTCGAACTGGGATCCCTTAATCCTAAAACGATCGCTCTAGATCCTGAGCTACTGCCGCCCCAAGAAAAAGAAAAAAAACGGAAAGTCTGGATCTGTTCCCAAACTAAACTTAGTTTGACATCGCTGGCATGGATCTGCTTTTTTAAGAAAAACAACTTTTAATTATGGAAAAACTTGGATGGAGGAATTTGACATGTTTACCTATCTCCTTGTTAAAAATGACAAGATTTGTTTCCTAAAACTGGGATCAAAACAAGATATTTTTCTTGTGTAATTTACCATCATTAGCTTACAGAATTAGTGGTAGTCTAAAACAAAACAAAATGGAATGTATTCCTGGAAGGAAATGCAAAGTCTCTTAGCTCAGATTTAGTGGCTGTCTAAAACTAACAGGCCCCTAGCATTTAGCGCAACATAAGCCTTGCTTTAAGATCCTAAATCATGGCATTGGCACGTCAGGCCACGTGACCCCTGGAAATGTAGGAACTGTCATGGACTTGAAGCCCTCAAAGGCCCCCTGCGCTGTTTTCCTGGCCGGGCTGCTAATTCCTGGGTTCTCCCTGTGTGCTGCTGCCAAGAACACCAACTGACAAGGCCGCGATCACTTTCGCTCTTGTGCAGGGGTGAGCAATCTCGGGACTCGATGACCGAGGTTGCCAACACCTGCTCTATTGCCTAAAATAATTCGGGAAAGAGGAAAAAAAACAGTCTTCATAGAAAACCATCATTGCCAAGTCCATTCAAGACTCAGAATCCTTATTGCTGCAGTCAGACTCACTGCGGGTTGGAGGTTTTGGGCAACATGATGCCATGTATGGCATATATTTTGATCCTTTACCTACAGAAACAAGAAAACAAGGGGCTGTGTGTGCATTATTTAGCGCCTCCTTAGCTGATTTCAAAGATAAGCAAAACTAGAACTCGACATTTTCGAATCTTTTCAAAGTTACAATGTGTTTTCTTTTATCCCATTAGATCTCCCTATGGGGTGTCGTGCAACCGAAAATGAAGAGGAGAAAGAGAAGAATACGAACTATCGAGGCTCCATGTGTCCAAAACACATCATTTCATTTTTTATTTTTTTATACCTGTCAACCTGTACGTTTTTGCCGTACAAAGTATGTTTATTATGCATTTTAAGACGTGTACGATGTACAAGAAAATCTGTATGGAAAAAGGCAAAGTTGTCAATTATGGGTACCATCTGGTATACACCGACTATCACGAAACGGCAACTTAATCAAGTCAAACAAGTACGCCGCGGTAGCCTTTATCTCGGGATCGTTTTTTTCGTTGCGAGCGGTTTGATGCTACTGTGCCCATGCGTCTGCAGCCTCGGATTTCATGTGGTAGTTATGTAGTGAAAGGAAGTCCGTCTCTTTTTAGAGAACCGGCTTTTTCGGCTAAACTCATTAAAGAGAGCCGGCTCTCAAACGGCTCACTTGCTTTGATGCATTATATTACGAATTATTATGTTGAATAAAGAAGTTAAGAAAAAAAAGGAAGTATAAAAGGAGAAAATGAAAAAAGACAGGTTTGTGGTTATCCCTTTAATCAGTATATTACCAACAATAATTTAATACAGAAAATGAATTCATAATTTGAATAATAAAATGTATTATTCTACTTAATTATATTTGCATGTATTTTTTCCTTCTACGGTGAACGTCCAAGATACTTCATTTTTGAACTTTTTTTATAATAAACCTCATTCATGTCAAACAACTCAGTATCTCACAACAAAATGTTAATTAAGAATATATATGATGTAACGAAACACATGTACAATATAACATGTTAAACTACATAAATAAACACGTTTGAAAAAAAAAAGAGTATTATTTTGTATTTTGTAAGGGAAAATACATAATTTTGTAAGGGCATAAAGCCGTGGAGGTTGACAGGTATGTTTTTTTTGCCCAGCCCTTTTGAGGTTTTTGAGTACCCGTAGCAGCAAGATGGAGGACAATTATGTCAGCTCCCTTTAAGTGAACATATCCATCCATTATCTGCACCGCTTATCCTCAGTAGGGTCCCGGGGTTCTGGAGCCCATCCCAGCTAGTCGCAGGGCACACATAGACATACTTACTCGCTCATTCACACTTTTGGGTCATTTTTTTAGTTATTTTTTGTTCATTTTCATACTTTTCATTATTTCGGGGTACATTTCATGCCTTTTATGCAAAATGCAGACCATTTACTTTTAGTACTTTTTCACGCTATTTAGTTCTGTTTCAGTACTTCTTCACACTTTTCACTAGCTTTTACACATTTTCCATACTTTTCAATTATTTTTCATACTTTTCAGTATGTACTTCAAATGTTTTCATTTTAGTTTATTTGTGGTAAAAAAAATTGTCATCCTTTTTTGGGCCGTTTCGTTGTTTTTCGGTCAGCTCTTTGAGTCATTTTTTATTCATTTTTGGTCGATTTTCATTTAAAGGTTGGTTTTTGGATACATTTTCATTCTTTTTGTGGATGTGTTTTTGGTCCTTTATCTAGCAGCTACGAGTAAGCAAGCGAAGCCATGTACAGAACAGTTCATGCCCAAGTCAAGTTATGTTTATTTGTAAATGAATGTAAAAGGTCAAGTCAAGTCAAGTCATTTTTATTTGTATAGCCCTTAATCACAATTAGTCTCTAAGGGCTTCACAAGTTATTACATATAAGAAGTTTAGGTTATTCGTATGCTATAGAGTAGAAGTGAGTTTCTATTGCACTTCTCAAATCAAGAGCTCCCAAAGCGCTTCACAATGTGCTTCATACTTTCCCTTCTACGTACATTAAATAACCGATAGCAGCATCAGCCATGCAAGGCAACTACCTGCTTATCAGGGGATTCAGTGTCTTGCCCAAGTACACTTCAATATATAACACGGAGGAACCAGGAATCGATCCCAAGATGACAACTTTACCTGCCGAGCTTCTGACCTTAATCACAAAAAGACTCATAGTGCTGCAAAAACCGCCATAACAATATTCACTGTTCCATTGATGTTTAGAAAGTTCCAAGTTAAAGCACTGCTACTACTGAATTGTATCTATCTGTTCCTGATTAATTTCCTTATTTTTTTTTAAAATGTTTAATTATATTTTCATCTTATTTTTTGTTAAAAAAATAAAGATATTTCAAAACATTGAAATGTTTTCATAGGAGCTTTTGCCATGAACAACCTAATATGGCTCAGCTTCACTCAGACACTGTTTCCAACGGCCTGGAGGTGAATTGAGTTTCAGACTCCTGTTGTACGGCCATAAGAAACCATGATCCTCTAGAGCAGTGTTTCTCAACTGGTGATTCGGGACCAAAAGTGGGTCACGGACCCGTTTTTAGTTGGTTGCAGGTCTTTGCCTCGGCAAAATAATGCTAAGAAGAAAATACAGAGGGTTTATTACACTCCTTAACAATAGATGGCGTCAATGCCATGCTCGATCTCTGCTACCTGTTAAGTCAATCGATACTTTTCAGAGGGACCAGATTTTATTATGATTTTGTTTCCAATTTCTGCCCATAGTATTGGGTCCCAAGAAAGTTAGTGATAAAGGTAAGGAAAAGTGGAAAAAATGACAATAAAAATTAAAAAGAAGATAATAAAATACGGGCAGCACGGCGGCGCAGTGGTTAGCGCTTGTGCGGCACAGTTCATGTCATGGGAACCTGTCGTGGGTTCAAATCCAGCTCCAGACTTTCTGTGCGGAGTTTGTATGTTCTCCCCGTGCTTGCGTGGGTTTCCTCCGGGCACTCCGGTTTCCTCCCACATTCCAAAGACATGCATTTCAGGTGAATTGGCCGGTCCAAATTGTCCCTAGGTGTGAATGAGCGAATGCGTTGTCTGTCCCTGTGTGCCCTGCGATTGGCTGGCAACCAGTTCAGGGTGTCCCCTGCCCACTGCCCGATGATTGCTGGGATGGGCTCCAGCCCCCCGCGACCCTACTGAGGATAAGCGGTACGGCTAATGAGATGAGATGAGATAATAAAATACGAGTGCGAAAATGAAGTTCGAGTTTCTGTCATTGAAACGCTGCTGGAAGATACACGAAATGGTAATAAAATGTTTTCGTTTTATTTTTTTAACCAGTATGTTAATTGTTATTAACTACATAATCATATAGATATACATGTTTAAGTACACACTATTGGTATTTTGAATATGTTTTAGTACTATGTGTTAAAGCAGTTATAGGAAGTCACTTATAGGCAATTTAGGCTTATATGCACTTATATAGGATACAAAGGAACACATTAGACCTGGCCTACACAAACATCAAAGGTGCATATAAAGCAGCCCCCCGCCCCCACCTAGGCTCATCAGATCACCTTTCTGTTATGCTAATTCCTGCATACAAGCCCCTGCTAACAAGAGAAAGACCAACAGTGAAGCAGGTGAGGGTGTGGTCTGAGGGGGCTATGGAGGCACTACAGGACTGCTTTGAGTGCACTGATTGGGACATGTTTAAATCGGCTGCCACTTACAACAACAAAATAAATATAGATGAGTACGCCATTTCTGTGTCAGCCTACATCAGTAAATGCGCAGAAGACGTCAGCAATAACAAAACTATATGCACCCGTGCCAATCAGAAGCCCTGGATGACTGCTGAAATACGCAATCAACTAAAAGTACGTAACCTTGCCTTTAGATCTGGTGACAAGGAGGCGCTGTTATCAGCGAGGGCTAACCTGAACCGTGCCATCAGACTAGCAAAGCGAACGTACAGTCAAAAGATTCAGGAACGTTTCCTCAGCACAACCAACACCAGGGATATGTGGAAAGGCATCCAGGCCATCACCAGTTACAAGCCAAACACCACCCCAGTGCAGAACACTAGCATGGACTTTCTGAATGACCTCAACAATTTCTTTGGTAGGTTCGAGGCACAAAACAGCACCCCTGCAGTGAAAGCGGCTCCAAATCAGGACGAAAGAGCACTCCACCTGGACTCATCTGACGTGAGGAAGACCCTGAGAAGGGTCAACACAAGGAAGGCTCCAGGCCCGGACAACATTCCGGGGCGGGTACTTAGGGAGTGCGCCGATCAGCTGGCTTGTGTACTAACAGACATTTTCAACACCTCGCTAGACCAAGCCAAAGTACCATCATGCTTCAAATTTGCCAACATCATCCCAGTGCCAAAGAAAACCCAGATCTTATCACTCAACGATTACCGGCCCGTTGCACTGACTCCTATCATAATGAAGTGCTTCGAGAGACTGGTTAAAGAGCACATCACCTCCAGTCTCCCCTCTTCATTCGACCCCTTTCAGTTTGCCTACAGGACAAACCGCTCCACCAGGGATGCCATCTCCTCTGCGCTTCACCTGAGCCTGACACACCTAGAGGAGAAGAACACCCATGTGCGGATGCTGTTCCTGGACTTCAGTTCAGCATTCAACACCATCATCCCACAACATCTGGTAGACAAAATGGGGCTTCTGGGTTTCAACACCCCCCTGCGGAACTGGCTGCTGGACTTCCTCTGTGACAGACCCCAATCTGTGCGGATAGGTCAGAACAGTTCAGATGTCATCTACCTCAGCACGGGCTCCCCCCAAGGCTGCGTCCTAAGCCCCTTGCTGTTCACCTTGATGACACACGACTGCGCCCCTAGGTCCGCCACAAACCACATCGTGAAGTATGCTGACGACACAACGGTGGTGGGCCTCATCAGGGATGACAACGACCTGGCCTACAGAGAGGAAGTGGAGCAGATGGTGGGCTGGTGCAAGGACAACAGCCTGGTCCTGAATGTTGACAAGACTAAAGAGATCATTGTCGACTTTAGGAAAAACCAGCCCAACCATGCCCCACTTTGCATCAACAACAAGGCTGTGGAGGTTGTCAGCAGTATCAAGTTCCTAGGGGTGCACATCACAAACAAACTCACCTGGTCCGTGAACACTGCATCTCTGGTTAAGAGGGCACAGCAGCGCCTGTACTTCCTGCGGAGGATGAGGAGAGCCCACCTGCCCCCACCATCCCTCATCACATTCTACAGGGGCACCATAGAGAGTATCCTGACCAGCTGTATCTCTGTGTGGTGTGGAGGCTGCAGCGCTACCGACTGGGGTAGTGTGAGGAGGGTAACGAGGACAGCGGAGAAAATAATCGGGACTACACTTCCCTCCATTCAGGACATTGGCCAGAAGCGCTGCTTATCCCATGCTAAGAACATTACCGGGGACCCCTCTCACCCCCATCATGGACTATTCACTCTGCTAGCCTCTGGGAAGAGGTACTGCAGTGTGCGGTGCAGGACCACCAGGCTCCGCAATAGTCTAGTCCCCCTGGCCATTAGACTGTTAAATGGTCAATCTAACATATAGTTAACTTAAATCTAAACGGCTGCTAATTTGACTTTTGCACTAGTGGCAGTTTTTTTATAGCTTGCCACTCCTTGCACATTTGATCTCTGCACTATTGTTACTTACAGTGTTATTACTTACAGTGTTATTGTTTACAATATAATGGTACTGTGTACCTGACTTGTTAACCTGACTGCCCATCTTGCACATCTGGTTAGCGTCTCTTCTTGCACTATCGGCACTATGGTAAATAACACAATACAGCTTTATTTATATCTGTACACTGAAGGACACTGAGGGAAACTGTGGGAGTCAGATCCATCGACATTTCGTTCTGTATACACGTGTACTAGAATGACAATAAAGTAGATCTGAATCTGAATCTGAATCTGAAAAATGGTACATGAAGCCTTTTTGGTTTTGCTGGTCTTTTTTTTTGTGGAAAAAACTGTGAATATATACTACTAACTCTGCTTTTAACTGCACAATCCTTTCATTGGATACATTTGAGAAGTGATATTTTTCAGGAAGTGGGTGGTAGCTTGTCTTTAGGGTGGAACGGTGGGTCCTCAAGTCAGACCCGTTCAGAACCACTGCTATTGAGCTAAAACGCCATCTGTTTTCTCTGTCCCCCTCGTTAAACACGGCAGTTGGTCATCGGGAAGCTCTGTTGAAGTCTGATATTGACCATGTTGAGTCGAATAGGTTGTGGTGGAGGAGAGAGTCACTGAAAACAGGCATGACTCTGTCTTAATTGAGCAAGCGAATCTGTTTCATTTGATCCAGCGCGTATTTGTAATCCAAATCGGGTTTGGCGACCGCTGGTGTTCATAAATAATAGTTGCAACAGTTGGATTTGAAAGATGGGAGAGCAACACGTTATGCAACAATTATAACACCACTACCCAAATGTTTTAGAAAGTTACATGTTGTTTTTTCTACACTTGTTTGAAAGGAACATGTGTCTTTTTATGAGCGTGTCAGAGAGAAGTCCTTGCGTCTGTGAGCACAGACAACAATCATGTGGCAGTTGTCCCCGAGTTTCCAGGTACTGTAAAAGTCAATCGCTCGACGGCCATGCTGAAAGAAGTCCCGTAATGCACCGGGGTCTGACGAGGCGGGGCTCGAGCCGATTGGACGGCGGGCTAAATCTCAGCGGGGCATTTCAGCGACGCCCAAAATAAGCGACTCAAGTATTTGTCACACAGTTGCTCTAAAAACAGCAGGAAGGCGCGGGGAAGCAGTGCGCACGTCGACTTGAGATATTGCAGACGTTCTCCTCCTGGAACGCAAACCGCCCCTTTCCAAAGGGGCAATGTGTAATATTTAGTGCCTCCCAGTGGTCAAAAAACACAATTCTATAAAAAAATAATACTGATTTTAGAAATGAGCAAAACAAGAACGGCTGTGCGCCATAGAGCATCACCCCTGCTGGGACACAAAACCATTTTTAGGAGGCATTTCCTTTTTGGCCAGGGTCATTGGTACATGAGAATGGAAACCTCTGGGTAAGACTGAGTCCAGATGTAGACTAAAACTCGAAAATGAGGGTCCGAACAGCTCAAATTTGTTATTGTCTACAACAGTGTTTTTCAACCAGTGTGCTGGGACACACTAATGTGCCATGAGAACTTGTCCAGTGTGCCGCTGGAATTTGCCCAATTATATCTTTCAAAAAAATAAGGCCATTATTCAGTATTTTTGCTATCTTCGGACGAGGAACTGTAATAGTCATCCATATCAGTAGGTGGGAGTCAATTTTTATATACTTTTTTTGTAACAATTATCTGCTCTTGAGGTAGCACAGTAAATTTAATAACTTAATTTGTTTAATAAAGCGGTTTAAGATTGCACTGTAAAAAAAAATAAAAACATAAAGCACATCATTCTCTTTTATTTTAAATATTATTTTCTTCTTTTTATTAACTAATTATCTACTTATGTTGTACAGTGAAATATTTGACATAAATTTATTTTCAAACATTTTCGACGGACGGTGGGGCTCCGAACTTTTTTATAAATAAAAGTGTACCTTGGTCCAAAAAGGGTTGAAAAACACTGGTCTACAACATATTGTTGGGAAAAGGTTAACCTCAAGATGCAAGGAATCCAAGGAGAAAACAAAAATAAACTGGAGATTGGAAGTTGACAAGCAGCTAGTCTTCTTTTGTTGAAAAAATGGTGAGAAAAAAAAAACAAAAAAAGCATTTTGTGGCATTTTTCACATCTAGGGTAACCTAAAAGAGAAAGATCACATCATTCTCATCTCACATCTAAACTCCCTCCCCCCTTTTCTCAGGTGGACTAACACACAGACAAAAAAACTAACCAATAGATTGCTCGCGGGTGATTAATACAAAGAGGTCAGGAACGTTTTTTTGCCCAGAGCCATGAAAGAAAAAAAAAAAAGTTTGTTTTGGGGGCTTTTTTTCGATAGTCACACCATACATTTTAAGAAAAAAAAAAATCAACAAACCCACCTCTTCAATTCTTCAGGACATTTAATGTCACTGTCTGATGTTTGATGAGTTGATTGAAATAATAAGGCCAGAGCCTGCGTCCCCCCCACAGGTATGAGCTCAGCCCGAAAATCTGTTTGTTTTTTTGGGTGGAGGATCTGCACCTCAAGCACCTACTTTTACTCGCCATTATTTAGATGACTGGTAGTTAGTTCTACTTGAGTTATCTTTTTCTGAAGTAACAGTACTTTTACTTGAGTAACTCTATCATGAAAAACATGGTTACCAAATCCTCAGTTTAACTCCAAATCACTAAATCCCCCAAATTTTCATCCTTGGTGTCACGGTAGAGGATGCACCGATTTCTCTTTTCACCTCTACGTCGCATTCGTCATTTCCGCTTCTCGCCAATATTTTACAAGCTTCACAAACTTTCTTTCAGCTTTTTGGCCAAATCATTCACTCTTTGCAGCTTGTAATCTACAGAATATGAGTTTCTTTTCGGAGCCATTTTGTATAGTTTTTTTTTTTTGTTTTTTTGCTTCACTTCGCTGAAATGTGCACTTTCGTAAACCCGAAGCTGCGTACCACCTTTTTGACCCACAGTCATAAAGCAAAAGTATTTCATTATTTCTTTGGAGAGAGAGCAGCACCGTTTATTTTAAGACAAAATTCAACAAGACCGCCAAACCCGCTCTACACACAAAAGCTAATTCTCCAGCACAATTTATTTCACTATGTGTCATTTGATGATTTGATCAAATCTATAAAATAATAATGACAGAGCCTGTGTCTCTTAGCAACGTAAATATACAACTTAAAATTTGTCTCCCACTTTCAGTTACTTGTTGGCTCATTTTGACCATTGTTTATGTCATAAATAATGGTTTTATACAAAGTGCAACTTTATTTGGTAAAAATGTCAAAAAACACTGCAAACGAGTAGGATATCGTCTTATTCACCTTCGGCGCAGACTGCACTGAGTGAGAGAAATGAGTGACTTGTGTTGTGTGCAGAGATCCACCCACCTCTACCGGTCACCCAGTCAAACTGCTTAGAGTGGTTTGCTGGGGTCTTTATTTATTTACAGTTTGTTCAGTGGGTTTTCATAATCAAGTATCTCAACAGTGAATTTTTATGTAAAATTTGTATCCAAATTGAATTTTTACATAAAAACTGAATTTAATGAGCTTCCATTTAAAGGGTATCTTAGCGACCTGCTGCCAAAATGGGGTATGTTGGTGTAACCCTAACCTTGACTGTAAACTGTAGTTGAGAATGTGCCCTTTATACACTGGACTGAACCATTTCAGAGAGAAGTGTCGCTTAGGCTTTGAAAGTACCAAAACCATGACAAGATCGTTCTACTTTTGACCAAATATTTCACTATTTGCGGAGTTTTTATCACCGAGCCATATGTGGCTTGCACCAGTCAATACAATGACATCTAGTGGTCAAAAACTACACAGTGTCTTTTTAGTAATGAGGTAAGAAGTAAAATGGCCTCCTAAACATTTGATCAGGTCGATTTTATTGCTTAACCCATATTCCATAAATTCAAGCACAAACATCTGCATTTGAACCAATGCACTAATTGCAAAGACATTTGTTTAGGGTCGAGTAGGAATCAAAATACATACAGGTGTCCATGCACAGGACAACCGATGCGAGGCATGATGAAAAGCCGATTTCAGGATTCGTGCATATTTCTAGTGGTCAAATTCAAACACTTTGAGACCGTCAAAGCCAATTTTCCAATACAGTATTTCCAGTACTATAAAAAGAAGAAATCTGGTACGAATCGAGTATTTGCAGTCACAAATTAATCTACGATTTATATGTGCCATGTTTAATCTTGTGAGCGCATTTATCAAGACATATGATTTTAAATCTTGAGAAAATCTGAACAATACGTTTATAAATATTTGAAGAAAAATCTTAAATTTATACACATATAGGTGTTGGGTAAAAGTAATCATAGACTATGTTATAGTAATAAAGAGCTTACATTTTCAGAACAGGAAATTCTTCCTGTTAAAATTTACCAATTGGAAACACTACCTTACTTTTTGCATGGTCTGGAATAAATGTCCATAATGTGTGCGCAATCCTTGCACCAACACACATTTCATAGTATCTTTAGGTGTAACATGTCCTTGTCCTCTTGGGCGCGATTGGTAGGGTGTAATGATGCTGTATAGGACAGCGCCCTAAGAACTAATGCTAACTAAAGTTGCAATGGCAAAACGAAGCCACTAGACACCAGTGTTGGCGTCATTTTAAAGCGGACTTGATGAGAAACATAGAAAGAATTTCAAACATTTACAAACACTCAAGCCGAAAATTCAATCATGTTTCAATCCTTGAAAACATAATTCATTTTTAAGGATTTCAAGCACCCCGAAAACCCGCAATTTATAAGTACAATCTAAGAAAAAGTGGCCGTTGAGAGGCCAAGTTGACCTGGTTCGATGTACAGCTTTTAGCCAGATCAGCAATAACTAGCTGAAGAATCAAAAAATCCCAAATAATCAGCAAGCATGGATGCCCAGTCCCATCATTTTATTGCATTTTTTTTATTGCATACTAATATTAACAGGTTAGCTTTTCCTTCTTGTAAAGTCTTTTAAGTCCATATTACATGTTTTCACCTGGAGTGCCATGTATAATATTGCGACATACCATGTTTTGCAAATTACTATCAATGACAATAAAAATAATTCTATTCTATCCATTTCAAAATGCATGCAGTGCTTGTGAGCCATCTGATGTTGCATCGTGTCCTTACTTATGTGGTGTCACATTTCTCTGTCATTGAATATATGCTATGGAGATGTCGTTAAACTATTTTAGTTGATCCTGTCTGAATTGAAATGTAATGTGTTATATCGACTGCAGCAGGCTCAAACCTCTTCAACTCAATAGGCCATAAATAGTTTTTATTCTCGTCACAGTGGTATTAAAAAAAAAAAACTCACATTAACGCTCATATACAGCAGCTTACAAGGGAACTTCACAACAAAAACGGATCATCGACCACCGGCATTTGGCGCTCCACCGCCACCAGTGCCGCCACCTGATTGGTCCTGAGCGCCTGACATCATTAGGAAGAGAACCAAAGGCACGATGTACATCCACTGGAAAACACAGTTGAAACAACAATTTGTGGAATTATTCCAGATCCATTTATCATGAAAATAAGCAGGTCAGGAATTTGTTAGTGGTGAATTGGAATATGATTAACTCTAGTTGCTCACATCTAGATATTCCCCATCTTGTATATTGTTAGGAAGTGTCACATTTCCTCAAATAGTGGCCTACTTATAATAAACGCTGCATCTCAATGTCAATTGAGTAGACACTGACTAATGCTGCCATGTGTAGTGCCACTTAGTGGCTAACCAAATCTGCAACACTGAAGGGCAAGACTAAAAGACATGTGCTCGCTCCACATTTGAATAACTCGAATGGGCTTTTCATTCCTTATGCCTTAGAGCAGTGCTTTTCAACTGGTGAGTTAGGTACCAAAAGTGGGTTGCATTCCTTTGCCTTGGTTAAGTAGGGCTAAGAAGAAGAAAACAACAGAGGGTCATTTATACTCCTTACCAGAAGATGGCAATAATGCCATGCTCAATCTCTTCTACCTGTTCAGTCAACTGGTGGGTTTTTGAGGGACCATATTACATTCTAATGTGATTTTATTACTTATGTTTTCTCTTTCTGCCCCAAATAATGGGTCCCAAGAAAATTGTGTTAAGTTAAGGTAAGGGGAAGAAAAAGTGTAAAACAGTGATGACAACAATGATCGAGTTAAAGGATACAATTGCGAAACATGAACATTATGTTTGAGTTTCTGCCATTGAAGCGCTGCTGATAGGTACAGTAAATGGTTCAGAATCTTATAAGCTTTTTAAAAGTACATTAATTTAATCATTATAAACGTTTGGGTACACACTTTGTTAATATTTTGAATTTCTTTTAGTATGTGGCTATTTTAAAGCAGTTTTAGGGGGTCATTTATATGTGATGTAGAGTTATATCTGGGTACTTTAAGTCCATTTGGTTTTGCTGGTCATTTGGTTTTTGGGTGGAAAAAAGGCAAATATACTCCATCAGCTTTAACCTGCATAATCCTTTCATAGGTATATTCAAGAAGTGAAATCATTTCTTGATTTTGGTCACAGCTTGTCATTAGGGTAGAATTGTAGGTTCTGAAGTCAAACCAGTCGAAAACCAGTGCCTTAGAGGCGAGAGCTGCAGTTGAGCGCTTGACAGCAATAGTGGCCACTATGTGTGGAAAATGGGAAGTAAGAAAGACTGAGGAAGAGGAACCACAACGAAACATTCCCATGTTTACTTCCAGTGAGTGAGTCTGGGGAAGGGAAGGGTTTCAGCTCTGCTCTCTGCCTCCCCCTGCTGGGGGCTGTGCCGAATTGGAAGCCATGAGGAAGATAGCGCCTCCCAGTATCAAATACCACTGCAACACAACAGCACAGCAACCAGCACACAACAGTCAGCAAAGCGCAACGTGGGCCACAAGACGGCGCCATCTTCAGGCGCAGGTTTTGCATTACAACTGACAGCCGCAATTAGGGAAACACTTTTGAAACATCCAACTCAGCCTGGTTGGGGGAATCAAAAAAACGCACGTTTGTTGACAGGCGGGAAAGTCAGGCAAAGCTCAGAGGAAGAAAAAGCAGCGCTTGAGGTGGGGAAAATCAGTCAACTCACGTATTTAGCGAAGAAAGACTTCTGCTCCTGAGGATTCTTGCCCTTCTTCTCAGACTCCTGCTCCATGCGCTCCAGGAACAGAGCCGTCTCTGGCCTGTGAGGACATTTTGTGGCAATTATAAATCAAAAGGTAAAAAAAAAACACTGAGTGGAATTCTTGACGGAAACTCAACGCTGATGACTCAACTGCAACTGACAATAGAAAACGCTGAGAAATGTAATGAGGAGAAAGCCTTGTGTAAAAAAAGAAACAAAGACACATAATAATCCAAAACAAGGATTGACACATACGTGGGCTTAGAGCGGGGTCGACAACCTATAACACGCGTGCCAGCAGTGGCACGCGAGGGGTTAACCAGTGGCACAGGAGCGCACGGCAAAATAATAATGATTATGTTTTAAAAATGCGCATTATTACCAGGAATTTAGACATTTTCAGTTGCGCGCCGTGTTGGTTAGAGGGTTTACGTTAGCGCCCCTCCTCCTGTCTGCGCCGCGCCTTGTAGAGGAGAAAAGATCCAACGGAACACACGCGCGCGATAAATGAACGAATCATGACGGCTCCTCGAACGAAAACATCTCGTTCTTTCAAGCCATTGTGGACAGACGAATGAAGCTTTGTGCAAAAAATGACCATGCTGCTTTGTGCATTATGCCTCGAGAGCGTTTTACCTCGCACAGCAAGTGTTAAACGTAATTACGAGATAAAACATGAACATGAATTCAAGGATGAGTTTGACATTGCAGACATTAAAACGCGCAGTGTCCACGTACGGTCAACAAACACAGACCCTGAAAACCTTTGTCACTGTTAAAGACACCACCACTGATTTTTTTAAGGGTTATTGTTCTATTTGCTTTAGTAATTATCCATTATCCGTTATCGGTCAGTTCATAATACGCTACAAAGCCAAGGAGCCGGGACTCTTACTCTCAGCCAAATGGCCAAGCTAAGGTCCTAGCCTTAAGCCTTGCTGCGATCATTGCAAATGCACCGTTCCCGGAGGTACCGCAATACTGGGCCGATGCGTGGAGTGGACAGAGCAAGCTCTTATTCCATCTCCGGATTGCAAAAATCAATCATAGCACACTATTCTAGAAATGCTAAGTTCCTCAATTATTTCAGAACTTCGGCACATGTCGACACTTCTAAAAACTCACGGTCGGCCGACCGCACATGCTGACATCCCTAGATTCTTACGGTCGGCTGAGATACTACACTTGATCTTAGCCAAAAGACCGAGAAGCGCGGGGGAACAAACCGCCCCAAAAAAACAAACAAAAAAAAAAACGGCCTGGAGACAAATGGGCGGCGCTAGGCTGTACTTGCCCAAGACACATTACAGAGGTGGTGCCCTGACAAACCAAACGGTTAAGGGATCCGTGAACTGATCATATAAAGAATAAATGTGAAGTAACAGGCGCTGTGTGTGACTCACCCAGGTGCGTTTATGGGGGCCATGATGCTGAGCGTGGTGTTGAAGAGCTCCAAGTCCACCTCAGGCTCCACCTCCTCCCCCCTGCACGCGCTAGGCAGCGTGACGATGGAAATGCCGATCAGCGTGCCCGACACATCCGTGTGGAGCGCGATCACGTCGCTCAAGTGGGACTCCACCATTGCGCACTGGACAAAAGGAACATTTCAACCGTCAGGATTATTCATTAACAAAAGCGCAAGCTAGAAGGTAAATGGGCCTCACAATAAGTCATATTTTTGTTGAAAAACTTACAGCCCTGACAAAGGCAGTGAGATATCCGTCCATCTGTCGCTCCGTCTTGTCAGCCTGCAGCGAAACCCGAGGCACTCTAATTCGGTATAGACCATCCATGGACGCCACTTCCTGTCAAGACATTTTAAAAGTTTAAAAACGTACACTTTAAGACCAGGGTTCAAAAAGGTATGGCTTGTGAGCCTAGTGTGGCTCTTTGCACATCTGGCGCAGGGATAAAATTCATCTTTTTAAAGCATTTAGGGTTTTACCACTAGTAGGAGGGCTGTAAGGCTTCTCTACCTTTAAGGCTGGTAAGAAATGTCATGAGGATTTTGTCCTGGTCTCTTACCCAACGTGATTCATCAGAAGATACATGCCAGTGTTGTGTCTGCTTTCTACCATCCATTATTTCCTCCGCTTATCCTCAGTAGGGTCGCGGGGGGTGCTGGAGCCCATCCCAGCTATCTTCAAGCAGTGGGCAGGGCACACCCTCAACTGGTTGCCAGCCAGTCACAGGGCACACAGAGACAGACAACTCACTCGCTCATTCACACCTAGGGACAATTTGGACATGAATTTTGCCTCAACAATGCAAGCACAGCTTGGTCACGTCAAACTTGGTTTTAAACATGGAAATGGCTCAATAGCCACGCTTTATACGTGTGATTTTGAACCTTGTGTATGCATTAGGGCTGCACGATTAACTGAAATATAATTGACGTTGCAGTGTGACATAGTGCCAATGTGTAATCGCTAGTCACTATGGTTTTTTTTTCAAGGATTTATAGTTCCATGTCAGTGTTTTTTTCCCCCTGTTATTTGAGTAATGAGGTTTTGGCTAACCAGAATCGTCACAGCTTAGGTTTTAGCGGCGCCGGCCAATCAGAGGCAAGTTTAAACAGCACTAGCCAATTAAGGCCATGCAAAGTTTGCAAGCAGCCCGCTATGCCACCCACCGCAACCCTAACAAAGCTCCCGAGAGCATTGTTTTTCAACTTTTTTTGAGCCATGGCACGTTTTTTACATTTTTTTTTTGCTGCACACCAATAAACAAAAATGTTATAAAAATGACACTGAACAGTAAGTTTAATTAGAATATAATTTATAATAGTCAAGTCAAGTCAAGTCATTTTTATTTGTATAGCCCTAAATCACGAAGAGTCTCAAAGGGCTTCACAGATTGTTACACTATATTACACAAACTATTTTCAACCGACAAGAGGAGTAGGTTATTCGTATGCAATGGAGTAGAAGTGAGTGAATAATACCCCCAGTTTTTACAGCTCTGACACTTGGACAATTACATATTTGCAGAAAATGATTAATACATTTTTAATACAATTTAAAATTTTAAAAAGTGACATTGGATAATTTCTCAAGGCACACCTGATCCCCCTGGGTCTGGCCTTAATGCGGCGAGGGGGTTTGCGTGTTTCAGTGACCCTGGAGAGCGATACCGTCGGGAGCGGCCCACACATGAAGACAGCCCTGGTAAAAGGCTCAGACGGCAACCTCATCATGACAGAAGCCAACTGCCTCGCGCGCTGGAAGGAGCACTTTAGCCTCCTCTTGCAGCACAGCACCATCCCGGCTGATCCCACCCTCCTAGTGGCTGCAAACACGGCACCTCCTAGCGACGCCTGCTGCACAGACCAGACATGGGACCAAGTCACACATGTGCAAGTCTCAAGTAAGTCTCAAGTCTTCACCTTCAAGTCCCAAGTAAGTCCCAAGTATTTTTTTCTTGGGCAAGTCAAGTCACAAGTCAAGTCCCGAGTCTTAGATTGCCAAGTCCAAGTCAAGTCACAAGTCATAAAAACAGCGACTCGAGTCGACTCGAGTCCAAGTCACTAAGTCTCAAGTCCCCATGTCTGGCACAGACCCTGTAACACCCAGGGAAGTGAGAGCTGCTCTGAAGAAGCTGAACACCAAGAAAGCCCCCGGCATCTGTGCCATTACCAGTGAGATGCTCAAGGCCGGCGGTGATGGCATGGTGGAGTGGCTAACCTGCCTATTCAACCAGGTGTGGGAATCGGAGCAGCTGCCCACCGACTGGACCAGAGGAGTCATCATGCCCTTCTGGAAATGCAAGGGTGACAGGCTTGTCTGTGGAAACCATAGAGGTATAACCTTACTCTCCATCCCGGGCAAGGTCTTTACCAGGATCTTGCTCAGCCGTGCCCTTCCAGCAACCAGAAGCTGCCGCCGTCCCCAGCAGGCTGGCTTTATGCCCAACCGCTCCACAACGGACCACATCTTTGCCGTCCGTTTGCTGATAGATCGCCATCTGTATATCGGATTCATTGATCTGAAGGCCGCCTTTGACACCGTCTGCCACTCTTCACTGTGGAACATCCTCCAAGCTCTCGGAGCACCACCCAAGATCATAGCCCTGTTCAAGCTGCTCTACAGCAACGCAGAGAGCCGTGTCCGTATCAACGGCATTGACTCCGACTGGTTTACTATCTCCAACGGCGTTCGTCAAGGTTGCGTGGCTGCTCCCGACCTTTTTAATTGAATCATCGACCATCTGATGTTCAGGGTTAGTGAGCGCATCCCCGGAGTGTCTTTCGGCAACTACCACCTGACTGACCTGGAGTATGCTGACAACACCATCATGCTCAGCACTTCCTACAGCCAGCTGAGAGACGCTCTGGGCATTTACAGCGAAGAGGCAGCGCAGCTTGGCCTCCAAGTGAGTTGGACGAAAACCAAGTTCATGTATGTCGGTGATGGACCAGATCCACCTCCCATCCAAATTGGTAGCGACATCATAGAGCCTGTCAAGACCTTTGTGTATCTGGGGTCCAGGGTGACAAACAATGGGGACCTAAAACCAGAGATTCTCCGCAGAAGAGCCCTGGCAGCATCTGCTCTGCAGTCTCTCTGGAAACCACTCTGGCGGCACCAGACTATCGCACGCAAGACGAAGCTCCGCATTTACAACCTCGCCGTACTCTCTATCCTGCTTTATGGCTCAGAAACATGGCCCCTGAACGACACCCTGGCCACAAGAATCGACGGTTTTGATAGCAGGGCTCTCAGAACCATCGAGAACATCAGGTGGCCCCAGCGAGTCTCCAATAAAGAGCTCAGTGCCCGCACGTGCCAGCTCCGAGCATCTTCCTTGGTCGCACAACGCCTCACCCGCTGGTTTGGCCATGTCCTTCATCTACCACAAGACCATCCGACACGAGCCATTCTCCAGGTTGACCCAAACGCCGCAGGCTGGAGATGACCACGAGGGAAACCCCGCACTCGATGGCTCGACGTCGTTGCAGGAAACCTCCAACAACACGGAGTTGCTGTAGAGGATGCAGAACAGCTGGCACAAGACCGCCAGCATTGGAAAAACCTGGTTCATCTGGTCGGCTCAACGCACAGGGACGGGACCCCCCTGACCTTCGCTGGAGCAATAATCAATAATCAATCACACCTGATGATCTCTCACGGCACACTATAGTGTGTCGCGGCACAGTGGTTAAAAATCACTGCCCTAGAGGAGGGTTGCGTTTTCTTGAGGTCACTATGAAGCATGTCACTATGATCGAGTGGTCACAAAAAATAAACTAGTTGACGATGCACTTTTCTTTTAAAATGGAAAATTGCAATACTGGTCTGAAAAATCGTGATTAGGGTTTTCCTCCAAAATCATGCAGCCTTTTTGAGCATTTATCTCAGACATAATTTTTAGATCTTGGGTAGAATGCAAATAAATTTGTGGATCTGAATACTAAGTAAATATTTATGAATACAAGTGTTGGGTAAAAATGACCAATATTGAGCTTACATTTTCAGTTGCAGGAAGTTCTTCCATTAGAATTTACCGCTGGGAAACGCTACCATAATTTTGTACATGTCCCATAAAAAATGTCCATAAGTGATACGTAATCCTTGCACGAATACATATTTCTTAGTGACCTGTTCACATGTAACATGTAGCAAACAGCAAAATAAAACTTAAGCTTATAATCGTGAATTACCTTTCGTAGGACTTGAGCGAGCAGACTCTCCCATCGTAAAAAGTTATTTTTTTTTTTTTCCCTACCCTGCAGCATGTTGTGAGTGGATTTGTTCCACATTGTAGCAATTGTTTGTATTTTGTTTTTTAACGGCAGCCTCCTGGCATGTTTATCTGATGCATCAGTCCTCTTAGGCACGACACGAAGGGGTGATGTCGTTTCACACGACAACACCATACAGAATAATGGCAGCTGCCGTTAATTACGAGGGAAGAGGAAATGTAATATTGAAGCGACTAGAGAGCAGTGTCTGACTCATGTTTAAGTGGACATATTTAATTTTACTTAATTTAATGCGTGATCTATCATGTCGGACTGCCGAGAACCATGACAACAACGTCAAGCATTTCATTTTAAGCACTTTTCAAACCTTGAAAACAGAGCAATTTAAAGGACTTCAATGCCCTTTACAAAACCTGGATGTGACACACTGGCATTTTCATTATTTTATACATTTTAGGCCACAGAGGGGAAAAAACGTGAAAAGGATTTGTAGTACTGCTACAAAAGTAGGTAGGTACAGTGACACAGTCGAGGGTGTCCCCTTCCCACTACCCGAAGATAGATGGGATGGGCTCCAGCAGCTCCGGTACCCTACTGAGGATAAGCGGAGCAAATAATGGATGGATGGATGTAGCTGTGACTCACCTCAAGCTTGACCCTGTCGTCGTGGCTTAGTTGGTTCTGATGGAGGGTCACTCCGGGTTCCCTGCCGGCTTTCAGCAGGAGCGATCCACGCACACGGAACCTGCTGACGTCATCTGCACACAAATTGCACTTGAAGGAACTGCTAAAAACACTCGTTTCAATGGCACTCTCAAACAAACGATGGAGACAGTTGGATCGTGTGGGAGAGAATATTGGGAATGGAAGTTACAATGTACGCATGTTAAGTTGAAGTAAACAGACTAGAGTTACGGCCATCTTAATGAGAACAACCGGATTCAGTCGGTAAGTTAGGAAATATCTTAATAAAACTTCGAATATTTTGAAATTGAACGTCGTAACTGGAGCAGCTTCCTCCGACATAAAACACTACAAAATGACCTAAATGTACTATAGCAAAAAATGACCTCACCAACTTCAAAAGAATGTTCGAGAGGCACTGAGAAGTCACCAAATTCTGCATCTTGAACGTCGCCAACCTAGAATGCAAGCGGCCATTAGCCTTTTAGCACACACCACTCTCAGCAACTACAACGTTTTTGAAACGAAAAACACGCACCCTTCTTCCGTTGTTGCACCTGACAGTCCCAATATACAGCAAGGATACAATAAAAGAGACACATGCCGTTTTGCTTAATAAAGAATTCATTTTCGTATCATTGACTGCCCGACTTCAAGCATAAAAGGACGTCACTTCATTCCCTTAAAGCCATTTAGTGTTTCCGCTCGTGTCTTTCAAAATAAGCCTTACATTTAAATCACACCTCGTATTTTCAAAATAGAACAAATTAAATTGTTTGTAAATGTTGTTCTGAGTTCGCATAAATTATATCTAGTAATGAGATGACTGCTGGATAACCTTTCGACTGGAGGAAAAAAGAATAAAAGGCTAAAACAAGCGAACGAAGGCGTAATTTAGTGCATCCGGAGGTTGTCTTGATAAAACCCTGATTAATACAGTAAACGACTAAGAAATTGTGTGATCAACTGAAGCGAATACCTGCAACACATTTCAAGTCAATGCGTCACAATTTGAACAAAATGCACATTTGTTATGTGATCATAATTAACCACGCACGGCCGCTATTGGTGTGTGAGTGTGTGTGAATGGGTAAAATGTGAAGCACATTGTAAAGCGCTTTGGGAAGTCTTCATTGACTTGAAAAGCGCTACAGTATATACTGTAAATGCAGACCATTCACCATTTACCACCAAATGATTATCTTCTGGCACCCTTCCTTAATGGATGACAGAGGGCGCCAAATGACAAAAAAAGGACAAGGCCTTAGCCACATTTAGGAAAGAAAGAGCACGGCTATTTTTCTTGAAGATACTGATTCATAAAAACAGAACCATTTAAAATTCAGTAAAATGGGATACAAGAACTCATTATGTAGCTCTTTTGGCCTAACAAAGAGGAGGGGTGATATGATAATGCTACCTAATACAGTTAATTTTGAACTTATTATGAGTTCAGCAAAGGTACATTATTATAAAAGGGAAATTATATAACCAATTTGTGATATTATTCAATGTTTATGCTCCCCCACAAAGTTTTGAGTAAATATTTAACCTAATGACTTTGGAAGCAGAGGGAGTATTGATATGTGGAGGGAATTTTAATGTGGTACTAATTTATAAACTAGACACTACAAGCTTAAGAAAACAGATAAATAGATATATGAATACAATGATGTTAATATTTGATGTGCTGGATAAGAGAGTTAGACCCATCAGATTGTGATCATACTCATTACTCTGAGTAAGTATATTCATCCATCCATTGTCTGCACCGTTTATCCTCAGTAGGGTCACGGGGGTGCTGGAGCCAATCCCAGCTATCTTTGGGCAGTGGCCAGGGGACACCCTGAACTGGTTGCCAGCCAGTCGCAGGGCACACAGGGACAGACAATTCGCTCGCTCATTCAAACCTAGGGACATTTTGGACCGGCCAATTAACCTAACATTCATGTTTTTGGAATGTGGGAGGAGACCCACGCAAGCACGGGGAGAACATGCAAACTCCACACAGGATGTTCGATCTCATGACCTCAGAACTGTGCCGCACACGAGCTCACCACTGCGCCGCCGTGCTGCTCGCAGTATATTCAAGAATCGATTATTTTCTCATATCTAAAAGCAAATGACATAGGGTAACAGATTGTAAAATAGAGGTTGCAGACCTCGTGGACCGTAATGCAATTTACCTAAAACTTCACGTAAACACAACAAGGAAAACGACTACATGGAGGCGTAATGAAGGCCGTATGAATAATAAGTTAATAAGTTGGTTGGAGCTATACAATGATATATTAAAATATAATGAGGAGAAAGGCAAGGGGCAGGTTAACTCAATAATTTAATGGGATGCCCTCAAAGCAGTGATTAGTGACGAACTGATCTCATACACTACATATGCAAATAAAATAAAACGAGAAACAAGTTTTGGAAGTGAGAGAATTGGAACAGCAGCACAAACATTCCCAGGACTCCAGAACACTTCCAAAAATCAAGGAAGTAAGAAAAAACATCAATGGCTTTCTTCTGGAAGGAGTGAAAAGAAATGCTAGATTTAAAACACAAACATAATAGAGCTACCAACAATGTTCCCTCTAATTTTCCACGGGTCTGAGCGTTCACACAAGGTCGGTGAGCAACGCTTGAAACAACAGTGAGCAACAGCAACCCCAAGTGTGGCTACTAAATCATTATCAAACATGTCCAAAACTTGACATCACATTAGTTTTTCCTGAGTTTCCGGCAATGCAAAATTATTTTTCACTTTTGAATAAATTGACTAATGTACGATTGCAAAGGTTGCAGGGCTTACAAACATCATTTGTTTTTACAATTCTTTCACAAGATTTCCATTGCTTTTTTATCCTGATATCTTTTGTCGCATAATACTAACATTTTTGGGGCTTATTTAGTCGGTTGCACGATACAGAACTGTATTTAATTACATTTTTTTTAGTGGAAGTACAATGTTGGCAACAAGATTGACTTGATATAATTGGAAATTATTTGAATGCAACACAAACTTTTTCCTCTTTTTCCCCTGTTTTTTCTACTTTTTTTTAAATTCCTTTTTAAAAAAATCTCATTGTGTTTATTTTTTCCTAGCTGTTACTTTTGTCTTGCTTTTTTGTTCTCTATTACCTTTTTCCCTTTATTTGCTTCTTTCTTTTCTTCTGGCTTTTTTCAGAAATTTTCCTGCTCTTTTTTCTCTTTTTCTCTCCTTTTGTTTCTTTTTTTTCTCAGATTTCCACTACTTTTTTATTTTGGTATTTTTTTTTTTTTGTTCTATTTCCCCCCCTTCCTTTAAGTCATTTTGTGCACAATTTTACATAATATTTGGTCTTGTAGGGATTAAAGAAGCATAAACAACCTGAAGAGCCGTTTGGGACCCGTCAGAGCCGTTCTTTTTAGTGAGCCGAGCCAAAGAAGCTGGTTCTCGAAAAACTCTACTGACTTTAACCAACGTTCTACTTCGACATGGACGTCAAACTACCGCATTTAGAACACAGCGTCAGGGAAACCTGTGTATTTTTACCTTGATGCACTGTAACTTTGACTTAATTTGCTTTTTAATTAGCAATTTCGAGCCCTGATTTTTGTGAGCTGGCTAGATTTTCTTGTGCGCAGAAAAGCTCTGGGTAGTGCGCGATTGCGCACGCGCGCAGTTTAGAGGGAACATTGGCTACCAAAGCATTAGCGATACGTAGAAGGAGACATTCAGGTGCTAACTGCCATACACAAAATAAAGGACCGGGCAACTGGGGCCATTTTGTCCCAGCCACTGGAAAATTGAGAGAGAGTTCCAGAAGTTTTATAGTGATTTATACTTACAACTACCCTCTGCAGAGGAAGAAAGTATTCCAATATTTTAAATAAGCCTCGACCTGCCAAGTATTGGTGTCCAAACAAAACACAGCAGTGACAGCAGAAATCTCTGGAAGAAATACAGGAAGCTATCAAGCGAACAAAATCAACAAAAACTCCGGGAATGGATGGCTTTGAGCAACATTTTACAAAAAAATAGCAGCTCAACTAAAACAACTCCTGAAAATTTCGTTTGATTACACTCTTGGATTTGGAAAAAATCCCCATGGAAAGAAACTATGATTACTATTATCCCAAAGGAAGGAAAAGACAAAGAATATTGCGGTAATTACAGACCAATTTCCTTTTCAAATGTAGACTACAAGCTTTATAGCCCCATTATTGCCAAAAGGTTAGAGACACTAATGCAGGAATTAATTATGAGGACCAGACATGATTCGTATAACAAAGACAAACACAAGACAACATAAGACACGCTATGCACATTATTGACTGAATACATAACACAGGCGAGAGTGCAATTTTGGTCAGAATAGATGCATAAAAAGCTTTTGATAGTGTTAACTCAGGGGTAGGGAACCTATGGCTCGGGAGCCATATATGGTTCTTTTCATGAGTACATATGGCTCCGAAATAAAATGTAACTATTGCACATCTCTCTGTGGCGTTCCAAAGTCAAGTGATTTCATCCCGATTTTGGTCCATATAAAGCCGAAGCAACTTAATGCAGAAGTTCGATAAGAAACCATTTAAACTGATAAATAAAAACGCTGGCAAACGACTTTGATTGTGTGAGCAGTACAGGTGGGCGGATCCCTGCAGACAGCGCAAGGCACTTCCTTCTCTCTCTCTCGCTCAGTGCAGTCTACACCGAAAGTGAATATGATGATATGCTTATCGTTTGCAGTAATTTGTGACATTTTTACAAAATAACTTTGCATACACATTGTTTTGAAGCAGTTATTAAGGACAAATTTCATAGAAAGAAATTGCCTCAACACTCTTAACTGAAGGTGGAAGACAAATTGTAAGTGGCCTATTTACGTTGATTTGGGACACAGGATTTGGCATTATTATCATTTCATACATTTTATTAAATCATCAAATGGCACACAGTGAAATAAAATGTGCTGAAGAATTAGCTTTTGTCTAGAGAGCATGCTTGGCAGTTTTTTCAATTTTTTGGAAAATATATGATGTGGCTCTCTCAATTTCTTTTTAAAACATTTTTTACTTTTATTGCTCTTTCGGTCAAAAAGGTTCCTGACCCTTTTGTTAACTGGAGATTTCTCTATAAGACACTAAGAAGATTTGGTTTCAGTGATGAAGCAGTGAAATGCATCAAATCACTATACCAGGACATAATACAATAGGAAAATTGAATAAGATAGATAGGAAATACAATTTGGAAAGGGAGGCAAGAATTCTGAGTTGGTTTGCCTTCGATAACAGATTTATTCCTGGACAGAATTATGAAGGGTTTCGACAATGGGCATGCAAATGTATCACACCAATGTGTAGGATGGTTGAATTTTATGGAATTGAAAAATAAATTTGGCTTACATTGAAGTGACTATTTTTGTTCCTTCAATTGAAAGATTTCTCTACAAAGAGATAAAATCGGGGACTGGTCATAAGGTCATTAACATTTTTGAAAGAGTCTATTATTCTAAAAATTTTAAATACATGTCTGATAAGTATGCATATTTGATGACATGTAGTGAGCATTCATCACTCGATATTAAAATAAAATGGGGAAAAGGTTATGGATTCAAAAATAATAGACGAGTGATGGAATATCTGTAAAACACAGTGCACATTCACTAGCTACTGGATTCTGAGGGAATTTACTGGAAGAACCTGGTCATTTTTCTTTTTATTGCCCCGTAAGTATTTTTTTTTTTTTTTTCCTGGAGATTTAAGAACCATGCTGGAGAACATGTGAAGAAGTAGACATTTACCACATGCATATATTTTGCCTTTGCCTAAGATTACAAGATTGCTGGGGAACATCATGGTATGTTTTAATTAAACTATTGGTATTTGGGATACCCAAAACATTTAAAATGCTCTATTTGGTATACCTTACAGAAGAAATATTACAGAAAAAAGATGAATACCTGGTAAAAAATTATTCTAACAGCATTTTAAAATAATGTATAACAAGATTATGGCACAAACAAGATCTCCCCACCGTGGAGCAGTGGGTGTGCACTGTGGAGGAAATATTTGTAGTAGAGAGGACCACATTTCGTAAAAGAATACAAGAGACCCAATTCACGGACAAATGGGAAAATGGATAGACTATGGGGAAGATAAGGACACTACTTACGAACAATGAAGACTGAACTTTGAAGGATGATTTGAACCTAGAAGACATTCCCCTACATTGCAAGGTTGTTTTGGCTGTTTTTCTGTTTTTGTTGTGGGTTTTTGTTTTGTATTTTGTTTTGTTCCCCCCTTCCCTCCACTGTTCTTTGTTAAAAAAAAGAGCACAATAGAAAATAAGTTACAAAACATGTACATTCTAATGGACACCTATATAGTCAACAAAACATTTTATATATATATATATATATATATATATATATATATATATATATATATATATATATATATATAAATTCAAACCAGTTTAAGTTTGTGTTCGGTCGAATAGGTATATTTGTTGCTACAGCCTACAGAGCACTGGCAAACTTTATTAGGTGTAGTATAGCTGAGAAGGTTGATGCCATGTGGTGGAGTGCAATAACACGTCTAATAGGGAAGAAGATTATATATAAGTAGCTGACTCAAGTTGGTATTGTAGAACTTGAGATGAAGTATTTGGTCTCCAATTAAGTGCTCCCCTTAACACACTTGAGCTGTGTTAGGCTAAATGTCTATGTATACTTTATTTGACTTTTATTACATCTTGTGAGAATGAAGACACTGACTTTTCTCACTATCTCTATCTATCTTGACACATTTTATGATTTAATGAAAGGGTAAGTATGCAATATTCAGTGCCTGCTAATTGTACAAAAACCTTCAGTAAAAAAAATCTTTGATTTGAATATCAAGCAAATATACATAAACTATCATACAGATGTTAGTTTTCATAAAAAAAACATATGTCGAGAAATGTGTATTTCTTTTACCTGCTGGAATCCCTGCCTAAACGTTGCCGCCATGTTTGTCTGCGGTATCACTGCTACGGGTAGCCAACACGTCAAAACTCGCTATGTGTTTGCCGAAGCTCCTAATTTGTCTGCAACATGAAGCTACTTCTGCGAAGAAATACTTTGGGTCCTCGCTCAAACTGTGTCATACAATGCCTTGGCATTCTCCACAAAAATGACCAAAACTTGACTGGAAACCTCTTCAATGATTTAACACGTAAACCAATATGGTGACTGGCTTGAATACAGTGTTCCTTAAATGACATCACTGCTCAGGAAGTCAAAGACGAGACAAGCTGTCTCCCAAACGTATCATCTCGGAAAAATAATTAGGAATATACTGATTGAATATGTATAGATTTGATCCAATAACCATGTAATATTTCCACACATTTTGCATGTTTAGAATTAGGGAATAACTTTAAAAAGGCATGTCTAAAAACATACATAAAACTCACGAGAATGCTTCCTCAGTGCCATCACTACCCTAAATGAGCGGATAAAACTGTGAAATCATATATCTTGCGACTTGTTTTTTTTTTTGTTGCTGCTAAATGTTATTGCACAAAACTGTAAAACATATATACACCTTGTGTCTTGTTTTGCGATTTTTGTTGTTGCCAAGTGTTATTGCACTTCTTTTCATTGCACTGTTGTTACTATAGAGTATTCCTTTCCATTTCACTATTATTCTAACTTAGGCCAGTTTCTAAGCACAGCAGTGTAAATATTTTTGCCTATTCAACCTGACAGTCTTTTGTCTTCCCATACAAAAATGCATATACATCATACACCATTTTAAATGATCAAAATACATATTAAGATATGGGTAAAAGATGTAAGTTGACAGGTATGTTCGTATTATTATTAGGACAAACAGGCTCAGAGACAGTTTCTTCCCCAGGGCGATCACTACCCTATATAAGAGTGCAAAACCGTAAAAATATATATCCCACTATTTAGTTGGGAATTTGTGTTGCTTCTAATGTTGCACTAATTTTCATTGCACTATTGTTATGATGCACTATTCTTTCTTAACTCGGGCCAGTCTCAAAGCACTAGTTCATAAAATATATTTTTCTATTTATTCTGACTGTCTTGTCTTATTAACATGTTTACCTTGGAGTGGCCTGTTTAATCTTGTTATATACAATGTTTTCAAAACACATCAATGACAATAAAGACAATTCAATTCAAGCAGCCATCCAAGTTTCAATGGTGCCATCTGATTGCTTCAGCATTTGTTATGCCTAATATTGTGTTTGCTGAGCTTATATTTACGCTAGCTGTAAAAGTATCCGCAGGCACGTCAGAATCGTGTTTGGGGAACCTCGTAAAGAACTAAGGGGATCCTTGACCTTATGAATCCCACTCTTGCTGACAGCACAAAAGAATTCCATTGCCTGAGTTCGGCCATGATCTCATTTTTCACATTTTCCGCTTTTTAATTTGGAGGACAGAAATGCTCACCAAGCCGTCCCTTCTTAACACCTATGGTGAGGAGCACATGGGGAAGGGCGGCGGAGCCCATCGGCCCTGATCTTCCCCTCTCCGAGCTGCTGCCAAGGTTTCAGGTGACAAGCCCGCTGTCACTCAGAGAAGATGAGATGACGGGCAGGAGGGAGAGAGGGAGGAGGAGGAGAGCAGCGGCACTGAAGTGATAAAAAGGGATGGAGCAGGAAGTGCAGGCAGATCCTGAGACAACAAAGACGCTTTGGAAGTGACTGTGACAGACATGCCTGAGCTCCAGGAGCCTGGTAAGATGTTGCACCAAAGCTGCCGGCATGTCGACACAAAGGAACAGCTAACCGCTAACATAGCTTGTCAATCAAATACCGATGCTCCACATGTGACAAGCCCAGATTGAAAGAGGATTTAAACTGTATGTTTTATTGTGCAATTGAATATCGCTTTTAGGCTTAGGGTAAGCGATTCGGATGACTTTGAAGAGTGTATGTCGAATGAAGGTTTGAATGAGTGCAGATGATAGCCAAACAAACAAAATGTTTAAGTTGAAATCTTGAGTTTCAATTTTTGTTTTATGTTATTTTGTATTAGTTTTCAATATATTTGTGTGAACTTTATTTGGGGCTGTTTTTTAAATATATATATTTTTTAAGGGAGCACCACAGCGGCGCGGTGTGATTGTGTGAGTGAGTTGTCTGCCTCCGTGTGCCCTGCAACTGGCTGGCAATCAGTTCAGGGTCTCCCCTGCCCACTGCCCGAAGATAGCTGGGATGGGCTCCAGCACCCCTACGACCCTAATGAGGATAAGCGGTTCAGATAATGGATGGATGGAGTAATTCTTCAAACATATTAGCACTAACATCCTGGTTTTGATGTTTTCTAAAATATGTTAAGTATTGCAACCCTTTTTTTTTCAAATCCTAAATATCCATAGTTTGTGGGTGTGCTGTATAATTTCCACAATTTTGTCCACTTTTAAATGTTATGTATGCGTTTATCATTTTCAGTTTATTCATTTGTTAACTGCATTCCAAATTTACTTAGTAACAATGAGTGTTACTATGTGTGCATCTGAGGCTGAGCATACAAGGTTTGGCTAAGGCCAATTTAAGACTTAAGCCCTAGGGTCGTGGGGGTATTGGAGCCCTTCCCAGCCGTCGTAGGGTAGAGGGTAGGACTGGTTGACATCCAGTCACAGGGCTCATGGGGAAAGACAATTGTTACTATTAAAACTATTTGGATGTGCCAATCGACCAGCCCTGCATGTTTTTGGATTGTCTGAGGTAACCGGAGTCCACAGAAAACCCCCCAGCAGACACGGGAAAGATATGCAAACTTTACACGGGGAGGACGGTAACTGTTATTTAACCAGAGACATTGAACTGTGAGGCAGAAGTGCTAACCAGTCCTTGTGCTCCCTTTACAGAACGACATATATGAAATAGAAACAATTCCACTCATATAACACAGTACTACAACCATATTTGGGTGCAATTACCTCTCGACACATGGCCACAGTTCTCTTTGGTTTTTAACCAAATTTTCTGTTTGTAAATGAATGAAATCCTTCAAGTATTTTTTTAAAATTTTTCTTATTTCCATGTATTTATTTAGAGAAATAATTTTAATTAGACCTCAAATATCCCCCTTCTTCTGTGATTTTGTACAGTAATCTCTTGTTTTCCATGGGGGTCGCGTTCCAAAAGAGGTCCCACGATAGTCAAAACCCGCGAAGTAGAAACCTTTATTTATTTATTTATTTATGTATATATGTGTTGCTCTATCAAGAACCAACACAATTTACAGGTTTCATCATTTGCTTAACAAGTAAAAGTGTTGTGTTATACAAATATTTTTTTTTACAGATCAGTTCTTTACTGTCAACTTACAATTTAGAAACTATTCAGGACACGATCCAATTTACTTCAGATAATATTTTGTCGCTATAATGTGGACCTCATTGGGAAAACAAAAATGTCGTGTAACAAGGACATTCCAAACTACAAATAAGAGTACCGGTACTGTACATAGAAAAATCCCTTTTTCCCCAAAAACGTATTTGGGAAAAATAATTATATTCATAATTTAAAATAAATCATTGATGTTTATCAGAAATATGATTTGATTGACTTGGGCACTCGAGCCGATGAAGCAACTAATCCATGGGAACCTGATTTAGGCAAAAATCTCAATTGCCCCAAAAAAGTGGCCCCGAGATTTGGAGGTTGCTGGTTTGAGCCTCGGCTAATTCATACCTAAGACCGAGTGGAGTTTGCATGTTCTACCTGTGCCTGCGTGGGTTACCTCCGGGCACTCCGGTTTCCTCCCAAATTCCCAAACACATGCATGTTAGGTTAATTGGCTGGTCCAAATTGTCCCTAGGTGTGAATGATCGTATGAGTTGTCTTTCTCTGTGTGCCCTACGACTGGCTGGCAACCAGTTCAGTGTGTCCCCTGCCCACTGCCTAAAGATGGCTGGGATGGGCTCCAGCACCCCCTCGACCCTACTAAGGATAAGTGGTGCAGATAATGGATGGAAGGAAGTACATTTTGTACCTATTTTGTCCCAGTTCTAACTTTCAAATTTTGCTTCTGGTTGTTCTCTGTTGTCATACTTCTAGTGGCAAAGCCTGAAGTATCCTCATGTGCTAAATTAACTCTTATGCATTTGTTTGTCTTAACCGTCATGAAGTGTGAGGTGTCACGTTCAAGAATAACCCAGTGCGTCGCGATATCATGCTGCAGGGGCAGTAAAGCAAGTTGGTGCTGTCATGCTGACGAAAATATGCGCTGTCGCCGCCTTTTGTTGACAGGAGCGTACATCACAGTTGAAAGAAACCCGAGATGAAGGGCATCGATAGGGAAAGAAACGAGAAGGCCTTTCTCTGCCAGGCCAGGTGCACCCACTTTGGTCTTTTCTACCTCCTGCTGTAAAATGTACAGTATTGCTAATTCTTCCCCCCACCTGGACTGATTGCTGTTAGGGAGCGTCTGCCAACTTACCAACCAGTTGCCTCTCCTTACAAGCTGTGAAGGAAAAGTAAATTCAAATCAATGGTCTTTCTGCTTGAATTTTCGGTAAAGTGCTTGTAACACATTTAATTGAAGACAAATAAAACAAATCTGCTTAAAAATGATGCCAACCCTACTCTCTGGTGGCTTCACGTTGCCATGGCATTTCTTTTTCCGTCTAGATATGGCATGAAACGTGAAGTTTCCTCACCCCTTACACACCCTAACCCCCTACAGGTGTGATGTAGCCAAGCTGCTTGTGCATTGTTGAAGCAGAATGGTGAAATTAATGTCGGTTTATACCTGGTGGGGTGTCCGTCAGGGCCCTGTGTAGACGGTGCAGGGCTACCAACCCTGCCCGGCAAATAAATTAATTTCTGTCCATTTCTAACATTCTAAAAGAAATCAATGGGGAAATGTTTAGTGCAGAAAAGCACAATGTGCCGCGATTAATACACTCGTTTGAGGGATGTATCTGGAGCTTGCTTAATAATATGCGACAAAGTCGGTCAAAGTAATCCCACGTCTCATGTTTCTGCCGTCTGCAATAAGGGCATAGGCTTGAGATATGCTTGAAGTCCATCACGCATTCTCAGTTTTGAAGCCCTCCTGGCCTCCTTGGCTTCTGCCTGGACCATGTGACTCCGTCAAGGGTTGGGTCGTGGTGGTGAAGAGGGGGAGTGGGAACACATCCCAATAAACAACCACCAGAATAGTTGACAAGAGGTGTAAGGAGAAGGCTGGGAGTTGCGCTCATTGGATGCAGTGAGCTCCCCAGTCAGGCAGACCGTCATCATGCTGCCCCGCGACAGGTTGGAGGTGCGAAAGGCCTCTCCAATGCAGTCACTCGCTCAATGTGGGAGGGCTTGCTTGGCTTTGCATAGGTGCAGAGGCGGAGTACATTGACTTGAATAAGTTTTGGGAAAATGTGTACTTCCTATTTTTAAATCCCTATACTTTTATTTGAGCAATTTTTTGAAGAATAATTATGATACTGGGCAGCACGGCGGCGCAGTGGTTAGCGCGTGTGCAGGCACAGTTCTAAGGTCTTGGGAACCTCCTGTGTGGGTTCAAATCCAGCTACCGGAATTCCTGTGCGGAGTTAGTATGTTCTCCCCGTGCTTGCGTGGGTTTCCTCCGGGCACTCCGGTTTCCTCCCACATTCCAAAGACATGCATTTCAGGTGGATTGGCCGGTCCAAATTGTCCCTAGGTGTGAATGAGCGAAAGAGTTGTCTGTCCCTGTGTGCCCTGCGATTGGCTGGCAACCAATATTATTTACTGCAATCAGTAAACGAATTTGCCTCTAGCTGTTGCTTGTGCTCCACCTTAATTGTTTCTTTTTTCTCTGAAGGATGCTATCATTTCCTACACTGATAAAAATGTAATTATTATTACTTGAGTACTTTTAATTTCTGATTTGAATTCAAATCCCAAGAAAATTGAATCAATGAACCAGGCTGATAGAATTGATCACACAATTTATTAACAGAGATAATTAAAGGTATGAAAAAAGGATGGGAGGCGGGAGGCCCGCCGGACACATTATGGGAGTTTTTCGACTACTGACAGTTACTAGCAAAAAAAGAAAGTTTCAAGCTATAACACTCGTCGATTTTGTACAGAAAAAAAATGCTTTCCCAAGAACCAGTTAAATTTGAAACCATCCTCTTACTTGTTTTTGCGGAGAGATTTGGTCTTGTGCTTTGGTTAGTCGCAAGGTGTGGCCCACGTGCTGGACTCAAGGCCGCAGGGCCGGCCTGGATGGCTACATCAAGAACCCGCTATATGGGGCTGAAGACAAGAGACAGTCGGAAAAGAGAGAGAACTATCGATCACTTCCCCGTTTTATATAGACAAGGGACGCTTGACCAGACCATGTCTCTACAGGCATGGTCTTAGACATCTGATCCTCCCAGTATCAGGTAACGTTCCAGAAGTTGCTAAACTTGTTAGAAAGCCAAAGAAGTGAGAAATTTGCGTAATGTTCTGTACCTGAGAATGCCCCTTCAATCGACATAATTACGTACTGTGAGAACATTATTTTATCAATACATAGCCTTGGATGCTTTAATTACATTTAAATCTTCATTTTATAAGATTTCATTAGGGTACATGGTTAATTGGTACGTTCAGGAACTGTGCAAACCAGGATGTAGTCGTTCCCCCCATTCCAAAGTTCTGAGTTACTTGGAAATCAATTTTGTGCTGGGCTTATTTACATCGTTACCACAATACTTAAGAAATCCCCTCCACGTAGGTATATGTCTGTCTGTCTCTGCTATGGCGCATTTATTTTTTTAACCAGTCAAACGTAGCAGCCTCGTCACGTAACCATATTCAACTTTGGGAGAAAATTTGTTTACGGATGAAACAGATCGAAAACGTCACCCAGCAATACCGACGATGAAAACACAGAAAAGGAAGAGCACCCCTCACCTCACATCAAAAGCATGTTCCCCTTAAAATGGGTGTGTTATTAAAGCACATGAATTCGTATTGATTATTTTAACCTAATTTTAAATTAAATGTATATTTTTGTTGATTGGACGGACTTTGATAATTTCATGATCTGATTGGTTGCTTAAAATAAAATCAATAAACACAACGTTGTTACAGTTACTCAGTACTTGAGTAATTTTTTTCACCATGTACTTTTTTACTTTTACACAAGTAAGTATTTTGATGACTACTATTACTTTTACTTAAGTAATATTATTCTGAAGTAACATTACTTTTACTTGAGTAAAATATTTTGCTACTCTACCCACCTCTGCGTAGGTCCTTGGTGAAATAATCTGAGAACCTTCTCAACTTTATTTTTTTTAGTGAGCATGAAATTTGGTGCCAGTGCATGCAAATTGCGAATACATTCACAACTAGAATAGTCACCTACATTGAGGCACGAAACAAATTTTGGGTGGCCTTTCCCATTTTTTGATTACTTTGGATCACTTTTGGATTACTCCAATACCAAACATGCTTATAAAAGACAAAAACAATATAAGTAAAATGACTACTACTTACTATTGTATTTAATATGATCAAACGATGTAACCTTGAAAAACCATAGGTAGGTAAGCAAGGTTCGGTAGTTGCTTGTAGTCCTACATCTCCAAAGTAGAAAAAATAATCAAATTTACTAAATGTCACTGATTGCATTACTCGCAAGCAACTTTGCAGCCTGGCCGTCTTTTGCTTGTCGTGTGTAAGCCTAATCTCTCTTGGTCTTTCTCGTGTCAGTGAATGAAAGGACACAATTTTTCTTTTGGCGCATTATATATATATGTAAGTATAATTTTGAATAAAATTGTAATTTGAAAAGTAGTCGTTATTTTAACTAAATGTACCTGTAATTAAATAATCTGTTTTCCCGTAATTGTAACGGAATAGAATTAAATTTTTTTTGGTATCCTGTTTATGTAACGCTGTTACATGTTTTACATTACTTCCCAACCCTGGATATATGTATTTTCCAGACTAAGAGTCACTGTTTTTTTCATATTGCCATGTTTCAGGCTTGTCAAGTCAAGTCAAGTCATTTTTATTTGTATAGCCCTAAATCACGAAGAGTCTCAAAGGGCTTCACAGATTGTTACACTATATTACACAAACTATTTTCAACCGACAAGAGGAGTAGGTTATTCGTATGCAATGGAGTAGAAGTGAGTTTTAAGTTTAGATTTAAACATTTCCACTGAGGTTGCAGATCGAATCTCAGGGGGAAGAGCATTCCACAGCACCGGTGCCCGGATGGAGAACGCTCTCGAACCAGCAGAAGACTTCTTTGCTCTCGGGATCACCAGAAGACCAGCACTCTCAGATCGTAGGCTTCGGACCGGGACATAGGGGCAAATCAGATCTGAAAGATAAGAGGGAGCAAGTCCATGTATGATTTTGTACAATACTAAGAGAACTTTGAAGTCACATCTTTGGCTAACTGGGAGCCAATGCAGGTTAGCCAAAATCGGTGTTATGTGATCGTACTTTTTTGTCCTAGTTAAAAGTCTCGCTGCGGCATTTTGTACTAGCTGAAGAGACTTGATTCTGGACTTCGGGAGACCGGAGAGTAGTGCATTGCAGTAATCGAGACGGGAGGTAACAAATGCATGAATTATTGTTTCCGCATCAGACTGAGACAGTATTGAACGGATTTTAGCAATGTTGCGAAGATGGAAGAAGGCAGTTCTAGTAATTTGCTTTACATGCATCTCAAAGGATAGATCAGGGTCAAATATGACACCTAAATTTTTAACTGAGTCACTCTGTGTGATGTGACATTTGTCAATGTTCACAGCAGTTTTTGCGAATAAGTCCCGGCATTTAGAAGGACCAATGACTAACATTTCGGTCTTTTCAGAGTTAAGACGCAAAAAATTGAGTGACATCCACTCTTTTATCTCAGTGAGACAGGCCTCCAAATTTCCACAGTTTAGTGTGGAAGATTCCTCCAACGGAAGATATAGTTGAGTGTCGTCTGCGTAGCAGTGGAAGCTGATATTGTACTTGCGAATAATATCACCTAATGGAAGCATGTAAATGTTGAAAAGTAGGGGGCCGAGCACTGAACCCTGCGGAACACCGCAGGTAACATTAAAGGGCTCAGATGTCGTTTCACCGTATTTAACACAGTGCGTCCTATCTGAGAGGTAAGATTTGAACCACGAGAGGACGGCTCCTGAGAGACCAATCCATTTTTCCAACCGTTCTAGTAGGATATTGTGGCGCACTGTGTCAAAAGCAGCACTAAGATCCAGTAGCAGCAAAAGTGATGAAGCGCCAGAATCCATTGACATTAGGAGATCATTTGTTACCTTGATCAGAGCTGTCTCAGTAGAGTGGTTAGCCCTGAATCCAGATTGCATGGATTCAAAAAGGTTATTCTCCGATATGAAAGCATTCAGCTGCTGTGCCACTACTCTTTCGAGTACTTTAGAGAGGAAAGGTAGGTTTGACACAGGTCTGTAATTACTTAATATTTCTGGATCAAGGTTGGGTCGTTTCAGTGTGGGTTTAATAACGGCGGACTTAAAAGCTGCTGGAACTACACCTGAGGAGAGTGATGTATTTATAATATTTAGAACTGAAGGCCCAAGGACGCTAAAAAGACTTTTAATAAGTGAACCTGGGAGAGGGTCGAACTGGCAAGTTGTCGGTTTGGCCGCATTCACCACTTGTTTGAGATCATCAAGTGACAGTTCACTAAAACCGGCCATTTTCCCAGGGCAGCCACCCTGTCGTGCATCTGTAAATTTCAGTCCTTTAATACGTGTGGTACTAACAATATCTTTTGCAATTTCTTCCTGTATGCATTGAATCTTCTTAGTGAAGAAGACCATTAAGTCCTGAGCAGAGTGTGTCGAACTGTCTGCGATAGCCTGTTGCCTTGTAAGCGATGCTACAGTGTCAAAAAGGGCTTTGGGGTTGTTCTTTTGAGACGCAATCACCTTCGAAAGGTAGGCCGATTTTGCAGAGGCAAGGGCCGCTTTATACTTTAACAAGCTGTCACACCAGGTTTGATGGAAAACCTCAAGCTTGGTAGCGCGCCATTTTCTCTCCCATTTCCTGCATTCTTTTTTAAGGGCTCTAGTTTCATCAGTAAACCAAGGTGTGCGTCTTTTAGGACGTGATTTTAGTTTTATGGGCGCTATTGAATCCAGCACACTAGTCAGGGTGGTATTGAACTCATTCATGAGTGAGTCAATCGAGCCATTGTATTTAGGAAAGGACGCAACTGCTCCAGGAAGGAGTTCAAAGAGCTCAGAAACTGTGCCAGTGCTTATATTGCGTCCGCTAAATCCCTCAGCTATATTAAGTCTACATTTAGTTAGCACCTCAAATGTCACTAAATAATGATCAGAGATAACAGTAGTACACGGTAGAACCATAATGTTTGAGGTTAAAACTCCTCGAGTCAGAATCAAATCTAGCGTGTTCCCATTTTTATGGGTTGGCAAGTCAACCAGTTGAGTAAAACCAAATGCATCAATTAGAGAACTAAACGCAATAGTAAGTGAACTGTGTGGGGAGTTCATATGAATGTTAAAGTCTCCCATAATTATAATTTTGTCTGCATAGGTTACTAGTTCAGACAAAAGTTCAGCAAATTCGTCTAAGAAAGTTGTGTATGGCCCAGGTGCACGATAGATAGTTATTACATCAATTGACAATTGAGGGGACCGCATCACAAGAGCCTCAAACGTTTTGTAATTATTAGAGGTACGTGTATTAAATTTGAGCGATTTTTCAGAGATTAGCGCAACACCACCACCTCTTTTCAGCGTGCGTGCTATATGACTACTCTCGTAGTCTGGGGGAGAGGCATAATTTAGCGCTAAGTGCTCATCCGGGCGTAACCACGTTTCACAAAGACCCATACAGTTAAGTTTATAATCCCGAATAATGTTATCAACAAGTAAAGCTTTTGGAGCAAGCGATCTAATATTTAACAGACCAAATTTCAGCTTTGCTGAATCATTTGACTTAGCTGAACTCTTTGTAGTCTTTGTCGAGATCTTCAAAAGCTCCCGGCGTTGTGGCCGCTCGTGAGCGCTGAGTTTAAAGCGTCGGTTGTCCGGCGAGGAATAAATGGTGGAATTAGTTACATCCTCGCGTCCATCCTCGCGTCCATCTTGCTGCTTGGACTTCACACGTTTCACACATCTACCTGCACGGCAACCACGCTTCTTTGTCCTTTCTTTACGGCGCCGTCGGCGACGTTTATTAAGAGGAATAGTTGTCCACAAGGATGCCGGGTCTCTTTGAAGTTCGCTCGGTATATCATGGGCGGTATAAAAAGTGCCCGAAAAATCGAAATTTAGACGCCCACCCAACCGAATAAGTTCGTCCCTACTGTAAGTGTTTTTGGCCACACATGTGTCCAAAAGTGAAAGCAAAAAAGACAAGAGAACGGCAATAAATAGAAGATTAGCTGGAGAGCTAGCCGCGAGCATGTATCCATGCGCAGCCGCCATCTTGATCTGCTTCCAACTAAAAGCTAAAAAAATTTATATATTTACAAAGAATCAACAATATGTTTCAACCTAAATGACTAAAAGTGACAGAGTGCACTTGTGTGTCATTAAGCCTCGGTTTAAATGCACCCGATCTGTTATGGACTAAGAGTTCAGCGAAAGGTGACACTGGAGAACAGAAAGAATTATGTATTATGAAGACCAAAGAACAGTCGAGAATGAAGTTTTGTTGGATGACCTGCAGGCATACACGTCTGAGGTTGGACAATCTGTGCATTATATAGCTTTTAGTCATACTCTGCAGAAATTTGCCCTTTATGGGAGAGTGGCAAGAAGAAAGCTTTTTCTAAAAGAATACAATAAGAAGGCTTTTTTGGCGTTTGCAAGACGCCACATGGGAGACACAAATAACATGTGAAACAAGGTGCTCTGGTCAGATAAGACCAAAATTGAACTTTTTGGTCCGAAAGCAAAGTGTTATGTTTGGCGTAAATGTAACTTTTGCTTGCTTGCGGTTGTCCATCAACGGCCGATGATGACATCCACTTCCATTGGTGAGCTCGTTGGTGACTGACATTGGTGAGTTCTATCCTGAACCCACATGTGCTCCGGGGTTGCTTTTCTTCACCAGGGATTAGGTAGATTGTAAGAGTTGATGTACATGGCGATTCTTGAAAATATGTTGCAGACTGCAGGAGACTTGAGAATGGGGCGCAGATTCTCCTTTCAATAGGACAACAACCCTAAACATAAAGCAAAATCTACAATGATTAGTTTGAAACCAACGTTACAAAGGTGTTAGAATGGCCAAGACAAAGTCCAGACCTCTACTTTGAAGATCATTTGTCAAAAGATCTGAAAGATGCTGTGCACGGACGATCACCATCAAATTTGAAACTTGAGCCTTTCGTAAGGAGTACTTGTGCAAGGCACTTTATCTAACAACAAAGCTGTTCCAGTCCGACATGGTTGTGAACTACTACTACAAGTACTTGTTGTCAAGTGAATGATGTTAGCGCAGTAGGCTAATTAGCGTTTATTTTTAGCCACTGCTTGAAGAGCTTCAAATCCATAGAGGCCTAGGATGGCCTGTGCTTTTAACTTAGTAAAATTCCGAACTGATCTCATTTAGCTCTGGAATCACTTTGGAAGCGTATGCCATCTCACAAACCCCCAAGACTGAGCGATTGTCGCAGTGCGACACGACCAACATAACCTTAATCCTGGTCTGATGGGAAGGAAAACACGTAAGGTTTGCTTTGGTAATGATCTATTTTTGGACCAGCGAAAGGCCTGTTTTTTGAGCGGCAATGGCACTTGGTTGGGGGCCATAATTTGAGTAGAGTAGGCGGGGACATTATTAACAGGACGCTTGACACTTGAGTTAGCTTGACATTCTCACCGCTGGTGTTAATGGTCACCAAAGAGATCATGGTCCTCTATAAGAAGAACTCAGTCATTGGTAACGACATCTGTACTGTCAGCAGTTTTTGTCCATATTTGTTCCAATAACACAAGAACTTTAATTTCAAGTTCCACTGTTTTTATTCAATTCCAAGAGAATATTTCCTCAAATGTAACAAAATTTTAGTGTGACCTACTATTAAGTTAGTATTTTCAGACAACCATCAACATCTAAAATGTTTCTATGTTTGAAAAAAACATGTATTTTCATGAATATATCATTTTTCCAAGAGGAGAAAAGGAAGTCATACTAATAAATGGAGACATTTTTTATATGTGAAATATGAAATGTGACGGTTGGAAGGGAATTTAAAAGTTGAATTAATTAATCATGTAACTGCACCGAGTTTTCAGCTCACTTCTTAATGACACTGCCTCAAGCAAAGTAGCAGACTTGTGTCCATTCCAGAATGGCTTCTCAAGACTAGTATGCCTGTCAAGTCCTAATAGACAAGCCAATTCTCAACGTTGCACAATGAAACTGATCTCAGAGGGTCAAAAAAGGGATTGTGCTTGCACCCTAAAATCAGGACTTTAGTTCAAATGGAACCCTTTTTGTGTTTAGATAAGTCGACCAATTATTGCACTTTTATCATTTAGCAATTTTCTGTAAGTTTTGCAAAACCTTTGCAAATGTAGTCATGTTTTTGTGATCAGGCACCGTGGGCAGCTAAGGGGTCCTAAAAGCGAGAGCTGTTGGCCCGTTGGAGGTAGAATTGAATAAGAGACGAACGGGAGAGCGCGCAAATACAAAATGACAAATGTTAAGAAAGTTGATGCAAAACAAAAGGATTAAAAACACCTTTAACTAACGCACACCGGACTTATCATTGTACCTCTTGAAGTGTCCAACATTTGCCCCGCTGAGATGTTTTCGTTAAACACACCAAATTCCCTGTCACAAGGTGAACATAAATATGAAACTTGATCGGAATTTACACTTAGTGTCGTAGGCATTTAGTGTAATGGAAGCCTGGTTGTTTGACTGTCAATTGCCGTTTTGTAACCTAGACTACGTTTAATAGCAACTTCACTATTGCAACGGGGCAGCACGGCGGTGCAGTGGTTAGCGCATGTGCGTCACAGTTCTGAGGTCGTGGGAACCTCCTGCGTGGGTTTAAATCCGGCCTTACTGTGCGGAGTTCGTATGTTCTCCCCGTGCTTGCTTGGGTTTCCTCCGGGCACACCGGTTTCCTCCCACATTCCAAAGACTTGCATTTCAGGTGAATTGGCCGGTCCAAATTGTCCCTAGGTGTGAATGAGCGAGTGAGTTGTCTGTCCCCATGTGCCCTGCGATTGGCTGGCAACCAGTTCAGGGTGTCCCCTGCCCACTGCCCAGAGATGACTGGGATGGGCTCCAGCCTCCCTGCTAATAAGGATAAGCGGTACAGCTAATGAGATGAGACTATTGCTATTGCTAATATTCAAGATATAGTTATGTCAATCTCAATTTTGGAGTCTGCAATGCTGTTAAGTTGTTCGTCTTGGCCACAGGTTGTTCTTTTTGACACATTAACCGCCGCTTCCCGTCTTGGATATATTTGGGGTTAGGCATGCAATCTGTATTGCAACGCCAAGGACGTGATGTTTTGCCATGAGGATTTATGGGAGAATAAAGGGTACCCAGTTATAAGGCTTGCGGGATTAAATGTTGTAAAGTGAAGATTATATTTTATGGACTAACTATAAAACGATAATTGGAGATTCTATGCAACAAATAAACGTAAGAAACAAAACACAACTTTGAACTGTCTCTTCTACTGAAGACAATTTGGGAACCTGCCATCAGTATACTCGTCGTCTCTTTTTCTTTATCTTTTGATTCCGCATCTGCTTGCCATCCATCAAGTGTTTTGTCTCATACTCGCAGGAACTAGATGACAGTCTGGGAATGAGCTAACGTTACACTGGAATGACAGGAAGTGGGGCTCTGCCAAAAGGGAGTTGCCCATCTGCCGGGCAACAACAACTTTTCACAGTATCTGTGGAAGAGTACAAAATATGTAGTAGGGCGTATTTCTCGTACCTGGTTATAAATGTGTTAAACTCAGACCTGGAGTTTGATGCCACACTCCGTCAAAACTAATTGACTGGAGCATGCATCAACCCTTTTCTAAGTACTGAATATGCCGTTCAAAGCAGATATTAATTCCACAAAATATCTAGGAAAAGTTCTACCACGGTGGTGCCCGTAGGATGTCACCAAGATAGTATTCATTTAATGGACCCTAAATTCCATATAAACTAAACAGGAAACCTCCATGGTCTAGTCAGGGTAATGCTCTTTGAAGGTGTGTAATTAAATTTTCTTTGTCTACATACTGTATGAAAATGATACCGATACCAAAAGTCTTATTGTAAAGTAAATCATATTCTGAGGGCTGAATTTTCAAACTCGCAAGTTTTCAAAAGCCCTCAGCTTGGGAACGTGGTGTCATTAAGGGTGGGTAAACAATTTTGATTTTATCACCTTTTTTTCTATTAAGTCAAGTCAAGTAAAGTCATGTTCATTTGTATAGCCCTTAATCACAAAAAGTCTCATAGGACTGCACAGACCACAGATTATTGCAAACTACAGACTATTATTACATCATCCTCCATGAAGGCAAGGAAAAACTACATTTGTTTTCTTATTTTAAATAATCTGCTCCTTTCTGATAATTTTCCTATCACGTTGAACGAAAAGGAAACTAAACAAAAAGTAAAACAAAAATTGACATACTTTGACAATCATGCCCCCTCTACAGACTTTCATTTGTATAGTGTAAACATAAGAATTGGTAATAAATATGTATGGTGTTTAAGAAAGATTTCCAAATATAATGAAAATACATTACTTCTAACTGCACATTAGCACCCACTGCCTTTAATATACAAAGATGTCTTTTTTATTTTCTTAGCCGCTCCCTGCAGGTATTACACATCAGATCCTACCTGTCAGATAGGACGCACTGTGATATGGGGAAATGACATCTGAGCCCTTTAGTGTTACCTGTGGTGTTCCGCAGGGTCGAGTACTTGTACCCCGATTTTAGCTAACCTGCATTGGCTCCCTGTTAGCTTAAGATGTGATTTTAAGGTTCTGTTGGTATTATACAAAAGCATGCATAGACTTGCTTCCTCATATCTTACAGATTTAATTTCCCCCTATGTTCCGGTCTGGAGCCTTCGCTCTGAAAACGCCGGTCTACTAATGATCCCAAGAGCCAAGAAGAGAGCAGGTTCGAGAGCGTTCTACAGCCGGGTCCCGGTGCTGTGGAATGCTCTTCCCCCTGAGATTCGATCTGCAACCTCAGTGGAAATGTTTAAATCTAAGCTTAAAACACACTTCTACTCTATAGCATATGAATAACCTATACTCTATGTTGATAATATGTGTATCATTTGCCCTCATGTAGGTTTTAGATGAGGGGATGGTGTCATAATATTCTGTTTTAATAGTTTCCAATAGTCTTTGATCTGTGCAGCCCTTTGAGACTCTTTGTGATTAAGGGCTATACAAATAAACATGACTTGGCTTAACACAATTGATAACAATACTTGTAATAATTATGATATTATGATAATCCACTGTATTTATTGGCTGCTGTATTGTATGCATTTAGTTCCACCTATTCGCAATTTTATGTTCTCACTACACTATATGGTTCCACTTTGTCTATTAAGAACGCTTTAAAAACCTTGCAGTTAGCTAACTACCGACATTTGTAATGTGCATTTAGTGATTCATAGACCGTGTCTAAATATGGACTTCAGGATCTTCTTAACTGGCTGGACCTATGTGAGCATTGTACGCTTCAACCTGAAATGAAAAACTGTTTGTGCCGAAACCTCATTCAATCTACTAAAACTAAAAAAGAGGTTATAATGATTGGCTTTCCTCTCTGTTAATTTAATTGTTGTAGAATTGACACAGCGAGTGTGAAAGTGTAATATGAGTGTGTGTGCAATGTGTGTGTCATACATGGCCTTAGACAATTTAACAAGCTTGCAGTTTTTATAAGATCAAGATCTTGTTAATTGTCTGGTTGATCTAAGATCGTTGTATTGCTCATCCCTACGTGTGATATTGTACTTGTTTTATGTAGTCCTGTTGCGAAAGAGGAAACCTCTAGACTGCAGTAGGTCTGACTTTATTGCATACGTGTGCTCCATAATAAATTTACAGTGTTGCTTGCAAAAGGCCAACATGCTGCTTTAAGTGTGCAGGTGTAGGGGATCTGATAGCGCCAAATGGTCTGGCACTTGGCCATGCTGCAGACTGCCTGTGGTTAACAGATTTGGACGGCTCAGGTGACATCATGTACAAACGCATACGTTTACGCGCACAGAGTAAACAGGTGTTTGCCCTGGCTACGATTACGTGACATACAGTCTATGCATGACCAAATGGAACTGGACGAGGCGTAAAATATCAGTGGCGATTAAGGGGGTACATTCTGGAGAATCTTCTGTTCTTTTTAGTTATTTGTTTATTCATTTATTTGCAGTCTGCTTTTTACGACAGGCACTCGGGTAGGGAAGCCTGTTCCTCAAGAATGTAAAATATGAAAAGACTCACCTGTTGTCCATGTGTTCCTACATTCAACACAAGTGATTGGAAGAACATGTTCATTATTGTAATCTGAGCTTGGTGATGAGCAGCAATTGTGTTCAAAGCAGACACGGGTAACCAACAAGACTGTCTCTCGACAACCGAACCAGTAATTAAGGTATTATTCTTTGTTGCGTTTTACACGCTGTTTTCTGAAATATTATTCTGTTTGAAGAAAGAAAAAAAAAACATAACTAGAGTTTGATGAAGTGCAAAAGAGCAAGAAATCTAGAAAAACAAAAACAAAAATTGACAATTCATTCAGTTTTAACCTTGCGACAGGCTAGCAACCAGTTTAGGATGTCCCCTGGCCACAGCCCGAAGATGGCTGGGATGGGTTCCAGCACCCTTGCGACCCTACTGAGGATAAGCGGTGCAGATAAAGAATGGATGGATGGATATTCAATTCTAGAAATTGAAATCCTGTGATCACACTCATGGAATGTTTACCGTGGTATATTTCAAGTCAAGTAACATGTATTTGTGTAGACTTTAATCTCAGAGAGTTTCAAAGGGCTACACAGGCCCATAGTAAGGAAAGTTACAACATTCCTTATCTTAAACCACCAGAAGGGCAAAGAGTAACTGAATAAAATGAGGAAAAATTTGAAACCTTGGGAAGGAGCCACCTATGAAAGAATTCCCCTTTCAAGATTATCACAACACAATGGATGTTGACTGGGCACCAATTGACAAAGCACAGACAATATAAACACGAAACGTAAGCAGTAACTGAAATTGTGCAAAACTCAACAATGACAAAGCTTCGCATCTCAATGCAGAAGGCTCCAGGTATGGCACGAATCAGGTCAAGATGGTCGTCTGCTGACTCATATTACATGCAATGTGCAGTATCCAGGCTCTTCCTCAACCCTTACACAGAGGTCAACATAAATCTTAAAATATTGAATATAAATATGTCTCACGTATAGATTTAAACAATTTCACTGTTGTAAATTTCATATTTGAGAACAGAGCACTCCACAACACCGGGCATGAATGGAGAACACTTTCGATCCTGCAGATTTCTTCTTGGGTCTTGGGTCTCAAGTAGTGATGCATTTTTTAGCAAAGGGCCAAAGCAGGAACATTCTGTACAATTACATCAGGAGTTAAGACAAGGCAAGACCATGTAAAACTTTGTATGTCAGTAACAGAACCCTAAAGCATACCTGTCAACCTGTACGGTTTTGCCGTACAAAGTACGTTTTTTATGCATTTTAAGACGAGTACGACGTACAAGAAAATCTGTACGGAAAAACGCAAAGTTGTCAATGATGGGTACCATTCGGTATACACAGAGTGTCACGAAACGGCAAATCAATCAAGTCAAAGGAGTTCGCTGCGGAAGCCTCTATCCTGGTATCGCTTTTTTGTTGCAAACGAAGCGAGCAGTTTTGAAAAAATAGTGTACAATCATTTTGTATTTTGTGCGTGAAAATACAACAGTTTGTACGGGCATGGAGCTGTGGAGGTTGACAGATATGCTAAAGTCACATCTTACTTGAACAATCTCATTTTCTGATCCATCTGATCTCCTGCATTACATTTGTTTTAATTCCTGGCTTCCTTTATGATGTCTTTTTGAACAATATTGAGCACTTTATTGGCCATGAGTGATTTAATAAGTCTCATCAAGCCAGACTTGCTTTACAATATTTGTCTATTTTGGATTTGTAGTTGGTGATGGTGATCCAGCTGCAGCACCTCTTCCTGCTGGTGAGTTTGGTTACTAAATGTAGAATTATGTTCAATGACATCACAACAAATGTTTGCGCTAACCGGATCATTATCTGTTTTTCTGTTTTAGACACAAAAGGTCAGAGAACAAGCATTCAACCTTGTGTGCGTTTGTTTTTTGGGGTTCTTTGTGAAAACACACACACTTCTAATACTAAGTGCAAAATGCGAACACCTTGGCACGAACGTACAAGAAAACATACACACAAACAAAGATGGATTTTCATGCAAGTTCCCCTTGGTAAATATAAACATACACACAGACACAGGCACACACCGTCTTTGAAGAGGCAAATCTGCTTGCAGGCCTTCGTCTATGTCAACAACATTCTTCCTCCTCATCACACCTTCTTATGCACTAATTCATCCCGATTGACAGCACCAAATCGCACATGCACATCCTCACATGCGCACACACATCCTATTAGACTTTGCCTGGGTAACACGAGCCCATTGTAATCCGGCAAGGTAAGCACACAAAAGGTGCGTGCGACTCTCGGGGGGCTCGTTAGCGATTAGCTTCTTCCTGCAACTGTAGCCCAACACAAATTTGGAATTTCTTTTACCTTACAGCTTCTCTTACACACATGCAGACACACAAAGGCCCTTCTGCCGCTGTTGTCAAGTTGCCTGGAAACAAAACATGTAGCTGGTAAAAGGGAGAAAAGGGAAAAAACAAACAAAAATCCAGAAATGCATTCATACAAAATGACTTTAATGAGATTTAAAAATTCGTATTAGTGTAATCAAAGGGCCCTGATTTTGAAGTTACACAGAGGTCGCTGATGGGCGTTTAGGGCTGCAACCAATACTCCCTCTAAGCTTCCACGGATCCGAGTAATCACAAAAAGTCTGTGAACGTCGTTTTGAATAACGGTGAGCAACATCAATCCCAAGTGTGGCAACTAAATAATTATCAAATAGGTCCAAAACCTGAGAACAGATCAAGTTACATTCTCCTGGCTTTCCAGCAACACTAGTTAGTTTTTCAGAGGTTACTGAATTGGCTAATGTAAGGGCCCGGTCACACAGCCGTTTGCGGCTGAATCACGGCCAGAAATTTCCGCCTGTGAGGCGGACGCTATTGGACGCTTTGAGATCGCCATACAGACGAGATACAGCAGTGCTTAACACGCGGTCGGAGACCGCGCGGTTGGCAGCGCGAAAATGTTTTGCGCTGCTCAATACTTTAGAGCACGGGTGCACAGCCTTTCACGGGCGTATCGAGGCTGAATCACGGCCAGAAATTTCTGGCTGTGAAGCAGACGCTGTTGGGCGCTGTTGGACGCTTTGAGACCGCCATATAGACGAGATACAGCAGTGCTTTACTCGCGGTCGGAAATTCACACGCGGTTGGCCGCGCGAAAAAGTTTTGAGCTGCTCAAAACTTTGAGCACGTGTTAACCGCGGGCGGCACACGAGGTAATGACGCGGAACGACGTGCTCTGGCCGCGGCCAGGGCGTGGTTACACATGGGTAGGACGGGAAATTTCAGCGGGTAATCGTGGGTGGAGCATGGTAATAGCATGTTCTGCACCTGTATCGCGGTGTTATTACGTGAAATTAGCGTGTTACGCGTGTGACGGTCAAACGCCTTTCTCCGCGTATATACAGCGCGATTTGCCGAGCACACGTCAGTTGTGCTTGAGACGTCAAGGGGTGGACACGGATCCCCGTCACCGTAGTGACCTCGTCTTAATCCATTTTTATTTCTTGACATTTATTTTCATTTCATAACAAGATAATAAAATCAAAATAAAAAACTATTACAATAATAACATATTGGCTTCTTCGGTGCCATAGCTTGAAAACTTGATCTTCATGGGACTGTGTCTTGAGCGGTTATGATTTCTCCAGCCCGCTGTTATGCCAAGAAATGCATCCCTGCCGAGATTTGCATCCCCTCGCTACTACAACCACTTTTACCTCGTTTTATCTCACTTTTATATCACTTTTAGGGAATGTAATGGCGAACATATAACCAAGGAGTCGGATTTGGGCACAACACCGGCTCGGGAGCTTTTATACCCGTGGTCCACACGAGAAAATGACGCGATGAGGAAGCGGAACAGTCGCCGGCGTCTGTTTTGCGGGCATACCACCGATGAACAGCGGGTTGGCCAATTTTGCGCATTTTCCATCACGGGCAACCACGGGCAAAAAAAAAACCGCAAAATTTTACCCGCGATACAGACGCAAACGGCTGTGTGACCGGGCCCTAACATTGGAAAGGTTGCACAGCCTACACACCTCAGTTGTTTTTACATCAACTAATACATGAGATTTACATTTTATTAAAATTGTATCTTTTGTTACATAATACTAAATTTTTGGGGATTTATTTAGTTGGTTGGACAATACAGAACTACATTACATCACACTTGTTGCCAAAAAGATTGACTGTTACATTCAAATAATTTGCAAATCAGATAAATGTAACCAAAAAGCGGTCAAAGAGACCCCCAAAATGCGTCAATACATTTACATTTTATTTTTATCCACAAAAATATATCAAATATGTAAAACAACTTGTTTTGGGGAGTTGAATCTTTGAATATGATAAACATTCCTGACATGAAAATGATTTATTGTATGCTTAAGAATCTGCCCTTTGTGTAGAGTTAAACATGTCGTTAATATTATCATTGTTTTAATTGTATTTACTTTTTTCTGATTTATTTATCTCTGTGCTTTTGCTGCACTTTTTGTTACCTTGAAATTGTTAACTTTGTTTCATGATGAAACTCTAAGTTGAAACTTTCATGCCATTTTTTTGTAATGATGCAATGGTCAATTAAAAAAAAGAAAAAATGGAAGATACATTTGTTGTAAAAACAATTGGTTCCCCCTGCCGGACCAAAATGGTACTACAACTCTGAGCGTCACAACGGAATGGTGTGCATTCTTATTTTTATTGATTTAACGTACTTAGCAGCTCAGAAATCATGCAATACAACTAATAAATGATATGATTGGTCTCCAACACTTTGATTTATCGATTTTTCCGATTAGTTGTTGCAGCCGTGGTGGCGTTTATTGGAAAATAGGCAGAGATTCTGTTTGGCTAGCACAATGTGAGGCGCTTTTGCTCTTACTTGTAATCCATAAGCAGACGTTCAGCCCACCTCAGGTAAGTTGGCTCGCTTGCTTCCAAGGCAGCGCTTTCCTTTCTCTTGCGCTCTCCTGCATTTTTATCAACAAATGTCATTGTCCCGCTACCGCTTTGCTACTGCCACGGCTCATTGGCATCCATATTTTCTCACTCAGCAAACTCTGAGCCAGGAGACGGTAAGATGGCGTCTGCCAACCACAAACCTCCTGCCCTCCCCAAAAGTCCTGCGCTTGCCGTCTGTTTGCTATCTATGTTGTGTTTCATGCCTCAGCAAAGTCGTATGTCTGTCATTTTGTGTGTGTCAGTGTCACATTTAACAACTGAACTCTACGGGTTTAAGAAGGGATGTCAAACTTAGTTTTGCCGGATCCAGACTTTCTGTTCAGTAAAACAACTCAACTTAAAAGTTTAGCTTACTGTAGTTTTTCAGTAGGTATGCTTTGTCATTCAACTTTCCCTACTTATTATAAAAAAGGATGACAGGGGATCTTTCCCATCATGACACATTTATTTACAAACAATGGGAAGAATATTTGTTCGGCATAAACAAATCTGTTAACTGGTTTTGTTTAACAGTTGAGTGAATTCAATATTACACCTGAGCCAAATCACCATGCTATACAAGCTCATGGGGGAACTGTAAAAGGAAATATATTTTTTTGCTTTTATTGTCTTTCTGGTTTGAAATGAATTAAAAATATAAATACAAATACAAGTTTAGGCAGTACAAGGGCAGTAAGATACGACTACATCAGTTCAAACTACTGGCCCAGGCCTATTAAAGGTGAGGGTATACCCTTTAATACTCTCTAGCGGCCAGCGGGAGCATTTGGTTTCCATTAATTTTAAAAATGGTAACTTTTGACAGAAAAGACATAGAGACCCGCTTCTTTTTATTGACATACTCCAGATTAAATCATCACCACGCCGTGTGTTTGACATACCTGGCTTAAAGCCTCAGCAATTGATGTTTACAAAGGTAAGTTATTAGCATAAAGTCTAACAGTAGCATGTAGTTTATGTTACAGATAAACCAAGTACAAATATAGTTTACAGCAAACAAATATGCCTGCTCTTTTGGGGTTATTTTTCTTTTTTTAAGGACTAAAATGATCTGCATAGTTAACATTTGTTCCGAGGATCTAGAGTCTCTGGTGGACAGTCACAGCTTTATCTATGAAGTAGATATTTTTGGGGAATTATTTTTTCCCTTATTCAATTCAAATGATGACGTCGATGGTTTCGGTTTGGAGGAAGTTCGACCAGTATGGACTTTGCCACCTACTGTTTATACATTAGCATGTACACTAGCCACTCATTATTTTATTTATTTGTGTTGCGTATGTTACAACGTATTCACCTTACTATGCAGATGGGTCTATACATAACGTAGACTTACTCAAATAACTATGCCGATTGCGCATAGCTTCATCCAGACTGCATTCCGATGTGTTTGGATAATGTGTGTATTGTTGACAAAACTCAGAAGTTATTAATGACCAATAAACGTGAACACTGTGAAAATATTTTTTTATTCAGACTGACATACTTTTTTTCCCTTCATCCACACGTGTAACGGTGCAGAGTTGCCGTCTGATGGTAAGAATTCTCAAGGGTTCTTTATACTGGAATGAAGAACTGTATGGACATTGTGCCGATTGATTTGAGTGGTCCATTTGACATTAGTACTCTATAGGACCATTGTAGGTTATCATACTGACTGCATGTATCACGTATAAGAGGTAAGAGTTGGTGTTATTTTTTATGATACAATCTACACTGACAGATTGTGTCCTATAATTATTAGTACGTAATTATTGGGTGGTTTTGATGCAAAAAATATTTATTCTTGGCGTATCACTGACACAGTATTGTACTCCTAGGTACAATGACTGAGGATTTCCTCAACCCCTGAGTGGTATTACATGCTGAACACTTAGCCCAGTCTTATTGAAACTATTAATCTGCATTTGGTTGTCAAGCAAGTTAAAGATGAATGTAAACTACAAATTCAACCTGTTTAGCCTTCACTTAGCATGTTAATATTTAGGATACAAGTCGATACTTTGATGAAGGTGGTTAGCTTCGAACACCATTCCTGCACCGTTTTGTGGTTTGATTCATGCATGCAAATTCAAAGTATTTTCTCATTTCCATTTTTGCATCCTATGAAAGGCTGAAACGGTTTTGAATTTTGGAGTTTTTCTTCACAAACATGATATTAACATTTTTTTAGGAGAAACCCTTCCAGAGGAAGAGTTGGTGTTTATGCGCTCGTTGAGTTCACTCTTGTTTTCTGCCCCCTAAAAACTACATGTAGAACTGTGAAAGTAACTTTTTTTGTGTTTTCATGCGGTCGTATGTCACTGGCAGAGGTTGCCCCTGGTGAGGACCCTCAACTGTCACAACTGACTGGTCTGTTTGTGCTCAAGCCGGAGAGCGCCACCGCCATTAAAGGTGGGCACAAAATATCCACTGCTGTACTTTATTTTGTCCAACCATTTGTTTCTATTTTCGTTAATTTTGATTACCACAGTTGTTACATGTTTGATCAATATGTTTCAACATTTCATACTTAATTCTCAAGTTTGCAGTACTTTAATTTCTATTTTCTAAGGTTTGCTATTAAAACTTTGTTGTTTTAATAGTGTCTGAGTTCTTAAAACTGAAATGCCAGTTGGTAATATTACAATTTTATATGAAATATAAGAACTATAATTTTTCTATGCATTTTCAGACTGAGTTTTCATTGTGAGTCTAATTTGCCCGAATTATAAACACTCATGTGCAAATCATTTTTATCTTTTCAAATATAGGGACCAGCTTGGTGGGCTTGGGGTAGATCGCCCGCCCCGAGACTGGGAGGTCGGAAAGTCATCCCTAAGATTTATGACATTGGTACCCATTGCCTCCCTGCCTGGCACTTAGCATTAGGGTGTTGGAGTTGGGGGGGGTTTCACCTAATGACTCTTTACGACACATCGGTTGGGTAGCGTCATTTACCATACACGGTCGCAAATGTGCGTATGGGAAATGACACATGGTTAATCCAAAAGAAGAAGAAATGAAGGGAAATTCAAATTTAAGTGATTTTTATGTGATTTTTTGTCAGATTTCCACAGATGCTGTGAAAAGTACAATATACCATGTGTGATTGGTTTGTGCTGTGTCAACAGGGCAGGATGTGACATTCTTGGCCAAAGTGGACTCGTCCACCCTGATAAGAAAACCCACCATGAAGTGGTTGAAGGGCAAGTGGCTGGACTTGGGCAGCAAAGCCGGGAAGCATCTTCAGTTCAAGGAGACTTATGACAGGAACACGAAGGTACACTAACAACAGGTACAAACACATTTTTTTCACATGATCCGTTGTCAGTGGCAATTTTACACATTATTTTGGAAAAGTTGGAGGTAAATGTGAAGATGTGGGAACAAATTTAACTCTCTACATATGTACTACAAGTAGAATGGACCGGCGCTGCCGGGCATTTTTCTTGGGCGAGGTTGTTGGGGGACCCTGCGTAACTAACTGGCGAGCCGAACACGCCTCCTGCCTGGCACTCGTTTCCTTCCACGGCCCGGTAACAGCTGCCAGAAGTACAGCATCCCACTCCACTGTGAAAGAAGCGCCACCTCGAGCAAATGGCTATGAAAAACAAAAGACACCCCCCTTCACCAGCTCTCACCACTAATGAGCGACCTACTGTAGCTAAAGACACTCCTAGAGCCCTAAAGTACTACTGTAGTTTTTCACAAAAATCGGTTCAGCCGTTTTGGAGCTCAAATGTCACATACAAACAGAATTGGTTTTCTTAACTTTTTGTTACTAATCAGTGCAAAGGGCACCCAGTTTAATATGCATTTCTAAAATGAGAAGTCACGTTACTACTATGTTATTACCCAGTAAATATTGGAAGTAGGGTTTAATCAACGCAGTTAACCACTAAAAAATATCCCGGCACCGGTGAGCTGTTTTTCAGAATAATTCCAGGGGTACCTCGGCTGTTTGTGGGCACCACGTTGGAGGCCCCTGTTCTAAAGTACATCATAGTATTTGCACAATTTATAATACTATGGTCACTAGTTGTGTTTATATTGAAAATCTATGAAACATTTAAATTGACAATTTGCATTATTTATTGCCCCCTGTTTGTAAAAAAACAACAACCTTTCATTCATTAAAGAAAAAGAATATTAGTTTAAATAATAAGCAATATGTACATAATCAATAAACCTGCAATTTTAAAATACATAGAGAATAGGTCGAGAAATTACCATTTATTTGACAAAACATGAGCCTCATCTAGAAGGAACTGACATGCGTGCCCGACCTTTGATAGACAGATAGATATATAGATAGAAAGATAGATAGATAGATACTTTGTTCATCTCCGTAGGGAAATTCACACTTCTAGCAGTATCCTTTTGTTGTTTATTAACAGATTAACTGGATGGCCTCGGGGCGCTGTGTTGTAGTTTAGCAACAGCGGAGTGGATGACGTCACACGCAAAAGTTCGACATCCCTGCAGCAGATGGAAATCTTTGTGCCCAGGGTTACACCACCTCGTGTTCACGTAGATAGCGAGTCCACCTCCTCTCCGCCTCCCGCAGGCTTTTGTGTCTCTGTCTGTCCTAACAGCGCTGAAGCCGGTAGCTCCACGTTAGCGTCCGGGATGCTAGACGTGAGCCACGTTTCCGCAAAACACAGCAAACTGCACTCCCTGTATGCTTTGATGTTTTTCACCAGCACAGCCAGTTCGTCGGTCTTATTTGTGCTCCCATGGGTACTCTAAAACCAAATCCTTGTGATAGGCTAGGCAAAATCTAGCAGAAAATAGTGTGGTTTGTTCACTTTGAGTCTCTGTAGTTTGTATTCTACCTTGTGCTGTTTAGCATTTGTTTTAGTTGCAATACACAAAATAGTAACATGTAGTAGTCAGATAATATTCATTGTTCTTCTAGGATTTGAGCACAGTTGTTTATTCTGCTGGCATCTTGACTTTAACCTTCTCACATGAGCTGGTTTTCTTTGCAGATCTACACATATGAGATGCGCATCGTGAAAGTAGTGGACGGCGATGCGGGCGGGTACCGCTGTGAGGTGACTTCCAAGGATAAGTGCGACAGCTGCACCTTTGAGGTGTCCGTTGAAGGTGCGTCCCCATAATCGCGTTACTGTCGCCTTCCATCGGACCGCCTCCGCCGCTTAACTGCCTTTGTCAGACAATAAATTTCCACGTGGATTGTTCTGTCCTTCCGCGAGGTCACGAAGATGATGGAACTTCATTTATTTCTTCTTCTATTTTACTTTCAGCTGTGGAAGAGCAGCAGCAGGACAACATTTTGGAGGCCTTTAAGCGATCGTGAGTGTTCATTCGTCCATCTTATGGTTCAACGCACCTGAAAACTAACATATGATTAGAAATTTTTGAATAATCTTTCAGTCCACTTGGATGAAGTCAGCCAAGTACTGACACGCAGCATGATTCTTTCAACCAAATGAGCCTATAATGGAGAGCCTATACTGCATTAATTTTTCCAAAATAAAAACTTGATTTTGTTGAAATGGTAGCTCCTTGGTGTTGTGAGATGCCTGAGAGTTGAAAGTAGATTAGTAAGCACAATGCCTAAAATATCTGCTTGGCATACAATGTGGCTAATAAGTTGACGAAATAGTTTTAATTGCTTGCCCGCCTAATCTTAGTCAAGCGACCGCTCTGACTCACTCATCGTACGAAGGTTATCTGAGGCTCCAGAAAGCCTGGTACAGTAGCCTGCGCTGTCGTTTTCACGCTCAGTCGACCGTCGAGCCGGCGCGTCCCGTCGAAGAGGTTATTATCGCTCCCTGGGGAGGGTTTGCCCTCCTTCCGGGATTATAGCACCGCCATCAAGCACGCGTGTTATCCGTGAACGGAACGTGTATCCGTGCGAGCACAAGTGCGACTCTGAATTTATTTTGCCATTGAGATTTTCTATTTTTCCGGCGTCCTTTGAGGACCGCCTAAAAGACTGTGACAGATGATCCGCATGTCACGCTTTACTACTAACGATTCACAAGTATAGCAAGTCGGTGCCACGAATTGAATGTGTTTTGATTTAAAATAATAAAAGATGATGAGCATAAATTTACCAGGCGGGTGTCTTTCTAGATCTGTAAGCGGAGAAGAGTTGAGAGGAGACGGGGATGTAGTGAAGATAACATAAACGCTTAGTGATGTTTCTTGAAAGAACTTACTTTGTTGTTGAACAGCAGGCACCAAAACTCAAGGTAGAAAGTTGTGCTTAAATAAAAAATGTATCTTAAGAGCAAAACGGGAGAATAAGCTTTGATGCTTTTAGCATTTGCAAGTGAGGGAACCCTTGTGCAAGGTGGTTAAGAGAGCAGAAAGCTCAGTCTACTCTAAATGAATAATGTTACACATTTAAAGAGTTAGAAAAAACACCTGAGCTGGACTTATAACTTTGCAAGGAGAGAAAGTTGGTGTGTCAAGCGGACAAAAATAAAGAATTTTTATTCCAAAGCAGACAAAACTGACCTTAAACCAGAACATACCTGAAAATATGAATTGAAGCACTTTCACAACTGCTAACTATTTTTTTTTCTCAAATGGTCTCTCGCGAGTTAAAAAAGACTATATAAACACAAGAATGATGACGGGGGTATCATTTAAGAAAAAGAAAAAAGGCAGTTAGACAGAGACTCGGCCAGATCCGAATATGAGTGACATTTTAGCGCCGACTGGCTGAAATTCTGATTAGGTCGGAATTCATACATCCGACAGCGCTTGTTTTCAGCCAATCAGAATGCAAATCAAACGACAGCCAAGGGCTGTCGATAAAGGTTCACCATCTTTCTATCACAGATAATGCTAATGTGATCCACACGCTCATCCAGTGTTTTGTATCAAATTGGTTGGATTATGTGTCTGTGGCACTTGTAATGTGGATCAGAGGTATCCAGAACGATTGGTAGGGGTGAGGTTTGTCCCTTTTCCTCAGCCAAAACTAATTTGGAGAAATGTTGGGAATGGATAAAAGCATGCTGGCAGCTTCACCATCAACTCAACATGCAGATGATCGATGGGAACCAAAACAAATGTATTTGTGTTACAGTGAGTGTTTTATTTTTATTACGCTGCTGTTGTCGGTTAGTTGTCAGTGAGAAAATATAGTACCATGAGCTTCTGGCCATAGACTTTGTCTTATGTGATATCGGTCACTTCATACTCGGCGTACGCAGTGAATCCTAGTATTTAATGTGCATAAATGATCATGTCTAATTTGTTTAAAAATAACAGATAAGTAAATAGATAAAAATCCACGGCAACAAACATGGTCTACATTTACCAGACGGAAGTTTGTAAGTTACTGCCGCTGCTTTACTTGCACTATCTTTGAGTATATTACAGTGCAACATTTTGGTAGATTAGTGACCCCTTGCCACTAAGCCAGTCACACTTTGTGAAAGTGGTGACATAGATCAATGCCCACTAACTTCTTTTCAGACACCAACTTGAAATCTGACTGGCTATACCCACTGCTCTTTCCAAGACTGCTTGTATGGGCTTGAAGGCTTCTTGGTAGGTTTCAGAACCCAGCAACAAGTTATTGCGGAAATGTGATTGGTTAAATGTGTAAATATGAAAGCAGATTTATAGAAACAGCGCAACAATGGAGAAGCTATTTAAGAAAACTGACAGACAATTTGAATTTATATAGCAAGTATTGATGCACAAAATATAATTAACATCCCATTCAAATATTTTTGGGCCAGCAGAGAAGGCCTTGCAGGCCGTCACAGCCCACCATTGCGTTTAATGACTCTATAAATAATAGGTCAGGTAGGGGAGTTCATGGTTACAGTTCCCTCAACTGCCAGGGTCGTAGGAGCACCACTTCTTGTGGTTTGTCTTAGGCAAGTAGAGCCTGGTGGTGCCAGTCCCTCTCCAGGCCTTTTTTGGGGTATGGGTGTGCTCCCACACATGAAAAAGGTTGTACTGGTTTCCATGGTTACAATTTGCAGGAGAAGCATCCTGATCCGACTCACATACAGCACTCTTATCATGTGGTCACTGCTGTTTTTCCTAGTGTAAAGCGTCATCCCGCTCTTAAGAGATGAGGCCCACCATGGTATTGTCAGGCATGAGTCACGGATACTTAATCTTAAATCGCTGGTAAAAAACTATCCTGTTCCAAAATTTTTAGTATCACACTGTCCAATAGGCATTGCATCACTTGTGGCTCTCATGTTTCTCCCGGAAAATGTGGGAATGAAGTTAAGGAGCACTAAATAAGTGTGATTGTAAGGGTGTATTTCTTTGGTTTGTCCAAATGTTGTTTTATGTTTTGAACGAATACAATTTGTACGTATGTTTTAAGAGTTGGGTGGGCCCCCTCAAGAATGAAATGCTGCATCTATAGGGACTATAGGCGGTTAACAAAATAAAAATAAAAACTACAGACTTTTATGACTTAAAGACATCTTTATAGCAATTCAAATAGGGCAAAATATGAATGTCAAGCTTTGGACAGTAAAATCTCAAAATAAAAACTGAAGAAAAATCAGATCCAGTTGCATGGGATGGGGTGAATGAGTGCTTGATGAAGTGCAGCAAGTTGATCGTGAGCGTTTTCTTCTATAGTGGCAACGCAGATGAGGATGCCGGCGATCTGGATTTTAGCGCTCTGCTCAAAAAAAGGTATGCTTTTCCCGATTTGGCTCAATCCGCTGGCGGCTTACTTCTTCTCGACTTGCAGGGAGAAAAAGCAGCAGCAAGTCCCTCAGAAAGAAGTGGACGTATGGGACATCTTAAAGGCAGCCAAGCCGTGCGACTATGAGAAAATTGCCTTTGAGTATGGCATCACAGACCTACGTGGTATGTTGAAGCGCTTGAAGAAAATGAAGACGGTGGAGCCCAAAAAGAGCGATGGTGAGGCAAATCTTGGGAGAAAAGATGGAGACTCTGTGTGCCTGTGGCGGTAGCCTGACTGGCCTTTGTGCCCACAGCCTTCCTGAAGAAACTTGAGCCCGCCTACTCGGTGGATAAGGGCCGCAGGATCCAGTTGAGCGTAGAGGTGGCTGACCCCAACACCCCAATAAAGTGGCTCAAAAATGGACAGGAAATCAAACCCTCGGCCAAGTGAGTGTGTCGTCCTAACGGCCTTCTCAAGTCTACCTCATTTATTTGAGCATATCGCGCAGAATTTTTTAGCTGAAAAAATAACTCAATGTTTTGGTGCGTGTTTTAAAAGAGGTCTGGGGGAATTGCTCAGGTGTATTATGGTATTCCATTTATCGGTCAAAGATGTGGCTGACCACAATCCCAAAACAATGAATTCAACCACATTTCTAGACCCACAAGACATCTACGGACTATTTTTATTAACAATATCCAGATCACTTGGACAGACGAACACGGGTGGGAATGTGGCGGAATAAAGAATCTGGCTTTCCAGGCAGATCGCGACTGCAGTCTGTGTTTATGTGATTATAAGCTGTAATAATATTAATAATAATAATAGTAATAATAACAACAAGTAAGGGAACAGTAGAATATGCTCAAATGACCTGTATTGAACTCCCAAACTGGCGTCACACACCACACTGCGGCTGGAGTATACCTTTGCAAAAAGGGGGCTTCACACTCCCTTTAACACCGGCATCCTCACCTCAACGTTTTTCACTCACAATGGTTGGTTTGAGCCAAGAAAATTAAACAAAATTTATACCAATTTTTATTTGTGCCTGATAAATGTTTGCAGGCTATTTTTGAATAAATATCTGCTCAGAGGAAAAAAGGGCACATTTTGCCTATATTCATGTTTCCTTCTTAAAGTGTGAATTGAAAATATTGTATATATATGGATATTACCGAATCTTACTGCAATATGTATTCTGTGTAGCGCTATTTAGTTACTCTATATAACACGCTATAGTGGGCATTTGCACGTCACACTGGGTATTTGTATATTGCATTCTTTTGGCTTTATTATTGTACTGTTCTCAGCTCAGGGATGCTGCTGGAAATGTGAATTTCCCTTCGGAGATGAATAAAGTATCTATCTATCTATCTATCTATCTATCTATCTATCTATCTATCTATCTATCTATCTATCTATCTATCTATCTATCTATCTATCTATCTATCTATCTATCTATCTATCTATCTATCTATCTATCTATCTATCTATCTAATATCATTTAATATTTTCCGCCTTTAGTTTATAACGGACTAACAGAAGTCCATGCTACAAAAATCAAAGGCTTTCAACTTTGTGTCTATTTTAAGAGACACTTATTTTAAAAATCAGCTCTTTTTGCGAAACCTTGGGAACTTTCAGCTGCATATTCACACACTTTGGAAACTCCATTATGAACTAATATATATATATATATATATATATATATATATATATGTATGTATATGTGTGTGTGTGTGTGTGTGTACACCGGAGCCATATCTCCCTAGTGGGAGGTGGCTAAAGTCAAGAACACGTTCATATTTCTGAACTAAACTATAAACTCCATTATAAACACCCAACAAGAACATTAAACAGCTTAAAGAAGCAAAATAAAAATGGAACAAAGAACAATGCACTGTGTTGGAAGAGTGCCTGAACAGGAACAATTTAAGGAACCCCATCCAGATTGTAAAAGACAAGCACAAAAGGCAAAAGCTAGCAACATTTAGGATGAAGCAGGGAATGGCCTAACTGAAGAGAAGTAAATGGACAGAATATAGTTCCAAACAATACAACCACCCAACACAGGGAGACCCTGAAGTCCTTAAGAATTCCGGCCCAAGGCAAAAGGACAACTTCCCTATCCACTGAGAAGAAGAATAGGCAGCAATTCTCGCTGAAGAATGTTGAGTCTCCAGGAATTGACAACATAACGTCAGAACTCGTATGAATTGATGGTGATCTAGCTATTCACATATTAACAAAAAGATCTGGAGAACAGGACAGTGGACATCTGGTACCATCAGAGAGTTGTTTAAAACCACTTGGTGGGAGAAAAGGTGACATTCTCTCTCCAACTTAACATCTTCCTTGAGAGGATCATGACCGAATGCCTGGACCAACATAAAGGTAGAGTCAGCATTGGGTGACATCACGGCACTAACCTTCATTTTGCCGATGACATTGATGCACTGGCAGGAGAAGAACAGAAACTCAAAGAACTGGTCAATCACCTGGACAAAGAATCAACCCAGTATGGGATGGAAATCAGCAGAGAAAGAAATCTAAAATAATGATTAATAACCCTCAAGATATCATAACAAACATCACTATCAACCACCAAAAGCTTGAACACGTCACCAAATTCAAATATCTTAGAGCTGTCATATCAGAAGAGGTGTCAGAACTGGAAATCATCGCCAGGATTTCTCAAACACCTGCTGCATTTGCTAGACCTAAACCCATACGGAGGGAAAGAACATAGCAGCAACAACAAAGAACAGATTGATGCAAGCTCTGGTTACTTCCATCTTCCTTTACCCTTGTAAGACATGGACACTCACAGCAAATCTGGAAAGGAAAATCCAGGACATAGTGATGCGATGCTACAGGAAACTTCTAGGACTTAACTACACAGCACATGTGACAAAAGAAACAGTGTGCACTGTGACTAAAAGGCCCCACAAAAAACTGTTGTCAACTGTGCACAGACAACATCTGCAGTGGCATGTTTACATCAAAAGATCATCTTGACTGGCCAAAATGATTTTACACGGCACAGTCCAAGCGGTCAGGAGGAGAGGAAAACAGATAAACTGGCCTAACAACATTAAAGAATTCACTTTTGCCAACTATGCCATGACCAAAATGCAGACCAGGAACCGGCAACAGTAGAGAAAGATGACCAAAATGGCGTCCTCAGCGCTGCCCCAATGACTCAGACTGTGAACTGTAAATGAATATTAAATATGAAAGTCTCATGAGCTTTAATCAAAATTAGCAAATATCATCAAAAGGACCTGTATCAAAAAGTGCGCTGTTCGCTGGCTTTGCGTCACTGAGAAAATGTAGGTAAGGTGACTGTATACCCTGTGACGTAACTGGGACGTCTGTCCTTGTGTACCAGGTACGTGTTTGAGAGCGTGGGCAACCGCCGCACGCTCACCATCAACAAGTGCAACCTGTCTGATGACGCGGCCTACGAGTGTGTGGTGGGTGAAGAAAAATGCTTCACTGAAGTATTTGTCAAAGGTAGCTGACTCAACTGTTGTCTTTCTTCCAATCTCAACAATGTGAGAATTCAAAAGGAAAATGAAACGAGACAACAGACCTTGTAAGCACAAATTAGCAAACAATGTAAAGCAAAATAACTCATTTAAAACAAAAAGGAAAGGTACAGTGTTACCAGTATAGGGTGTGTTGCGATTAGTTTGCAAATGTAAACGTTCCCAAAAGCTGTTTGCCACATCCAATTTGGCAGTGGGATGTTATTTTTCGGTGGATGGCAAAGTTGAATCTAAAATATTTGTAAAAGTGATATTGCAATTCAAAACCCACAAATGGCTGACAATATTTGAATAAACAAAACTAGAAAATAAAGGCAATCACAGATGATCAATAACAAAGGTGTATCGTTAAACGCTACTAAAAAAGTTAATACATCTGTTCATTCATTTCATTTTTTTATTATTAAATAAAGTTTGCTGTAATCATTTGTTAAAAAGGATCACCTCCCGTAAAGGTTTTTTTAGTTATCTAGGTATAAACCAAAAAAATGTGCTGTTGAAGTAACAGCTTCAAAAGGGACAGAGTGTATTACTTCTTTTGTTAAAAAAAAAAAAACATATATATTTGAATAATAAGCAAAATTACATGAACAACTATATATAAAGTGCATTTTTAAACTATGATCAAGGAATTTGTATTTATGTTACATTAAATGAGCCTCAACTAAAGGCAGCTGACACAATTGCCCACTATCTTGGTGCTATGGGTACCCAAAACCTAAGCAAGGCAACAAAAAAAGTAAAAGTAAAATAGTGCATTGTGGTCTCTTGAGTCTTGGTAGTTTGTATTCTTCCCTTTTCAGCACTTGTTTTTGGTTGCACTTTACCATATAGCAACATCTAGTGGTCAAATACTACACACTGTCCCTTTAACAAAAATAAAAGCTTTTCTGATTTAACTGTGGGGACAAAGCAAAGGTTAAGGCATATTCAAAGCTGTTTCTCGAAAGAAAAGCAAACTTAGACAGCACAAATTAAACGTGATTTTTTTTAAACATAATGCAACAAGTACTCGTATATAAAATTAAAAGAAACTATTAATAAAGTTATATTTTTGTTAATATAACAATAACACAATTTTCATTCATATTCAATGCAATTATCAAAAATACAATGCTCAAAATGACATATTAAATTAATCTATCAGTTAAGTCAGAGTTATTTAGACTCTTTGATTTGACTTTTGCATCATTGTCGCTATCAGCAAATGGTGTCGCTGTTCTTTGATACCACACCCTTTAGGTCTGATCTGTTTTTTATAACATTGAAGATTTAATAAAAAGACGAGGCTCAGAGAAGAGCTTCAGGACGGGATGGAATTTTCTTATCTGAGAGCTTTTCTCCTGGTTCTCCTTGCAAGTTCAAAATACAATGATGTATTTTCGCCTCATTTAGAGAGTCTATTAAAGTTTAAAGTTAACAATAGTAAAATAAAAGTCGTTATTCCTCCTCCCTATTAAATTAAACCCCCTCTGCTAAGGCTATACAAGTGACCGAGCATCACTGTTTAAGAACTAAACAACAAAAGTATGTTGTAATCTGGCGCTAAATTTTGTCTGAACCAGGGATAAAAAAATACTTACGACCTTCTTGTGTTTTTGGAGTGCTTTCCACAATTACTACAAATACTTGTGTACTGCAGCATATTCGACTTTGTTGTTCTTCAGAGCCTCCGGTGACCATTACTAAACTTCTGGATGACGTCCACACGGTGGTGGGCGAGAGGGTAGAGTTTGAGGTGGAGGTCTCTGAGGAAGGGGCGCATGTCAAATGGTGAGTGATGTTATTTCTATTTTTGTTTTTTTGAATAGCTTTCCTATTGTCCAGGTCTGTGATGGAGTGTGCATTTGTCATTAGGATGAAAGACGGTGTTGAGCTGACTAAAGAGACTGCGGCATCCAAGTACCGATTTAAAAAAGATGGCAAGAAGCACATTTTGATCATAAATGATGTCACCAAGGACGACATCGGTACTTACTTCGCCTTGACCAACGGTGGCGAATCCAAAGCTGAGCTGGAAGTTGAAGGTAGCCCTTGAAAAGTAGACTTATGCCTTAAAGGGACAAGGTGTAAAATATTACAACTAGATGTTACTGTGTTTCGTTTTGCAACTGTAAACAAGTACTAAAAGGTGGAAAGAGGATTACAAACTAAGAAGACTCAAAGTGATCGAACCGCACTATTTTCCCTTCATTTTTGCCCAGCTTTTCACAATGATTTTTGGTGGTGGGGTAGTCTTAGCAGCAAGATGGCGGACAATCATGTCAGCTCCGTCTAGGTAAACCTCTTGCTATGTAAGAAAATGCATTTTTTTTACCAACAAGAATTTTAAAACATGCATGTTTGGATAATATTTTTGTGTATTTTTGCTAATTATTCAAATCAATATTGCTTTTTTTAAATGAACGATGTCCCTTTAAGTTGTCATTTGGAGCTATGGGGTTTGGCAACAACTGTTATTTCTTGTGTGTTAATTAGCTTCTTTCTTGACCATCAAGACACATTTTATGTTTTAATAACGAACAGGAGCTTGATACAGTAATAAAAGATTTGCCATTTTAATGTTGACACTAACAAAAGGTTGTGCGACTAATAAGCATCAGCAGGATTCGAAGTGTCTTCTTAGTTTGCAAATGAAAGCCTTTATTTTAAGACGAAATAATTTGTTTTGTTTTTGTGGGTTTTTTCCTGTGCAAACCTGAGATGTTTATTTATTTATTTATTTATTTATTTTTGATCAAATACAAGGTTACAATAAGTTTAACATCAACAGTTTTGATAAACAATTGACAAAAGAAAGGAAAAAGCGCGGACAGGAAAAAGCCAGAGCCTATTTTGGTCCCGTCCCCTTGACAACCAAAACACTATTTACTTATAACGCAATCAGATTTTTACAACAAGGTATTTTCAGTTACACAAATCACATCTCATTATTACACATGAGAAATAATTGTTATATTTGTAAAATCTAGATCAGTTTATAAGTCAATTTCATAATCACCTTGACATCTCCTCCTCATTTTTGATAATTTTTCAGTTTCATTTGGTATTTCTTTAATTTCTACGAGAAAAGCCATAAGTCAATGTTGATCTGATGAAATCAGTCTAGCTGTTCTGTCAGTCAGTAGTTTCCGTTTTGACATTGAGGACCTTGACCTTGTCATTGAACTCGTTGTAGAGGTCAGCTTTCAGCTTCTCCAGGGCGTTTTCATGCGCAGTTGACTGTTCTGTGAGGCTGTTGGCATCAAAACATTGAAGGCATGGTCACACAGCCTTTCACGGGCGTATCGCGGCTGAATCACGGCCAGAAATTTCTGTCCGTGAAGCAGACGCTGTTGGACGCTTTGAGATCACGATACAGACGAGATACAGCAGTGCTTTACACGCGGTAAGAAATTCACACGCGGTTGGCCGCGCGAAAAAGTTTTGCGCTGCTCAAAACTTTAGACCACGGGTAACCGCGGGCGGCACACGTGGTACACACGAGGTAAAGACGCGGAACGACGTGCTACGGCCGCGGCCAAGACGTGGTTACACGCGGGTAGGACGCGAAATTTTAGCGGGTAATCGCGGGTGGAGCACGGTCATAGCACGTTTGTTCTGCGCCTGTATTGCGGTGTTATCACGTGCATTAGCGTGTGTACCGCGTGTAAGCACGGTCAAACGCGATGCAGCCGCGGTTAACCGCGATAAGGAAGTGGAACAGTCGCCGGCGTCTGTTTCACGGGCATACCACGGGTAAACAGCGGGTTTAGCCAGTTTTGCATATTTTCCACCGCGTCTGCTTCACGGGCAGAAACTTCTGGCCGTGATTCAGCTGCGATACGCCCGTGAAAGGCTGTGTGACCACGCCTTAAGACCCCAGTTGCGCCGGTCTGATTTCTAAGCAGTTGGTCAGACAAATTCCTCTTGTGAAAATGAAGAACAACAGATACATGTCCTCAACGTCTTCGTTGTCCAGTTGCGTAAAACACAGTGATTTCCAATTATTCGAGGAATCCTGATCATACCGGCTACAGTACGTGCCGTTTGGGCATTGTCTTTCATTACTTTCAGCTCCAACTTAGTAATTCTATTTTGGCAGTAAAGATTTGAAGTGGGTATGCTAGGATGTTAGTGGAACTTTGAAAGTCTGTTGGTCAATTGTCTGCGCTCTGTGCAGGGCTCAGCACAGATGTAACATGGATAAAACATTGGCTTGGTTTGGGTATAACAAAAACATCAGTGTTTCAAGTCAGGTTTAACCTTAATAAAGTACATACAGACAGTAGCAACATTTTGACCTTGTTTGGATTTATTTAATGAACCTTTGTATGTGGAAATACATTATATGCTATTGTATGTTGTGTAACTTATTAATGTAACCTGCAGTCAATATAGCCTATTATATGGCAAACTCATTTGTGTAACTTTGAATCAGTCTTGTTTTGTAGTTCTCTTACACATCTGAGGGTTTAACATTTCTTTTAAGTCATTATCCAAACTATTCCACATTTTTGGTCCATAACAGACGATTGAAAAAGATCCAAGAGTCGTTTTTTGTTTTATCTCCGATAATCATATTTCCTTATGTCATATCGTAAATAATTTTTCTTAAAGTAGCACTGCAAGTTTGCAGGGAGGCTTGTATTTGCAGCTATATACATCATCTAGGGAATTTGATATTTAATTAAATCTCGTAGCGTTCGAAGATTTTCCTCTATGAATAGGTTATGTGTATGTGCTCTATAACTGGTTTAAATATATAAGGAATAAGGAATAAGTGCTACAACAAGAAATTGTTTTAAAATGACATTTTGGGGAAAATCCAGATGAAGAAAGTTTTTTTTTCTCAAACAAAAGCTAACATGATTATTTCATTTTTACCTTACATTTATGACTTACTACCAGTGTTGGGCGCATTTCTGAAAAAAGTAACCTCTTATCGTTACTAGTTACTTCATTTAAAAAGTAATTCCGTCCCCCTGAATGTCTGAAATCCAAAAGTAGCGCATTACTCTGAAAAAAAAACTACTTACAAATTACTTTATATGCTCGCATTGAACCTAACCCCCTAAAACAGTGCCACCAGGCTGTACTTGCCAAAGATACACCACAGAAAATGGTGCCCCTACGACCCTAGTGGTTAAGGGAAACAAACCAATAGCCACATAAAAGATTTAGAAAATGTGTACACCAACCTGTGGAAGCAGTGATGCCTTCATATTTCCTTTGTAATCTTGAGAGCTCACCAACAAACACTTAGCCGAGACAATCCATATCCATTTATCCATGGGCTTTAAACCACTCGAAGATATCCTTCTCCATTACTGAATACTGTCTAAGAGGTTTTGTTTGTTTTCAGGCATGTTGTATTGCAAAAATAATTTTACAAATAAATAGGCCAAAATTCAGATCATGTTTACCGTAAATTCTGTGCTTACGTTTGCCCCATTGAATTCCCGTTTTTTTTTCCTGTATAAGCCACGCCCCCTCCCCACGAGCTCCCTACCATTCGCTACTGGTGAGTTGTGATATTCAACCAAACTTGTGCATTCAAGCTGACCCTTGGATTTCTGTGTTTTCGTTTATAGCTGTAAATACAGCTTAGATGCGAGTTTATATGGAAGGGAGAATGGAGAGAAATTCATTCTACTCTGTGCTTGAGACAGTGCCACAGGACGATATATGAATGCCCACTCACCTTAAAAGACGCGATTAGTAGTGTGATGCTGAAGGACAAAGATTCTGTTTATTTTTGTACTGAGCGAGGGGGGAACCGTTACAGATTTGACGGCGTTGAAACTCGTAAACCGTTTTCAATAAGTAGCAGAGTAACGCACCCACGTTTGAGTTACACATTTTTATTAACGCTTTACAGTACTCGTTACAGAGAAAAGCAATTGTATTACATAAACGCATTACTCTGAAACACATTACTGCCAACAATGCCTTGGTACTTTTACTTTTGCTTTTATGAAAATGTAAAAATGAGGCTGACAACGTGCAGCCATAGCCACAGTTAAACGAAGATAACTCTTCAAGTCATCCATGAAACTAAAGTGAAGGCTGACAGGGGGCTGACACGGCGATTAATCCGTCGTCTGTGTCGGTGGGAAGTTTGCTGTCAGGTATTTCAATTAGCTCAGCCGTCGCTCCGTGTTTGTGTATCCCATTCGGACAAGCGTGGAAGCTCATCAATTAGTTACTACCCGTAATTAATAGCGCTCAATTTATTTGGATTCCGTCTCCCGTGGTGTTATCCGTCAGGGTAATTTGCTCAACTTGTCCACAACTGATGACATGGCTTGGGCCTACTCCAATCTCTGGAGTATTCACTACTTCAAAATGGACCGAATCCTTCATGAAAGTTTCCACGAAACAGCTGCTGACTGTTAAGCTAATGGCCATTTTTTTTGCGCTTAGATAAGGAGCTGCAGGTCTTGCAAAGCATCGCCGACCTGACAGTGAAGGCCAGCGAGCAAGCCATCTTCAAGTGTGAGGTGTCTGATGAGAAGGTGACGGGCAAATGGTTCAAGGACGGCGTGGAGGTGCAAGCTAGTGAGCGCATCAAGATGACACACATTGGAAGGTAATTTCGTGCTGGATGATGTTTGACTCATAGTTGAAAATATCCTAACTACTGCAGGACGTGTTGGAGCTGCACTGGGGGGTAACTGAGAAGCGTAGGTCACACTGGAAGAAATCCGACGTGTTAGTCATGCTGCAAGATTCTGGTTTTGTTCTGGGAGGTGTTAGGCCGTTTTACTGAAAAAAAGTAATTAGTTACAGTTAGTACCCTATTTTCCGGACTATAAGTCTCTCCGAAGTATAAGTCGCACAAGCCCAAAGATGCATAATTGGGAAGGTGAAAACATGTATAAGTCACACTCAAAGTATAAATCGCATTTATTACTTTTTCATACCAATAGTAATCGCCAAAAAACATACATGTAATCTTAAAAGGTGCAGCGAATATGGGAAATAAATAAATTATTCTAACAAACAATTTATTGACCAATTGAATTAAAGAGTCAAGTTTATTGTTCTCAAAACTTGCCTTTTTGGAGCACCACAAACGTTTTGAGATCAATATGTCAGAAAAAACATTGGGTTGATTAATACGTTCTTGTATTTTGATAGAGTTCCCCCTTTTACGTCACACCAAAACCAATACCTAGCAACAACGAGGTGTTCTGCGAAGTTCTGCTTTGATAAAGATGACGACCCAGTCTTTTTTTCCTCGACTGTAGAGCGATGAGGAATCCTGGTAGGCCTGGTACGAAGACCACAGGATGCAGGGTGTTGAAGCAGAGGTTGACTGCTGGTGGCTTGAGGCTTCTCTGAGGTCACTGGCTTTGTCCCACCGGTTTGACTGCTAGCTTGATCAAGCTTGGCTGCTCACTTGGCAAGGTTCTCTGGCTGCTTGTTGAGCTGAGACGGCCAGGTTTTAGCGGCCTTGTATTGCAGACATGTAAGATGCTAACCCGCTTATTGAGGGCATTAGGGGTTCAGTGTCTTACCCAAGGACACTTCGACATGCAACACGGACGAGCCGGGATTCGAACTGGGATCCCTTGATCCCAAGACGAGCGCTCTACCTCCTGAGCTACTGCCGCCCCCCAAAAAAGTCCCTCCCACAACAGGGCAAGGTTGAAATGATCACCATAGGCCTACAGCGTCTTCTGTGGTGTAGTGTGAAAATAAGGGATGTACAGGACCGGTATCAAAAATTTAACACGCAATGATATAATAATGTGTTCATAATTTCACATATTAGTCCCACCAAAATATGTCACACTCGAGCAAAACTATGATAAAAACTGTGAATTCTAGTCTAGAAAATACGATAGTTACTTCATTTAAAAAGTACATGTGTGACATGTGTTTATTTAGATGACTTGCACTGAATGAAATCAGCCGGGATGTGTAGCCTGGACACTCGCTAATGATAGCCACCGCCAGCACGCTTCTAAATGACCATTAGTCACGGTAGAACAGTATTTGGACCTAATAATCTTCATGTTGGAAAAGCCTAACTCACATAAATAAGTGGAGCTGAATAATGCAGTCAAGTAAGTAGCACATTTCCTGATTTTAGGGTACTTTTTCTCTGTGAATAACTCCCAGAACTGTCTATGAGCTCAATGTCAGCTTGTAGTTTCAAAATCTCACCTTCCACTCCAGAAAAGCTTTGGTGAAATAGTACTTCAATTCCGGTGCTTCGGTGACTGCCATCACTTTTGTGGTCAACTGTTAGAAAATTGACTGCTTCCCCGATTACTGTGATATGAGTACTTCACCTTTCTTTTTCCTCAGCTCTCTTTTTCAAGGAAAATCGGTTTTGGAGTCCGAAAATTCCGCTCTGCATTTCCCTTTTTTATATATAGCAATGCTTGGCTGGCAGATTAAGCAAAACACAATTTGACTATGACATAGTGAAAGAAAGTACTCCTACTCTGTCCGGAAATGGTATGTTTTGGGCTTTTTATTAGCTCCTCCTCCTTCACTCGTTTTTATATTCTTTCTTGAATTTAGAAGGCATAAATTAGAGATTAACTAGGTAACACAAGACTGCTCTGTAACTTGAACGTTTTATGAGGGGTTGTATGCCCATGCATGGTGACCCATGTGTCAGAAATGGTCAGATGTCAGACTGGCAGCCCTGTATGTCAATCTAGTGAAGAAATTATAGGCTGTGGTTTATTTTGTTAATACTTTGCGCCCCCAGAGGGGCGTGCACTATTGTCAAGAGCGGTGCCTGAAAACTTAACGGAGCGGTTGCCAGACTGCTCTCCTGTCCCGCTGCTCTCATGCTGCTGCGGACCTGCGGCCATGCGGTATCCATATTGTTCTCAGTAGAGCTGAGTCACGTTTTGACCGCAACGTAATATCTTGATAAACTTTCATTCCAACCAAACGTCAATTCTTTCTTTGCCTCACGATTTACAAACACTGTCATTGCGATAAACTGGTCGATCACTATCGACGTTTCAGGCACCGCTCGTGTACACAGACCTGTGGAAGCGTTAAACCTTTTGTATTTCTTGACTTGTGCAAGCTTAAGTGTTCGCAAACTTACAGAGCTGAAACACTCCATATCTATTTTGTCTTTCGACTTCAAACAACTTCTCCATTTCCAGCTAATGTCCAAGATGTTTTCTTTTTTCTCCAGGCATAGTGTATAGTGAAAATTCTGTATTCACGTTTTGCTCCTGTAAGCCACGGCCCCTTCCCACGCATGGCCTATCATTCGAGACTGGTGAATGTGCATGTATAAACTTGCCCCATGATTTCAATATTTCATTGTAATAAATGCAGCAGATATTTGAGTATATGCAGTAGGGAGAATATCAGAATATTAGCAAGGAGAAATTATGCTTGTTTAATTTAACTATATTTTATAGGTACTTATAAACACGTTTTTCCTTCTATTGTGGTTTATTCAACGTTTTGTTGTTGGCAGATTGAGTATTGTGTACTGCTTTGAGAGCAAAAAGGAACGGACAAACAATAGGAAAACATCACATTTTACGATTTGCTTTTAAAAGGCAGCAGAGTAACGCACCACGTAGTAACAACAGTTGAGTTACAAATGTTATTAATAATGTGTTACACTACATGTTACTGAGAAAATAAACTGAGTTCCAGAAATGCATACCTTTGTCACGCGTTACTCCCAACACTTGTCCTTAGGTTGTATTCAAAACGCACTAATCACACCAAAGATATGGAATGGTTCTAGTTGGTGTCAAGGTCGCTTAAAGGATATGTGATACTGCAAGGGATAAGTCACACTAGAACATAAAAGTCATGCCAAGCGCTCTGATCCCAAAAATCATATAAACAAATTAAAAGAATTCTGTAAGCATTCTGCCATTTTTTGGAATATGCAAAAGTGCAGTCTCTTAAGTACTCAAAGTAGTGATAAGAATACATGCAGAAAGACGCCCCAAGAGTCGTCGACTTCTCTGCATAATCCCTCCATCACAGACTCGGCGCGGCAACAGCGGTCATGCAAGGTGAAAAGCATTTGGGATGGTTTTGTTGCCGGGGGAAAAGAAGTAGAGGAACGTTTTGTCTCTGTAGCCTAATTGCTGCTGGAGTAAGGATGCGGTTTCCATGGTAACCCCACAATGTGTCCAGGACACACAAGCTGACGATCAACGAAGTGAAGCCATCCGATGTGGGAGATTATACCTTTGTGCCTGACGGTTATGCGCTCTCCTTGTCGGCCAAGCTTAACTTCATGGGTGAGCCAGTCAATTATTCTTTTTAGTATTATTAATTTACACGATTGGGTCTCACTTCTGTTCTTTTTTTGCAGAGATCAAGATTGACTATGTTCCCAGACAAGGTAAGTTCATACTTATCAATTTAAAAGGTTTCCCTGGATTTAATACAATTTCTTTAATCTTTTTTCTTTTTTGGGGGGATTTTTAGTTGCCAGGGATATAAACATAAAAGTACCTCAGTTTGTACAATAATGTTACAGCATGCAGTGTGACTAGCAAGTTCTTTGGTTTTATTTAATTTTGTTGTCAATTTATACTCCAACTTGCAAGTTGTCAGGGATTACTGGGATGAGTATTGTGTATTAGTCGGTAAAAAATGCAGTCACACTTGTCACACTGCAGACCCTCCCAAGATCCACTTGGACACAAGTGGGACTGGAAGCAAGAACACCATCACCGTGGTAGCAGGGAACAAACTTCGTTTTGACGTGGAAATTTCGGGGGATCCCCCTCCAGTGGTGTGCTGGATGAAGGGCGACAAGGTAGGTGCTGGCAGGGAATCATGTTGGTTTCGAGCGCGGCCGAGGTTAATGGTTATTTGACGAACTTGGCTGCAGACGATTACCGAGGCAGAGGGGAGAGTTCGTGTGGAGACCAGGAAGACCCTGAGCAGTTTCGTCATCCAGGGGGCCGAGAAAGATGACGAAGGCTATTATTCGATCACAGTCAACAATCCTGCTGGAGAGGACAAGGCTGAGCTCTTTGTCAAGGTCGTGGGTAAGTTGGACCGTAAATTGCTGAACCACAATGCTGAAAAGTATTTAATGGAGTTTTGGTTGGGTTAGGACAAATAGGGGTTCGATATGTTATGGGCAGCGTTGGACGCGTAACTGTAAAAAATAATTATCTTTACTCGTTACTTCATTTAAAAAGTAATTCCGTTATTTCCTGGATTACTGACATCCAAAATCAGCGCGTTAAAGCAACTATCTATTTACAAATTATTTTATATAGTCTCATTGAGCCCACATAACATAAATAGAAGGAAACATGTACACCAACCTGAGCAAGCAGTGAAGCCTTCAGGTTTGTTGTGTTATCATAATGGTGGGGTGCATAGTTTTAGGTGTCCTTAAAAAGTTTGAAATTGAATACTCGCTTTATTAAGTATCTTTTAACAAGGCCATTCTGAGCTCAAGGAGCTATTATCTTTTTTTCATCGGGCCTATCTGCTTTTATCTTTAGCGGGGGAGGGGGATTTGGAGAATGATTTCATGCTCGTGCTTGTTGTTTTCTTTGAAAGTAGGATAAAAATCGTGAAAGTAAGAAAATTAATGTTTTAAATACTGTACAGTCAAAATGCCAACCCAAACCCCCAAAACGAGGGAAAAAGAAGAGTTTATTTGATTGCGTCTAAGAGAGACCCGTATGAGCATGTGGCGTTACACAGACCTTGACAGAGGCTGCAATGATGATTTCAGCCGGAAGATGACGTCAGCAATTACAATATTTTGAACTTACAGACACCACCTTTAACAACTTGCAAATAACACTTTATATCAATTGTGTCTATGGGCTTCAAACGACTCAAAGATCTACTTCTCTATTTCTGGTTAATGTCAAAGTTTTTTTTTTTTTTTCCAGGCATTGTTTATTGCAAAAAGTAATTTCACAAATGAAAAGACCAAAATTCAGAATGCGTTTACTGTGAATTCTGTACTGAGGTGCCCCTTTGCTATCCCGTTTGTTTGTTTTTCCTCTATAAGCCATACAGCGTCCCACACGCCGTCTACCATTCGCTACTGGTAAACCGTGACACACAACTAAACTTGTGCATCTAAGCTGACCCCTTCATTTCAGTATTTTATCCTGTAGTTGTAAATAAAGCTTAGATGCGGTTATATATGGTAGGGAGATTATCAGTGAAGAGAAATCCATTTTGCTCTGTGCTTGAAATGATGCCACCGTAACTGTATTGAGTTGTACTTTCAAGGGCCTTATAAACATGCCAACTCTGCTTTGATGAAGTGTTTAGCGATGCTGGTGGAATAAGGGTTCAGCAATCCCTTCTGAGCAATGGTGGAACAGTTACCATTTAGATAGCGTTAAAATTTGTGAGCCTTTTCATTAAGTAGCGGAGTAACGCACCACTATGTGACGACATTTAAGTTACAATTTTTTACTTAAAAAAACATACAGTACTTGTTTCCAAGAAAAGTATTTGCGTTCAAAGAAAGCGCTACTTTTTAACACGTTACTCCCAACACTGGTTATGGATAACAGTTGGGTAGCACAACAATGTTTCTACTTACACCTGGCATACTGTGATGATCCCACCTTCTGTCTGTTCTTCCCTTGCCATCTGTTCCTCGGCACGGCAGATGTGCCTGACCCTCCAGAGAACGTCAAATGCACGTCAGTGGGCGAGAACTGCGCCACCATCATATGGGACCCGCCCGCGTTTGATGGCGGTGTTCCAGTTACAGGTAATGCTTAACACAGCCAAATTCTAAGACTGCTCAATGAGTTGATATCGTTGGCCTGCTGGCTTCAGGTTATTTGATGGAGAGGAAAAAGATCGGCTCGTCCAGGTGGACTAAGCTCAACTTTGACGTGTATGAGTCGACCCAGTACGAGGCCAAGAAGATGATTGAGGGCGTCCTTTATGAGATGAGGGTGTTTGCTGTCAATGGCATCGGCATCTCACAGCCCAGTTTCAACTCCAAGCCCTTCATGCCTATCGGTCAGTGCACAGACATTCTCCATCTATTATTTTCCTCAATTTGGGTTTTTATACACTGACCTTAATCTAAATGTTTCCGCTTGTATAATGTAACGTACATGGACACAAAGACATGATTGATGAAGAAACCAAAATCTGCTGTTCATGATCCCAATCAAAAACACTCAAATACAGAATGCAAGTCAAAAGGTTTTTTTTCTGGTCAAGTCTACACTTGTTTCCTGGATAGTTACTACACAATATTACTACTGCCGTGATGTTTTTGTGTTAAAAGTACGTACTTCAAACAATTGAGAGAAAAAAATATTATTCTTACCAACTTTAGGAGTGAAAATTTAAATGTAGCTTGTAACGAAAACAGAAAAGGGCCGTATCTGAATCCTCAAGAACGTTTTCCATTGGTCTTTAACCAAGCTATTTCTTTTATTTAATTCCTCAAGTTAAAAACGGGGAATCAGCCTTAAGGGGTGTGGAAATTTAAAAAACTGCAACATAATTGGCCAATAATGACAGTGAAGTAAACTGCCAGTAATAATCAAAATAACAAACAACCCTGGCATTCTAAGCAAAAGACTGTGTCCAACAATAAAAACAGAATAACAACAAATCCAAACAAACATATGACTTATCATCCCCCACCTTTTATGTTACACACACAAATAAATAAGCAGTTTTTATTGTCATCAGGCAAAATAAACACAAGTACAAAAACAACTTAAAATGATTTACTTATCAGTCTCATCTACCCAAAAAGTTTGAAATGTTTATTTTTTTTTATATGCTGATGTATAAACCTAAACTTGCAGACAGAAACTGATAGAATGCAGCAAAAAGGTGGACGAGGCCCGAGCGTTGGAGAGTTGAAGAGTTAATTGTCGGCCAAATGTGTTGTAAATCAAGAACTTATAAATGTATAACTGAGTTACGCATATGAAGCAGTTCACTGTCTTTTTCTGTTACTGAAGGCCCTGAGCAGGTTAGATTAACAAGGCAACACTAAGACTGAAATCTAACTGGACAGAAATTTAACATACAGTACTTGTGAAGAAATCTTATTGTGACCAAATGAGACAAGTTTCCACGACTTATTTAAATGTCTTTTGCCTTTGTCAGCCCCCACTAGTGAACCTACTCGCCTCTCAGTGGAAGATGTGACCGACTCCACTTGTGCTCTCCGGTGGCTCCCTCCGGAGAAAGTGGGACCAGGAGGGATTGACGGTTACATCATTGAGTACTGCAAAGAAGGAAGTATGCAATAGGGAAATTGGTTCCCAAAAATATCTTAGTATTGAAAATTAAAAGGCTGCAACATCAGTCTGTGCCTTGTCAAGTACAAGGCAGTCTTTTCACACTAAATTAGGCTGTAATCTTCGGTATCAAAATTTACTGATGGGAATAAAAAATAAAAACAGAGGTAATAAAGTGAGAAAATGCACTTCCATTATAATGTGTTTGCTAATTAGTTTTGAACCTCTGGGAGCACTTCAACTTGATTTGTGTTCGGTATAAGCAAGCTTAGTATTAGTGAGTGAGTTTAATTACTTTTTTCTTTGAGCTACGGTCTGTATAGGGTTAAAACATTTGGCAAGAGTATAAATAAAATTGATTAATTGATTTGTCTGTGTTAAATAGTCCGATACCTCGGCAAGACATATGGAAAAAACGGATCCGTCTGTTGATCTCCCGTTCCAGCCTAGCCTCACTCATAAACAAGACCCCGAAATACTTGAACTCCTCTACTTGGGGCAATATCTCATACCCTACCAGAAAGGAGTATGCCATCCTTTTCTAGCTGAGAGCCATGGTCTTGAACTTGGAGGTGCTTATCTTCATCCCAGCTGCTTCACACTCAGCAGTGAACCGCTCCACTGAGAGCTAAAAATGATCACGGCTTGAGGAAGCCAACTGCACCACATCATCTGCAAAAATGCAATGCTCAGGCTTCCAAACCGGACCCCTTCTCCACCAGCGCTGCACCAAGAAATTCTTTCCATAAAAGTTATGAACAGAATTTGTGACAAAAGGAAGCCTTAGCAGACTCCAACACTCACTAAAAACAAATCCTACATACTGCCGGGAATGCGGACCAAACTCTGGCACCGGGCCTACAGGGATCGCTCAAACTCTCCACAGAACCCCCATAGGGCTCCCTCGAGGAACACATGTAGACCAGATAGGCAAACTCCCATGCACCTTCGAAGACCCTGCAAAGTTTGTAGAGCTGTTCCACTGTTCCACGGCTCGGACAAAAACCATACTGCTCCTCTTAAATCCGAGATTCAACTTTGTGTTGGACCCTACTCTCCAGTACCCCCAAATAAACCTTACCACGGAGGCTGAGAAGTGTGATTCTTCTCAATGCACATTTGATGAATAAAATAAATACATGATAATAATAAGACATAGCAAACATACAAAAAATGCTTCATGATTTTTTTAACGAGGTGTCCTAAATCAAGGGAGGCTGGAGACAAATGGCCCCAAAACAACATGTATTCAATTTTTTCTTTGCTCTATTGCCAAAGCAATTTGTTTGATTTTTGCAAAATAATTCAAGTCAAGTTCATGAGTGCTGCAGAAATGCTGGTTATCTGCAATATGTGGCTGACAGACTTAGGAACTTGTGCTGATGGTGCATTTTCTATGGGAAGGCAAAAATCTGAAATTGGTCCAAAAATCTGAGTTATGCACTTATGTCATTAGTGTAACAATATATTAAGATTACATTTTTACCATTCATCTTTGGCAGGCCGGATTAAAAGGGTTGACGGTCAACATGTGACCTATGGAATGTAGTTTCCCTATTCCCAGTCTTGGGTTAAAACCGGTATTGTGTTCTTATTAACATTAAAATGAACAAGCTAACAGAACTGCTCCCGATCAGGTGACGAGTGGGTGCAGGCCAACAAGGAGCTGGTGGAGAAGAACCAGTACAGGGTAAAAGATCTGCCGATGGGGGAGAAGATGCTATTCAGAGTGGTGGCCCTCAACATCGCCGGCTGCAGCCCCCCCGCTACGCTTCTTCAGGCCGTCACCATCAGAGAGATCATGGGTTAGATGAGTGATGGTCACACTTCTGGTTGAAATTTCAATCTTGAGCTGCTCGTACTTCTGCAGAACACCCAAAGATTCGTTTACCACGCCAGCTGAGAACCATACTGGTGAAGGAGGTCGGAGAGAAGGTCAATTTGGTCATCCCGTTCCAGGTATTTCTAAAACACTCACTAGAAATACACTGTTTTCAGCATGCATACCGCTATGTGCATGTAATTTAAATACTCACGTCTCTACTTCTATATTGAGTAGAAAACTACTGTCAGAGTCTATTTATATTGGCTCTAATTTTTTGTAAAGCACGGCGGCGCAGTGGTTAGCGCATGTGCGGCACAGTTCATGTCTTGGGAACCTCCTGCGTGGGTTCAAATCCAGCTCCAGACTTCCTGTGCGGAGTTTGTATGTTCTCCCCGTGCTTGCGTGGGTTTCCTCCGGGCGCTCCGGTTTCCTCCCACATTCCAAAAACATGCATTTCAGGTGAATTGGCCGGTCCAAATTGTCCCTAGGTGTGAATGAGCGAGTGAGTTGTCTGTCCCCGTGTGCCCTGCGATTGGCTGGCAACCAGTTCAGGGTGTCCCCTGCCCACTGCCCGATGATTGCTGGGATGGGCTCCAGCACCCCCGCGACCCTACTGAGGATAAGCGGTGTAGCTGATGAGATGAGATGAGATAATTTTTTGTACTGTATTCACTGCAGTTAAAATAAACATTTACCAGAACATTTTAAATACTATTTTGGTCAACGAGTGACCAGCTATTTTGGAAACGCAAAGTTAAATCATTTCACTTAAGTACTATAAAGAACGGGCTGGCTTTGTTTGTTTAATACTGTTAGAACTATGTTAAACAAAATTGTTTCCTATTTTGATGGCTAATTGAATCGCAAAATCCAATATGGCGAATGTGATCAGAACTTTAAAGCCAGGTTAGTGGTGTATGCGAATCTATAATTGACTCTTTCAGGTAATATTCAGGTAATATTGACAATAATTCAAATTAAATCATACTATTGTGTGTTTTGTTTAAGGCTTTTTTCAAAAGTTTGTGTTTTGAAAGGACAAACCTATAATGTTACAGGATAAATATTATTTGTAAAAAAAAAAGTGTATTTTTACAGATCCAAGCCTCAAATGGTTTATAAGAATTGTGTTCAGCAGGTATGGCCCGCCCATGAATGAATGAAAATGAAATGAATGAATGAAAAAAAATGTTTATTGAAGGTATTGTTTGCAACAGTTTCTATAGTAGGCAAATGCACGATTTTTTTGTTGTATTCAGATTTTACTGGCTTTGTTTTAGTTATCTGTTAGTTGTCTTGCAAATATTTTAAATGGCCCTAACTGGTTACATACGATTTAATTACTGTTTGCATTTGAAATTCCACTCTCTTTAGGGGCAGAGTTAACATTAAAAGTCAGATTGTCATAATGTGTGTTTTTTTTTTTTTAAATCTGGTATTTTTCTAAAATTCTCCTGTTTTTGTCTAATTGCTGAATCCGAAAAACATGTTGTTGGACTGAAATAGCCAAAAATAACCTTGGTAAAAAAATAAGAGTTGCACAAAGTGGGTCAAGTGGCGGTGAAGTAATGACTGGCACATTTAGAACTGCTGACTTGCCCGTTTTAATATTTGATTTCCCCTCGTTTTCTTTTATTATTTTTGTGATTGCGCCAAATGCACTTAGGAGTTCTACAGCCAAGGTGAAACTTTTGGCTTTAAAAATGATGTCAACGCAGGGATGAAAATCGGATGGCGTTGTCAGGTTTCTTGTCTTGAAATTTCACCAGGGTAAACCTCGACCAGTGGCTACCTGGTACAAAGACGGCAAGCCCTTGGAGGACCGGAGCGTGGGAACGCGCTCCAGCGAGGTGGACTCCATCCTCTTCATCCGTTCGGCCGAACGGGCCCACTCGGGCACCTATACGCTTGCCGTGCAGATCGAGAACGTGGAGGACCGAGCCAACATTTGCATTCAGGTCGTGGGTGAGTCACGAGTGTGACACGGATTGGGGGACAGGGACAGCTCAAAGCTTTCCTAAGCAACATTGCAAGTTCTCGTTCTTGACTTCCAAAAGTCATAAAAAAAACCCTATAATCCAGACTGCCAGCTCATTGCTCATCACTTCACAGGTCAGCGGGATTACGCCACAGGATTATTTGCATGTAGACCGGGATTAGGATCATACTTGACACTTGAGAAGGTTGAGCTAATAAGGGGATGAACCCCCAGCGGCAGATCCTCGCTTTGGGATCATCTCGCGGAAAATACATGGCTGTCGTGTGTTTGTTGCCGCAGAGAAGCCAGGCCCCCCCGTGGAGGTGCGCGTCACCGATATTTGGGGCTTCAACGCCTCGCTGGAGTGGAAGCCGCCCAAGGATGACGGCAATGCCGAGATCATTGGCTACACCATTCAAAAGGCTGACATGAAGACCAAGGTGAGCCACGGCAGCCATGATGGACTCTTCATTCACATATTAAATTTTGAGCATATGCAAGAACATGTATTTATCTGTTCTGTCCATCGTTACGACAGGATTGGTTTACAGTGTATGAGCACAATCGGCGATCCAATTGCACCGTGTCCGACTTGGTCATGGGCAATGAGTACTCTTTCCGCGTCTTCAGCGAGAACATTTGTGGCCTGAGTGAGCAGCCTGGTCTAAGCAGCAACACGGCGCTCATCTGCAAGACAGGTAACGAACACTTAGGACAAAAATGCCAAAAGAAGGAGATGTCTCGCCACTTGTGATAGATTTTGAGAAATACATATATAAGCAATATAGAAAGGCTTATAATGACTACATAAAAAAGCTATTAGGATTGTGTATAAACCTGGGTGCAAAGAGCAAAGAAATCAAACATCTAATAACTAGAAGATATAGCTACGTTTGAATCTATTATTTGTATAGCATCAGCTCCCAACAAATATTCAACATTTATTTAATTGTTTTCATTTTGAATATGTCTCTCCTGCAAGAGAAAATGAAATAGCGGTAGGCCAATAAAATCTTCCGCTTAAGCCTACTCCCTTTGGTTGCATGTTTATGTATAATATTGTATTTTATACCTGTTTTTTTGTGAAAATATTTAGTTGTTTTATCTAGTTAATTAGTAGTTGAATTTGATTGTGTTCTGTGCCCTTATAATAAAGCCACAGACAAGTTAGTCCAAGTGTTTCACAGACTACAATTTTTTAAGTAAATAGACCTTAGCGAACAAACATGAAAATGTATAAAAAATACATACTCAAGTGTGAAGTACAGCGCCCAGCAAAAGTATTGGCCCTCCAAGAACCTTTTTTCACATCGCCACATTTCAGCCTTAAAACTTAAAGCTAAAACAATGAAAACATTTTCTGAGTATCAACAACAATTGAGATACAATTGTGATAACGAACGAAATTATTTCAACATTTTATATTATATTTACAGCGAAATAACTGAAAACTAGGAGTTACAAACACATTGGGCACCTGTTCTCACGGATAGCCAACTGACTTCAGAAGTTCCCTAATGAGTTCTGAATGATCCAACGTCGACCTAAATGACTAAGATATTAAACAGAGTGCCTCTGCGTGTCATTAAGACAGCATTATGAAGACCAAAGAATATGCCAGGAAGATCCAGGGTAAAGTTGTGAAAAAGTTTAAGGCAGGGATGGAATAAAAAAAGTTTTTGCAACCTTTACACATCTTCCGGAGCACTGTGCAAGCAATGATTTTAAAATAGAGAGAGCATAAAACCACTGCAAACCTACTAAGACCTGGCCCTCTCTTTAAACATGGGGCCCAAACAAGGAGAACACCAATCAGAAAAGAAACCAAGATGCCATAATCACATTGGATGACCCGTAGGCATACAACTCTGAGGTGGAATTATAAGACAACTTTTAGTCATACTCTGCATAAATCTTTCCTTTAAAAAAGGGTGGCAAGAAAAAAAGCCCTTTCTGAAAGTACACCATTATAATAAGGCTTGTTTAGCATTTGCAAGGATCCATATGGGAGACACAAGGTGCTCTGGTTTGATGAGACCAAAACTGAACCTTTTGGGCTGAATGCAAAGCAGTATCTAGGCGTAAGAGAAACTCTGTACATCACTCTGAAAAGACCCTCCCCAATGTCGAACTTGGTGGTGGCTCCATCGTGCTCTGGGGTTACTTTTCTTCAGCAGGGACTTGGAAGATTGTCGGAGATATTGGCCTGATTGATGCTGGGCGATTCTGGCAGAAAAACTGTTGGAGTCTCCAAGAGACCTGAAAATGAAGAGCACGTTCACCTTCCAACAGGGCAAAGGACCCAAACATAAATCAAAATTTACAATGGGATGAGTTAAAACTAACAGTATAAACGTCTTAGAATCAGATCAGATTCAACAAGGCGGCGCGCGTGGATGCTGCGGCTAGTTGCTCTCCAGCTAATCTTCTATTTATTGCCGTTCTCTTGTCTTTTTTGCTTTCACTTTTGGACACATGTGTGGCCAAAAATACTTACAGTAGGGACGAACTTATTCGGTTGGGTGGGCGTCTAAATTTCGACTTTTCGGGCACTTTTTATACCGCCTATCATATACCGAGAGAACTTCAAGAAGATCCGGCATCCTTGTGGACAGCTATTCCTCCCAATAAACGACGACAACGGCGCCGTAAAGAGAGAAAACAGAAGCGTGGTTGCCGAGCAGGTAGATGTGTGAAGCGTGCGAAGTCTAAGGAGCAAGAAGGACACGAGGATGTAACTAATTCCACCATTCATTCCTCGCCGGACAACCGACGCTTTACACTCAGCGCTCACGAACGGCCCCAACAGCGGCATCTTTTGAAGATCTCGACAAAGACTACAAAGACTTCAGCTAAGTCAAATGATTCAGCAAAGCTAAAATTTGGTCTTTTAAATATTAGATCGCTTGCTCCTAAAGCTTTACCTGTTGATAACATTATTCGTAATTATAAACTTAACTGTATGGGTCTTTGTGAAACTTGGTTACGCCCGGATGAGTATTTAGCGCTAAATTATGCTTCACCCCCTCACTACGCGAGTAGCCATGTAGCACGCACATTGAAAAAGGGTGGCGGTGTCGCGCTCATTTCTGAAAAATCGCTCAAATTTAATCCTGGTACCTCTAATAATTACAAGGCGTTTGAGGCTCTTGTGATGCGGTCCTCTTTATTGTCAATTTATGTAATAACTATCGCGCACCTGGGCCATACACAACTTTCTTAGACGAATTTGCTGAACTTTTGTCTGAACTACTAACCTATGCAGACAAAATTATAATTATGGGTGACTTTAACATTCATATGAATTCCCCACTCAGTTCACTTACTATTGCGTTTAGGTCTCTAATTGATGCATTTGGTTTTAATCAACTGGTTGATTTGCCAACCCATAAAAATGGAAACACGCTAGACTTGATTCTGACTCGAGGAGTTTTAACCTCAAACATTATGGTGTTACTGTGTACTACAGTTATCTCGGATCATTATTTAGTTACATTTGAGGTGCTAGCTAAATGTAGTGTTAAAAAAGCTGAAGGATTTAGCGGACGCATTATAAGCACTGGCACAGTTTCTGAGCTCTTTAAACTCCTTCCTGGAGCAGTTGCGTCCTTTCCTTCATACAATGGCTCGATTGACTCACTCATGAATGAGTTCAATACCACCCTGACTAGTGTCCTGGATTCAATAGCGCCCATAAAGCTAAAATCACGTCCTAAAAGACTCACGCCTTGGTTTAGAATGCAGGAAATTGGAAAGAAAATGGCGCGCTACCAAGCTTGAGGTTTTCCATCAAACCTGGTGTGACAGCTTGTTAAAGTATAAAGCGGCCCTTGCCTCTGCAAAATCGGCCTACCTTTCGAAGGTGATTGCGTCTCAAAAGAACAATCCCAAAGCCCTTTTTGACACTGTAGCATCGCTTACAAGGCAACAGACTATCGCAGATAGTTCGACGCACTCTGCTCATGACTTAATGGTCTACTTTACTAAGAAGATTCAATGCATACAGGAAGAAATTGCTAAAGAAATTTTTAATACCACACTTATTAAAGGGCTGAAATCTACAGATGCACGACAGGGTGGCTGTCCTGGGAAATTGTCCGGTTTTAGTGAACTGTCACTTGATGATCTCAAACAGGTGGTGAATGCGGCCAAACCGACAACTTGCCAGTCCGACCCGCTCCCAGGTTCACTTATTAAAAGTCTTTTTGGCGTCCTTGGACCTTCAGTTCTAAATATTATAAACATATCACTCTCCTCAGGTGTAGTTCTAGCAGCTTTTAAGTCCGCCGTTATTAAACCCACACTGAAACGACCCAACCTTGATCCAGAAATCTTAAGTAATTATAGACCTGTGTCAAACCTACCCTCCCTCTCTAAAGTATTTGAAAAAGTAGTGGCACAGCAGCTGAATGATTTCATATCCGAGAATAACCTTTTTGAATCCATGCAATCAGGATTCAGGGCTAACCACTCTACTGAGACAGCTCTGATCAAGGTAACAAATGATCTCCTACTAGCAATGGATTCTGGCGCTTCATCACTTTTGCTGCTGCTGGATCTTAGTGCTGCTTTTGACACAGTGCACCACAATTTCCTACTAGAACGGTTGGAAAAATGGATTGGTCTCTCAGGAACCGTCCTCTCGTGGTTCAGATCCTACCTCTCAGATAGGATGCACTGTATATAATATGGTGAAATGACATCTGAGCCCTTTAATGTTACCTGCGGTGTTCCACAGGGTTCAGTGCTTGGCTCCCTTCTTTTCAGCATTTACATGCTTCCATTAGGTGATATTATTCGCAAGTACAATATCAGCTTCCACTGCTACGCAGACGACACTCAACTATATCTTCCGTTGGAGGAATCTCCCACACTAAACTGTGGAAATTTGGAGGCCTGCCTCATTGAGATTAAAGAGTGGATGTCACTCAATTTCTTGCGTCTTAACTCTGAAAAGACCGAAATGTTAGTCATTGGTCCATCTAAATGCCGTGACTTATTCTCAAAAACTGCTGTGAACATTGACAAATGTCACATCACACAAAGTGACTCAGTTAAATATTTAGGTGTCATATTTGACCCTGATCTATCCTTTGAAATGCATGTAAAGAAAATTACTAGAACCGCTTTCTTCCATCTTCGTAACTTTGCTAAAATCCGTTCAATACTGTCTCAGTCGGATGCGGAAATTATAATTCATGCATTTGTTACCTCCCGTCTCGATTACTGTAATGCACTACTCTCTGGTCTCCCGAAGTCTAGAATCAAGTCTCTTCAGCTGGTACAAAATGCCGCAGCGAGGCTTTTAACTAGGACAAAAAAGTACGATCACATAACACCGATTTTGGCTAACCTGCATTGGCTCCCAGTTAGCCTTAGATGTGATTTCAAGGTTCTCTTAGTATTATACAAAATCATACATGGACTTGCTCCCTCTTATCTTTCAGATCTGATCTGCCCCTACGTCCCGGTCCGAAGCCTACGATCTGAGAGTGCCGGTCTTCTGGTGATCCCGAGAGCAAAGAAGTGTTCTGCTGGTTCGAGAGCGTTCTCCATCCGGGCACCAGTGCTGTGGAATGCTCTTCCCCCTGAGATCCGATCTGCAACCTCAGTGGAAATGTTTAAATCTAAACTTAAAACTCACTTCTACTCCATAGCATATGAATAACCTACTCTTCTCGTCGGCTGAAAAATAGTCTGTGTTATATAGTGTAATAATCTGTGAAGCCCTTTGAGACTCTTCGTGATTTAGGGCTATACAAATAAAAATGACTTGACTTGACTTGACTAGAATGGGCAAGAAAAAGTCCAGTCCTCAGTCCTATAGAGCATTTGTGGAAAGACCTTGAAAATGCTGTGTACAAACAATTACCATGAAGTTGTGCTAAGTATTAACTCCAAGGGGGCCAGTATGTTTGCTATTCCTATTTTTCAACTTTTTATGTGTTAGCTAAATATAAAATGTTGAATACATTTAGTTTTTTTTTCATGATTGTGTCTCACGTCTTGTTGATTCTTAGAAAATAGTTGGAGTTTTTGTCTGTAAGTTTGAAGCCTGAAATATTACAATATGGTAATATTTTTGCAAGACACCGTACATGTAACATTAGGTAAAATATTTGTACCACTGCGCAACTTTCTGCAGGTTTGAACTACAACCCTGCGCCCTTCAAAGAGAAGGACCAGAGTGCATCTCCCAAGTTTACAGCCCCCCTAGTAGACCGGAGTGTGGTAGCAGGCTACACAACGGCCATTAGCTGCGCTGTCCGTGGCTACCCGAAGGTATGCTTCCCACTGGTGCCATGTTTCGAGGCTTGTGAGCAGCACCTCATGCTTCTCTTGCTGTTGTAGCCTAAAATAATCTGGATGAAAAACAAGATGATCATCGGCGAGGACCCCAAGTTCTTGATGCAAAACAACCAAGGCGTGCTGACTCTGAACATACGCAAGCCCAGCCTGTACGACGGCGGACGCTACTCGTGCAAAGCCGTCAACGCGCTCGGGGAGGACGAGGTGGAGTGCAAGCTGGAGGTCCGAGGTAGGGTTAATGCCCAGGAGGGCAGAGCGGAGGGCCACCAGCAATTGAGAAGCAAATACCTGTAAAGGGGAGAGTGGAGTAAAATCACATAAAAATGCAACCCTCCTTATGAAGCAGTTTACCACGACCTGTAGCTCCAGGTAATCCATCCTATGGGTTAACAATCTGGCATTGGCAGGGGCGGCTTGAGGGAGCCTAGCCATTGCAGTAGGCCAAGCAGTCAGCCTCGCTATTAGGTTCTCCCCTTGCGCCGCCTCACTCGCTTCTAGAACCCGATTAATATCCACAGAGCAACCACTGATTATTACCCTTTCTTTGCGCTCTTCTGATTTTCCTCTGAGTCCGATTTACTGTATAGAAACTTACTAAAAAATGTATGTCCACTGTTGAGACATTTTTATGAAGAAAACCCACATAACAAACTCTACACACCCAAAAGTGCCAGCCAAGGACCCAAGGCAAATTGAGCGGTGGGGCAGCCTTATTATAGCTGTCACATAGCATCCAAATCCTTTTTGTTTGCAGTATTTTGTGACACTTTTACAAAAGAGCTCTGCTTGTTATTAATCATGGCAAAATTGATGGTCAAAATGAGCCCCAACAATCTTAAGTAACTGCGGGAAGTAGACACATTTTAAGTAGTGTGTTTGTTGATATGGAACACAAGCATTATTTTTATTTCATATATTTTACCAATTTATGAAACACAGTGAAATGAAATGCACTGAAGAATTCAGTTTTTCTCTGTAGAGCAACTTTAGTGCTTTTGTTGAATTTTGTCATAAAATATATCATGTGACTCTCGGAAAAACTCCCAAATTAAAATATTTTGCTGTCAAAAAGGTTCCCAACCTCCTCTATAGATCAAAACTGCATTTTACAAAGAGTTTTTTTTTCACTTTATAAGATCTTAGTTTAAATTGACTGAATTTAAAACTATATAGTATATAGTTTTATTGGATACCTTTCAGCCAATAGATAAAAGCAAGAAATGATCAAATGGCCCAGATTTACAACCAGATTTTACGTCAAGTCATGTTTCTTTGTATAGCCCTTAATCAAAAGGACTCTCAAAGGGCTGCACAGACCACAGATTATTGCAAAAACAGACTATTATTACACCATCCTCTGATTCTAAGCTTAAAACTCACTTCTACTCTATAGCATACGAATAACCTAAACTTCTTATATGTAATAACTTGTGAAGCCCTTTGAGACTATTTGTGATTAAGGGCTATACAAATAAAAATGACTTGACTTGACTTGACTTGATCTAAAACCTACATGAGGGCAAGGAAAAAATTAAAAACCTCAACATGAGGAAAGTTAAGAAACCTTGTGAAGGGACCGCACATGACGTAATCCCTCTCCGGCATGACCAGGCTGCAATGGATGTTGCAATAACAAATAATACACAAATATTCTCAACATGAAATATAGGTCATTCATAAGCTATAAAGTACAAGTGTGTTTTAAGTCTAGATTTAAAATGTTTACCCTTAATTCAGTTATCAATGCATTTAATATGATAATTGTGTTTATTTTATTAAGAGGTTTATTTTTTTATTTATCAAATTGGTTATAATTGTTTTATTTTTCTTATTCTTAACTATTTCATTGAATGAGATTATTAAAATTGAATAAATTATCTTTTTATGGATAACGTGTATTATTTAGTGCCTCCTGGTGCTAAAAACGTCATTCCCTAAAGAAAAACAATATTGATTGGAATAATTTGCAAAAATACATGAACACACATACAAAAGTGCATTTTAAAAAATTCTCGTGGGTCAAGAAATCATTTATTTTACATAAGATATGCCTCACCTAATGAGAGCTGACATAATTGGCCAGCCATCTTGCTGCTATGCGTGCCCCAAAACATCAAACAGGTTGGGTAAACGATTGAGAAGTAAAATTGTGCGTTTTGGTCCCCTTGAGTCTCCGTAGTTTGTATTCTTCCTTGTGCTGTTTAGCACTCGTTTTCGGTTGCATAACACATGATTTGTTTACTCTGAGTCTTCGTAGTTTATATTCTAGCTGGTGCTTTTCAGCTGTAGTTTTCGTTTGCATAACACAATATACAGTGGGACCTCGCTACTTTGCGGTTCGACGTTCGCGGATTCAGAGCTTCGCGTTTTGTAACTTAAAAAAAAAAATGCACGCTCTCCCTTTACACAAAAAATAAACATACTTTTAGTTTTGATATATGAAACTATATTATTATTAGTCATTTTGGGGACATAAGCTTTTAGCTTCAACCTGTCATTATTTTTTTTTCTTTTTAGGTGATTTGTTCATTATTTGATGTAATGTTTGTTACATGACTGAAAAGAAAAAATAAAGGAAATAAATCTGAATACAAATTAAAAGTGTTAAAGCTATCTAGAATTTAAATCTTAGTTGACATTTTTAGTGTAGGAATTCCAAAAATATCATGGAATATATTTCATATTTAGAAAAGATTTTGTCAGTTGCAGATGAAGTCACGATTGGCTAAGTGACACAAATGAAAGGCGCTCCAGCTGCATTGCAGGACTGTTGTATTCGTTGCATCACCGTTTTAATTTTCCCAATATTACCACTGTCAATATTTGAGTGACAAAAGCATGAAATTTTGACATCATCACATATTCCCTCCTTTCTGGTGGTATTATCTTGCTTGTGTTTCCCCACCGCAGTGGTCAAGGAGAAGGAAGAAGTGAAGAAATAACAAGCATCCGATTGGTCAAGCTGCTGAGTAAATATCATTTCATGTTTCATCATATGATTTGAACGCCTTTGTTTGATTATAGAGTCCCTCAAAGTTCATTTGGTCCTGTTATCTTTTAGGTTTTTGGTGGGATGATGGCTCAACATCTGGATCAAATAGTTGCTGATGCTCTATTTCCAAGACATCAATCACACACATTTTCATTGGACCTCTATTTTGCGGGGTACACTTGCCATGAAAATAAAATAAAAATGAGATGTAAAAAGCTTTACTGATTGTAGGACAAATGAGAAAAATCAAAAATTCCTGCAATTTTTTTTGTTTTCTGCAAAAAAGTCAAGCCAAAACGCACACATGTATTTTGCAGATGAAACATAATATATGCCTGCTACTGTTACTGGTTATTATTGCAATGCAGTGGGGTGCCGGTGAATTTACACTTAGTCCTTCACTCCAACCTTAGTTAGTGACATGTCATCCACGAACGAAACCTGTTTACTGTTGTAACATAATTCAAGCTAAATGAGACTATTTAAACCGAAAAATGACTGGTGGACCAACGTCCCTAGAAGGATGAGCAGTGCAAAAAATGAATGGAATAATACATTAATGGTGGGTGGATAATACAAAAGAAGTCAGTGGGAGAGCAGTTCGGCCTGACGCAAACATAATGATTGGCATATTAGTCCTGTCTGGCCAGAAATTTGGATCAGGTCAGGCTTGGGCTTAAGATTTCACCTCTAAGCTGAAAGTGGTGGACAAAACCTTTTGCCTGCTTCTGAGGTGTCCGACCATTTGCTAGTAAATCAACACAACAGTGTATTACTTTGTTTAACGCTTTGGTGCAATACTGCCGCCCGAGCTGATATTTCATAAGTATTTATTTGTAACCGCGGTGTACTTGTCCCACCAAAGATCCACATTCACGCTGGACTGGATGATGAGGTTTTTATTACAGTTACTGCATCTGCAGATGAAATGAGTCACAACATTAGCTTTTCTGCTGGCTTTGATCTCTTTGATCTCGTTAGCAGCTCTCTCTGTAGACTGCCCAACAAAGCCTACCAAAGAGCTTTCTTTTTAATTTACATAAAATACATTTTAGAATATCACAATACATTTTTACATCCATTTTAATAAGATACTTTTAACAAGAGATCGTATAGTGGATTTTTAACGTTTACAATGAATTCAACATATTTTTCTTTAGTCTGAATTTTAACCAATATCTTCCTTTTTAATATATATGAGAAAATAGAAATAAGAACAATAATGAGTATAAAAACGGATACAATTTACCTGCAGATGAAATGAGTCACAACATTAGCTTTTCTGCTGGCTTTGATCTCTTTGATCTCTACAAGGGGAATTGATATTTTAGTAAAACGGAAACAAAACGAAAATAAATCCAAATAGCTTGACAACATCAATCACATTACTGTGCATGTTGAGAGATTTGTCAGCTGTGGTTATAATGTTTAAAATTAACTTCTTTTGTGGAGCACCAAAAGATGTGTCTTACCGTTAGCAGCTCTCTCTGTAGACTGCCAACAAACCCCGCCTCCCGGTCACATGTCAGAAGCCAAAACCAAACCCCAGCCCATACCAGCAGGTGGCACTGTTGGACTCATCATTGCAGGACACTTACCAAAAACTATACACATATTTCATCAGGAATTTTAATAAAACAAAAGTTGTTATTACAGCTGTTACATATTGACAAAATCTAATCAACATCACATTATTCATATATTTTTAAGGCCAACAGAAAATGCCTTGAAGGCCCTCACTGCCCACCAAGTCAAGTCATGTTTATTTGTATAGCCCTTAATTACAAAGAGTGTCAAAGGGGTGCACAGACCGCAGATTATTGAAAACCACAGACTATTATTACACCACCCCCTGACCTCAAACCTACATGAGGGCAAGGAAAAACTCAAAAACCTCAACATGAGGGAAATGAAGAAACTTTGAGAAGGGATTGCACATTAGGTAATTCCCTTCCAAGGATGACCAGGCTGCAATGAATGTTGCAATAACAAATAATACACAGTTATTGTCAACATAAAATATAGGTTATTCATATGCTATAGAGTAGAAGTGTATTTTAGGCCTAAATTTAAACAGTTGAAGCTGCAGATCGAATCTCAGGGGCAAGAGCATTCCACAGCACCGAGGCCCGAATGGAGAATGCTCTCGAACCTGCGGATCTCTTCTTGGCTCTTGGGATCACTAGTAGACCAACATTCTCAGAGCGCAGGCTCCAGACCGGAAATTAAATCTGAAAAGATATGAGGGAGCAAGTCCATGCATGATTTTGTATAATACCAACAGAACCTTAGAATCACATCTTAAGCTAACGGAGCCAATGCAGGTTAGCTAAAATCAGGGTAATGTAAAGTTTGCGTCCATGCACGCCGCCACATCACACATTTCTTTCACCGCTGCTGCAATGTTTGCTCTACGTAGATACATAAAAGCTTGAATTGCTTTGAATTCTATAAACTAAATATACAATGCGTAACCGTGGTTCCCATCTTGAGCTTACTGTCGAAATGTTCAAGTCAAGGGAGCGGTGTATGAGGATGTGATTGCTTTCCACACTTTAAATGACACACCTGACACTCACACACTTGCACACACGCACACTCTATATTGAGTGCTGACCCATTGGTGCAAACGGCGGGTATCGGGGTCTCATTAGCACAGAACACGAGAGGCTCATTAAGGCACCCCCAACAACAGTGGCCTAATTAGTTTGCTGTCTTTCTGTCTCCGTTTCTCTATTTCTCTCTCTTGCTCTTGCTGTTTCCATCTCTATATCTGTCCCTCTGTCCGTCTCTCTCCAGCGCTTCTGCTCGCTCAGTCACTCTTTTTTTTTTTGCACGCTTTCCTGCATCACAGCTAAGGAAAGCAATTAGTGCTAATTCACACAGCCGCAAAACAAACACGACGCATCCAAGACGGAGGACAGCAAAACCCTCGAAGACATGACCGCACTGACCAAAAAAAAGCTACATCATGGTGGATCATCGACGGTAAAAAAATAAATAAAAGCAATTTGTTCTTTTGCATGTTAACAGCATTGCTTAATGTCAAACGACAACAACAGGCTAAAGCTCAATCCAACCCTCTGCTTGCATCCATTCAATATGGTTGGTGTAAAGTGTAAAGAAGAGGTGAGCAGTTTCTTTTGAAACGAAAGTGGAATAAGAAAGCTTGATGTGGTTGAGAAAATGGTCGGATCGCTTTTTTTTCTGCCACTTTTTATTATGGAGGAGAAAGTACCGTATTTTCCGCACTATAAGGCGCACCGTGTTATAAGGCGCACCTTCAATGAATGATATATTTTTAAACTTTTTCCATACATAAGGCGCACCCCATTATAAGGCGCTATAAGTGCATGCTGGTTTAAGATCAGGTAATGGTGCAATGTTGTAATTGTAATCCTGTGCAGTCCTTTGAGACAGTTTTTGTGATTAAGGGCGTCATAAATAAATGTGACTTGACTTGGCTACAGTAGAGGATCTAGTTACGTTATGCAACCGTTAGATGGTGCCGCGCTAAAGGGAATGTCAACAAAACAGTCAGATAGGTCAGTCAAACTTTATTAATAGATAACAAACAAGCTTTCCACAACTCCATCCACTCCCAAAATGAATAAACAGCTGTTTTATTATTTTCTCTGAGGTAAAGCATTTTCGTGACACATCTTTAACATCTTTGAACAACAGCAAGGCATAACATTTTACTTTTCCTCCATTTAGTCAACACGCAAAAAAACGTCTGATACTGTTATGGTAAATTAAACGTTAGTGCAATCGCAATATAATGGTACTGTGTACCTGACTTGTTAACCTGACTGCCCATCTTGCACATCTGGTTAGCGTCTCTTCTTGCACTATCGGCACTATGGTAAATAACACAATACAGCTTTATTTATATCTGTACACTGAAGGACACTGAGGGAAACTGTGGGAGTCAGATCCATCGACATTTCGTTCTGTATACACGTGTACTAGAATGACAATAAAGTAGATCTGAATCTGAATCTGATCTGAATATAGTGACACTCGTAATGTGCAAAAACAACAAGTGCAAAACAATAACAGTAAAGCAATAACATAATAACTGTAAAATGTAAAACGTTGTAGTGGGTTTTACATAATTCACCCATGGAACCATTGTTCAGTTAGCGAGTTCCCAGGGGGACTCTTAATTCTGCCGGCTCGAGCCACTCTCGTGTTCGATTCATTAATGTTGAACTCTCTCGCTGCTTCTCTTTTCCCGTGTTCTACTGCGTGACTGATCGCCTTGAGTTTAAACTCTGCGTTGTAAGCGTGTCTCTTAAAAGGAGCCATTTCAGGGTCTTTATACAAACGCACAAATAAAAGAGAATCGTTGTTTAATATTTCCCAGTATGCACAGTGCACTTCTTCTACGCGAAAAATGGAGTCTGTGGCTGCTTACCGTAAGTTGCTAGACCTTGTAATTCAATATTGATCTACATATAAGGCGTACCGGATTATAAGGCGCATAGTCAGCTTTTTTGTAAAAAAATCTGATTTTATGTGCGCCTTATAGTGCGGAAAATACGGTAACTTAACTTTTGAAGCGCATCTTTCAAAAGTAAGTTAAACTTAGAGAGCAAATTTTTTTTTCAAATGTTTATGCGCACCTTGCACTGTTTGCCAGTTACTCACGGAGCATAAACATGATTTTTTACGTATTCTGGGTAATATAGCCTATCATTTACCTTTACAAAATTGATACAACCATAATTTTCCTCATAATTCTACAAATAACATCCCATAATGAGAGATTGAAAATAGATTTAGATTTTTGCGACTGTATTCAAAGTATAAAATCTAAAAAAACACATGCCTTTACTCAATACTTTGTCAATGCAACTTTTGCAGCAATTACAGCCTTTTTATGAATATGATTCTACAAGCCTGGCACACCCATGTTAGGTAGCTCCTCGCAAGCTCCATCAAAATGGATTGAAGGCCTTGGTGCTTTGCCATTTTCAGATCTATCCAAAGACATTGTGCGGCGCATGTTCATTTTCCCGGACAAGACCGAGTATTCGAACGAAGAAAAATAGAGCTCTAGAGAAGCACTTTAGTTGAGGATATTTATTCTAAAGTACAAAATAATTAAAAGTAAAACAAAACAAATTCCAATTGATCAGGACATCGCTCTCCCATCAAAGGCGAGGAGTACCTAGCCCCCCCAGAATGCCTCGACGAATGGCCGACCACTGTTTGTATAAGAGAGGGTTGGAGATTTTCAAAAATGAAACTCCCAACAGACAAATCTGAGAACACACATTACAAGGACTCCATGTACAATAGATTAGATAGATAGATAGATAGATAGATAGATAGATAGATAGATAGATACTTTATTCATCCCCGAAGGGAAATTCACTTTTCCAGCAGCATCCCTAAGCTGAGAACAATCGAAAATAACTGAGAACAATCGGGACTGCACATAGCTGAATCTGAAAGGTTGTATTATAAGACCATTGCTTGAAAGTACACTGATAAAAGAATACATTCAGCAAGTAAGTACTTCATTAAAATATGTGGATGAAAATGATGTGCATTTATAACAACCAAAATAATAATGTCAAAGTTAGAATGTTATGATTAAATAACTAATATAGCTGTTTCCAGCTATATTAGTTATTTAATCATAACTCTTGCAATGGTGGCATCATAATCTAACATTCCCACTCTCGGGCTCTCTAAAGAGCTTGAACTTTTGAAATATAAAATGTGCATACTCAATTTCTTCTAAAGGAAAATTCGCTAAAATTTTCACTAACCTCTTTTAATCTGTTTTAAGAGTTCGACTAAAAGAACCACATTGAAATTAGATCAAACATTAAAGTTTGCATTTTAAAGATATCACTGTGGACTAATTGTAAGAGAAATATATCCAACTAATTGAACCAGGTATGATAAAAGTCTTAAAGGGCTACACAGACCATCATTGCACCATCCATCCACTGATCTGAAACCTAAATGAGGGCAAAGAAAATCTTCAAGTGAAGAAAGCTTAAGAAAGGATCACGCATGTGGTAATCCCTCTTCTTGGATAACTAGGCTGCAATAGATGTTGCAAGGGCATCAACCGCCAATACAAAGACAGGATGCAATAACGAGCTTTGTAGCAATGAGTTTGGCTGAAGTGCAATTAGCTTCTTCAGGACCTTAGGGTTAGACTACCTGGTCCCAGGTTGACCCATCGGGATTGTTCTGCCTGCTTACCGTAAAATCAACCTCTGTTGAATGATGTTAAATTATTCCCTCATCGAGCAGCGGTTGACACTTGATCCAGGGACCCTTTTTTCCCTCCGTCAATGAAAGCGCAGAGCCGGACGCAGTTTTTGACCAGTTGTGTGGATTCTGGGTAAAACCAAATCTCCTTTTCCTTTCATACGCACAACCGTGCCCGTTCACTCAGTGACTAGCAAAGGACCACTTAAGATCAGACTTGTGTGAAGTAACCTTTAACCGTACAGGTTCCCAAAAATGGATTTCACTGCTTTCGGTCAAAAATGGATTTCACTGCCTTTCGGTCAATCTAGAGAAATTGATATTTTTATTGACTATTTAACTGTAGATTTTTCTACAATGTTTATTGTGTAATTGCGGGTTTTGTTTTCATTTTTATATATTGCTTCTTCCTTTAGCATTACTGCAAGTCCTGGGTAGGGTGCCATCAGGTTGAGTTTTGCAAGATTCTTTTTACAAAACAGAAATACTTAAACACTTAAAACCCTATTTCTTATACTCAAGCTTCCCCTCTTTTGTGCATCAAATCCTTTCATCTATTGTTTGTCTATCCCGTTGTAAAGATAACACTTAAATGCTTGGATGTTTTTTCTGACAGTTAAAATCTCCAACAAAATATCTTACACAACATAAATGTCAGAAGAAATATTAAATTAGAATCATGTTGTGGGTTAGTAAAGGTTGATTTAAAGTTGGCAACCCAAGAAATGATGAAAAGAAAACTTACCCTTCTTGTCTCTGCAGGAAGGAACGGTTAACATAAAATCGTAACACATGTAGTATAGTCGAGTCCCAAAAATCAACTAGTCAGTCAAAGTAACAATACAAGAACCATTATGAACACATATTCTCACGTTCACACAATTGATGAACTGATGAAAAAATTTCTTCTAAAAAAAAAAAAGGCCAGTAGTTTGTTTGTGAATGTCTTAAATAGGTCAACAAAATAGACTGATTGTGCTGTTTTAGTCACTGCATTGGTTGTCTACCAGCATCATTAAAATAAAGAAATGATCATCATTCACCAAATATCAACGTCCAACATTTTGATTGCGCCTTTGTTACGATGCACTATTCTTTGTCATTCATAAAGATTGCATTACTTACTTACTTTACTTGATTTTTTCCTCTTTAAAGTCTTAATTTTAAGTTTACCCTGGAGTGCCATGTCTTTTGTCTTTTTGCATGCAACTTTTTCAAATTGTTGGTATCAATTACAATAAATACAATTCACTTGAATTCAATATAAGCGCCTTATGTATTGCTCATGTCAGTATTCTATAATTATCATTTCTAGATTCTGATTGCACAAATTTACAAATCTAAATGCTTAGTGGCTTTGTTAATCTAATAATTTTCAAAGGTAATTTTTTATTTTTTATTCTTTCCCTATTTTATGTTTCTTTATAAATGCACCGGATCTGTCAAATATGTAAATTCCTCTGAAATTATGTGTTCATTATGTTAAACAAGATGAACAAGTGTCAACCAAAATTTAAATGAAGAGTGATTTCAGAATAGAACGGTTTATGTAAAAATAAACCTTCAAGATTATTTAAAAAACATTAACATTTTAATTATTAAAACATGTGAAGAGAACAATAATATAAAATAATAAATAACTTATATTCTTACAAGCAAATCACAGAATTGCACAAATTTGAAAACACACTAAAGTAAAATGTAGTTGAATTATAATAAAATAATAAATAATAATAAAACACAAACTAAAGCCTGACCTTTCTGGGTCTCCCTGATGCAAAATCATCAATAAAATCGTCATAGGCAACCTGCTTCCCTAATTCGTAAATTATTCTGATGACAGCAAGGCCAGTGAGCCGTTCATGAGACATGTTTGACCTCAGGTACGACTTTATCAACGTCCGCTTCGAAGAGCTCCTCTGCTTGAGCCACCGTGAGTGGCAGAGTGAGAAAAATGCGCAACAGTTAGCCTGTATTTTCAAAGTTATGAATAATGTGCATTATTTGGAAGACAATAGTCACCAACTATTCTTATGTATAGTAGTAATACAGTGAATCTTTCCCTTCTCCCAGTCAAAGGTGATATCATGCATCATTCCGAAAAAAAAAATAAAAAAAAAATATGGTGTACGATTATTTTGTATTTTGTACGGGAAAATACAACAGTTTGTACGGGCATGGAGCCGTGGAGGTTGACAGGTATGTTCTTTTTCACTTGCTCGCTTAACAGAATATTTTCATAAGGAGAGAGGGTTGTAGATCTGCGAAAAAGAAACTCTTAACAGACTTTGAAACATTACAAGGAATCCATGTACAATGGATTAGGACACTTACTCTCAGCCAATAGGCCAAGCTAAGGTCCTAGCCCTAAAGCCTTGCTGCGATCATTGCGAATGCACCGTTCCCGGAGGTACTGCAACACCGGGCCGATGCGTGGAGTGTACAGAGCAAGCTCTTATTCCATTTCTGAAATGCAAAAATCAAAGATCATGGCAAGAGGTACGGCCAAAAGGCCAAGCTAGCCCTAACAGGCCAAGCTAAGCTAAGGACCGATGATGACTGTTGTGTTTTATTTACCCCCCTGACTTTAGGGATTTCTCCCCGATTGCTCATTCTTAGTTGGCCAGCTGGCCTAAAAGAGTCGTGGTAGTTACAAACTTCGGTCAATGGATGATAGAGGCCACTTTGCTCAACGAGACCTTCAAAGCTGCAAAAAATGTATGTCCCCCTCCCTGGATTTGTGCTTGCTAAATCAATTGTAGTTACCATAGAATCCAATTATTAAGCTGTAGAAAAGTCTCAAGAATGAACAGTGAGATCAGGCTCAATTTTGAGCTTCAGGGCAAAGACGGTGAATACTTATTTCCATGTGGTTTCATACTTTTTTGGTTTTGATAATATTTATCATGTTACCAATATAAAATTGTGTAATCAATTAATTGAATCATTTCTGTATTCATGCTGTAACGTAATAAAGTGGAAAATGTGAGGCTCAGTGAATACTTTCTGGACGTACTGTATAGTGGGGTTGGACATGTGGACAAGTGCTTGGGTTTTCTTTACCACCGACCAGTTTATTTTCTGAATAGGGCAGCATTAAATATGTTTTCTGAGTTTTCTAAAATGAAATAATAATAACAACAATTAAAACATTTATAACAATAGCAACATTAATTATAATAATCCATTGTGTAGTCTTGTGGAATATTTGGATGTCCCTGTAACATCACACTAAAATCACATTCATTCATTCATTCATTCATTTTCCAAACTGGTTATCTTAACCTTGGTTGCATAGTGTTGGACCCATCTCAACCATATTTTTGGAATGTGGGAGGAAACCTGAGTTACAGACGTCATGGGGAGAACATGCAAACTCCACACAAAGAAACTCTGAGGTGGACATGCTAATAGCAACTCACTCTGGTCTCTATTGTAACTTTTAACGCAAAACATCCCGTCCATCGGCATCCAGAGTAATTAAAGATGCTAACTCACCAAATAAACCAACCACTGTGAAAAGCTTGTGTTGTAATGTGGTCTCTTGACTTAGGGATTAATGCATCCTCCACATCTGTTGCCAAATATTGTTCCATAGCGGCAAGTTTGTTTTCTCCATGCTGATTGGCTATTAGTGCAAAAGTTTGGTTCTAGTCATCCTTCACTGTACTCTTTGGCGGGCGGAAATCATTATTGACAGGAAACTGCACCTGCCCGTGCACAACACACAGATTTTATTTCAAAGGTCCAAGTTCAGACTAAAACGTAGCAGTGTCAGTGTAACAACATAAGGAATAAATAACTTGTATGGCCCAAACTACCTGGGCTACGGTACCAGTCTGCAGCCTGTCGATGAAGACCAGGGGTAGGGAACCTATGGCTCGGGAGCCATATATGGCTCTTTTCATGAGTACATATGGCTCCGAAATAAAATGTAACAATTGCACATTTCTCTGTGGCGTTCCAAGGTCAAGTGATTTCATCTCGATTTTGGTCCATATAAAGAAAACAAGTTCGATAAGAAACTATTTAAACTGATAAATAAAAACGCTGGCAAACGACTCTGATTGGGTGAGCAGTACAGGTGGGCGGATCCCTGCACACAGTGCAAGGCACTTCCTTCTCTCTCTCTCGCTCAGTGCAGTCTACACCGAAAGTGAATATGACGATATGCTTATCGTTTGCAGTAATTTGTGACATTTTTACAAAAGAACTTTGCATGCACCTTGTTTTGAAACTTATTATGGACGAATTTCATGAAAAAAAATTGCCTCAACACTCTTAACTTAAGGTGGGAGACAAATTGTAAATGGCATATTTACATTGATTAGGGACACAGGATTTTGCATTTTTATCATTTCATACATTTGATTAAATCATCAAATGACACACAGTGAAATAAAATATGCTGAAGAATTAGCTTTTGTCCAGAGAGCGTGTTTGGCAGTTTTTTTCAATTTTGTCTGAAAATATATGATGTGGCTCTTTTAAAAACATTTTTTGGGTCAAAAAGGTTCCTGACCCCTGATGTAGACTGTGTATTTGAATGGCTTTCTTCCAATCCTGCTTATCCCATCCACTCTTTTCCTGAAAGCCAGTAGGGGGGAATTTTCCTGGAATGAGTGACGTCTGAAAGTGGATCTCTATTCGCATAAGCACACAAATGAACGCACACCCGCGCACACAGTGTGAGGGTTCAGGTGGAGAACAACAAGTCACCAACTGAATCGTAGTGCACGCGCACTGCACACGAATCCATGTGTGCCAGGCCATCTGTTCTCTGAGCGTGCACATAACTCACACTGGCTGCAGCTTCAAACCCACAAACTCCAGAGATGATCTAAACTCGCATTATTGACACTCACAAACATTTACATTTGACACGCTTGCGTTCACTCAGACACTGGAGCATTCATCAGGTGTCATCAAATTCACTCGTTCACAAGAGAACGCCGCACAGACACACATAAGCACATGCACTAGGCCTATTAATGTACACAGCATACACAAACGGTTTTCTAAGGCACACCTGAATAATAGACACAGACAACTGTGTGTATTGGTTCACCTTCACACGGTGGTTGTAAGTTCTCAAATGTTTTTCTCTCTCTCTCAGAAGATCTTTGGTTTTATGTATGATTTCGCTCGGCTGCTTAAATGTGTTTTCCCTCTGCCGGCAAACAGCGCAGATTGCTTTGCACACTCTCATCTGTTTCAACTTCAATCATCACGTAACAGATAGGACTTCAAGCTCTGCTTTGCTTTTTACGTTTCATTGGTGAGAACAGGGGCAGCATGACAGCGCAGTGGTTAGAGCGTGTGCGGCACAGTTCTGAGGTCATGGGATCAAACCTTCCTGTGTGGAGTTTGCATGTTCCCCGTGCTTGCGTGGGTTTCCTCACACATTCCAAAAACATGCATGTTAGATAAGTTAAATGGCTGGTCCAAATTGTCTCTAGGTGGGAATGAGCGACTGAGTTGTCTGTGTCTGGGTGCTCTGCGATTGGCTGGCAACCAGTTCAGGGTATCTCCTGCCCACTACCAGAAGATAGCTGATAAGCGGTGCAGAAAATGGATAGATGGATAATGGATGGTGAAAATAGTTTTAATTTTTACTATGGGGTCTTTTTTAAAGGCCCGGTCACACAGCCTTTCACGGGCGTATCGAAGCTGAATCAAAGCCAGAAATTTCTGCCCGTGAAGCAGACGCTGTTGAACGCTTTGAGATCGCGATACAGACGAGATACAGCCGTGCTTTACACGCGGTAAGAAATTCACACGCGGTTGGCCGCGCGAAAAAGTTTTGCGCCGCTCAAAACTTTAGACCACGGGTAACCGCGGGCGGCACACGTGGTACACACGAGGTAAAGACGCGGTACGAACGTGCTAGGACGTGCTACGGCCACGGCCAAGACGTGGTTACACGCGGGTAGGACGCGAAATTTTAGCGGGTAATCGCGGGTGGAGCACGGTCATAGCACGTTTGTTCTGCACCTGTATCGCGGTGTTACCACGTGCATTAGCGTGTGTACCGCGTGTAAGCATGGTCAAACGCGGTGCAGCCGCGGTCACCCGCGATAAGGACGCGGAACAGTCGCCGGCGTCTGTTTCGCGGGCATACCACGGGTAAACAGCGGGTTTAGCCAATTTTGCACATTTTCCACCGCGTCTGCTTCACGGGCAGAAATTTCTGGCCGTGATTCAGCCTCGATACGCCCGTGAAAGGCTGTGTGACCGGGCCTTCAGAATGAGCTGCTTTCAGAATACTATCATCCTATAAGGTTGCCATGGAAGAAATAAATGTAAATAGATGTAAAAAAATTACCACAAACATATGCTTGAGAACTTGGAAACAAATACTTAGCCGACACATTTACATATATATAAATGGTCTGCATTTCTACAGCGCTTTTCAAGTCAATGAAGACCTTCCGAAGCGCTTTACAATGTGCTTCACATTTACCCATTCACAAACACTCACACCCCGATAGCAGCGTCAGCCATGCAAGAAAACTACCTGCTTATCGGGGGCATTAGGGATTCAGTGTCTTGCCCAAGGACACTTTGACATAAACACGGAAAAGCCGGGGAAGCGAATATGCGACCTCTCGATCCCAAGACGAGCGTTTTACGCCCCATATCCATTTTGTCTCCACTCGAAGATGTCCTCTTTTTCGGTCCGAGACATTGTCCATGACGTTTTCCTTTTTCTCTTCTGGCACGATGTATCGGAAAAATAATTTTACAGCTAAAAATAGAGAAAGTAAGCACACTGTTACCGTAAAGTCTGTGCTCACGTTTGCTCTATTGATTTACCATTGGTTTTGTTGTTTCTGTACAAGCCACGTCCCCTCCAACGCTCTACCTACTATTCGCTACTGGGGACACATAACCAAACATGTAAATATGAACTGATCCTTGATGTGAGTATTTTTTGATAGGTTTAGAATTCAGCTTTGATGCAAGTATACATAGTAGGGTGAATATCTCCATAGGGAGAAATTCAGTGACTTCATAATAATGTTTGAGACGGTGCCATCATAAATGTCTTCCATTGTACTTTTTATAAAGATATAAAGATAGAGGGTTGTATGGGATATTGTGCCTTCTATGATACCATTTTTAACAGCAGAGTAACACACTATGTCGTAATGACAGTTACAAAGGAACATGTGCTTAGAGCGCAAATACTTTCCGCAATAAAAAAACTGTAGTGTAATGTAGTGGTTAGCATGTTCGCCGAACACGTGAAAGGTCTGTGGTTCAAGACCAGGTGGAAAAATATGTTGGCCTGGAGAGGGATGGACGCTACCATGCTGTACTTGCCCAAGACACATCACAGGGAACGGTGCCTGTACGTCCCTCGTGGTTAATGGGTCAATGTGTGCCACCAGTAGCAAAATGGTAGGGAGCGTGTGGGGAGGAGGAGTGGCTCATACCGGAACAAGGAAGTCAATGAGGCAAATGTATAAATATATATATATATATATATATATATATATATATATATATATATATATATATATATATATATATATATATACATACATACATACCCCAAGGCCACCAAGCAAATGTGAATATGGAATTTATGGTAAGAGTGCTGCATGCTTTTTTTTGGGGGGGGTGAAATGATATTTAATTGACCACACCCGGAGAAAAAAGAGAATGGCTTGGACATTATTCCCAAAAACGGATATGGAGTGTTTCGACTTTTTTGTCTTGCTAGCTCTCAAGATTGCACAGGCCAAAAAATATGTAGGGTGCACCACATCCTCCGGTTGGTGTACACGTTTTCTCCTTTTTATTTTTTTATGTGGCAATTTTTAAGCAGTTTCAGGGTTTTTATCAGTTGAATGAATGTTTTTAACATAATTACACAAAAGTACAGTGAAATTTGGAAAGCTTCTTCTTTCAGGGTAAAAAAGCAATTTGGCTGGCTAGCATTGGGTGACTTACAGTCGAGGCAGACAACGGTGTGATTGAAGTACAACCGTCCCCAATGTAGCGGTTTCCCACCAGTTGTAGCTGCAGGTCATCCATTTCATGGTTAATGTACAAGTAACAACTGCAGGTCTGGCCTAAGAAGCAGTAGGCCGGACCTGAAGCCTTGCTATCGCCTTGTCTCCCAACGCCGCTTCTGTAGCTTTCTGGAACCAAAAACAATTCACAGAGGACCCGCTGGTGATCACCATTTATTTGCGCTTCTTTGACTTTTATAAAGAGTCCGATGTAATTCATTAATTTATTTTCAATGTAATGAGTCGCTAAAAGACAGCTGTCGCTATGATTCCCAGGACATGGACAGCCATGCCTACCCAACACACCAAGCCCTCTTCAACCTGCCCCCTTGATAGTATTTGCTGTGTGCTGTCTGCTCAGAACACAACGCATGATGCGTTGTGATAACGTCAGTCCAGTTACAAAACGTTAGTCGTGAACAGGTTTTTCTGCGATCGTTTGACCTCCCTCGTTCTTCGGCGTTACGGCGACGTGCAGGCCTTGCTGATGAGGGAGGAGACAGCAAGCGAGGGAGCAAGCGGAGCGAGGATCTCGTGCGAAAGCCTTTGGTTTGATTCCAATGGTTGCCATGGTTTCCGGATGTTTCCATGGCAATGCCGCCCGGCAATAAAAAATAAATGCGAGAGCGAGCGAGCGACGGATTTTTGCGGCAGGTTGGCAGGGTGGTGGGATTGGGGCGCAATAAGTGGGGGTAAACAGGTCTGTTGGTCACTATGGCAACACAGCAGGTAAATCCGTTGCCTTCTGATCAACACGTTATTCATGCACACTGCGATGCTATTCCCAAATTCTTTAACAAGCAAAAAGTCAAAGAAATTGTACTTGGATTTTACATCAACTCTATAGATATATTTTATCGGTATATTCCATTTACTTAACGAGATAATCCATTTTGTGGCGCTGTGACATCATTGGAAGAACACCCCTGGCAAGCTAGCCACCATATTAGTTTACGTGATAATCAGTCAAAGAGGTTATGGGTGTTTTAAAGGTACAGTGTTTAAAATTTGTGTTGTGCAACTGAAACAAGGGCTAAAAAAGCACAAGGAAGAATAGAAAACACGGAGACTAAAAGTCACCAAAACACAATATTATTTTCCTCTGCTTTTTGCAAAGAAATAAAAATAGATATAGATATTTTTTTATTAGGTAAAAAATAGAATATATGAAAAAAAGTTATAAAGGGGAAAAAGTAAAACAAAAAAAGGAAAGGTCCAAAAGAAGAAAAGGGGGAAAAGGGAAAAAAAGAATAATAGCAGGGGTTGAAATCCCTTATCTGAAGACTTCCACCCTTGCTTTCCTTGCAAGTAAAACTGATGTCTTTCCTCCTTATTTTGGAATGTCTTTCGGACTTTAACTTGACACCAATCCAGTTTTATTTAATAACCAGGAGGCACTAAATAATACACACTGTCCTTTTAAAAAATATTTGGTAGTTTTTGTGGAGAATGCCAAGGCTTTGTGTCACAGATCGATGCAGTTTTGGTACAACAAAGAGCAAGTAAGCATAAAAGGGGCTAACTACCAAAAAAAAAAAAAAAAAAGACACACACACACACAGAACCACTAACCGAGATGATCAATGAAAGGCAACTGTAGCCCTGGCGCAAAAACGTGAGACTGGCTGACCAAAAATACACAGAACGACCATCTAGGCTAACAGGGAATCAGCAAATCTAGCTAACAACAAGCACCAACCGGGAGCAAACAAAACAGGAAGACCCTCTGAAGCTCCGATGCTAACGGGCAGCTAGCCGAACAAAATTATACCAACTGCGACAGGCAGCGTAAAACACAAACACAATATCACATTGCTCACCTTAAAAGAGATGGAGACAGGGTAAGTAAAGTTACATTATCCCCAAGAATCAATTGCTGTCTTTTTCAGTGTTGTTCTCACGTGTCGTGTTTACGGAACTCGTCATTTTGAAATTGTTGTGTGTTTTCGTTGATGTTACGTATATAAAGAAGACAAGCCAGATAAGTCAACTTTAAGACTAAAATTGTGCCTGATTGAAAAAACATATATTCTTGGGAATACCTCTAGGAGTTTTCTCCTCAGACTGACTTCTTTCAATCCTTCCTCACTTTCTCCTATCTGTTTAATCCTTACTTGTTTTTTTTGTTTCCTCATTCCTCCTTTTTTCCTTCATTCTTCCTTCCTTCTTTTTTCCTTTCATTCTTTACTTTTTTATTTCATTCTATATTTATTTCATTCTTTCGTTTTTTATTTTATTCTATCCTTATTTCATTCTTTCCTTTTTTATATCATTCTTTCTTTCTTTCTTTTACAGTGGAACCTCAGTTCTCGACCATAATCCGTTCCAGAACCCTGTTTGAAAACCGATTTGGTCGATCACGGAAAATCGTTTTTCCCATTAAAAGTAATGTAAAATCGTTTTAATCCCTTCCAACACCCTGAATGTTTACCAAGAACGTAAACATGAAGCTAACCCAGGCTAATTGTACGTTCACGTTAGCGTAATCTTCCGTACGAAAGATTACGCTAAGATGAACGTGTTAAAATTTAAAAAAAGGATTATGAATAGGATTTCTTACCTCTGTGGTGGACGGTGGGGAGAGAAAAATCATCAAAAGTTTTTCAACCTCTTCCAAAACTTGCGGCAGTTGCCTGCTTATAGCGCTAACTTCCTTAGCCGCATCACTCGATTTAACAGCCTCCTTATTCTTTACTATCGTACTGATAGTAGATTTAGCCATGCTGTATTCACTAGCAAGATCGGAAATTCGTACACCTCTTTCATATTTAGCTATTATGTCTTTCTTAAAGGCAATAGTTGGACGAACAACTTGTTTTTTTTTTCACCTGTCCTGCTTGCACCGACCTTCTTCGGAGGCATATTTAGGGGCTAAAACACCCGTACGCCGCTCAGCATCGCACCCTAGCAAACCGGCGTTCGAACTCCGATTTTTTGACCGAACAGCGAAGCAAGAATTTCTCGAAATTTTTGGTCGAACACCGATTTGTCCAAACTGAGAGGCGTTCGAAAACCGAGGTTCCACTGTACTCTTTCATTCTTTCTTGTTTTCTTGCTTTCTGGCTTTTATTGCTTTCTTTTTTATTAAATTCATTCTTTCTTTCTTTTTTATTTCTTTTCTTTTTTATTTCATTCTTTCTTATTTATTTCACTCTTTCTTTCCTTCTTGATTTCTTTTTCATTGCTTCCTTCCTCCCTTCCTCCCTTCCTTCCTCTCTTTCTTTCTTTCTTTCTCTCTTTCATTCTTTCTTGTTTTCCTGCTTTCTGGCTTTTATTGCTTTCTTTTTTATTCCATTCATTCTTTCTTTCTTTCTTTTTTATTTATTTTCTTTTTATTTCATTCATTCTTTCTTTCTTATTTATTTCACTCTTTCTTACTTCTTGCTTTCTTTTTTATTGCTTCCTCCCTTCCTCCCTTTCTTTCTTTCTTTCATTCTTTCTTTCTTTCTTTCTTTCTTTCTTTCTTTCTTTCTTTCTTTCTTTCTTTCTTTCTTTCTTTCTTTCTTTCTTCCCTTCATCCATTTCCTTCTACCCGTGATCTGTCGTCTCTGAAGGACGGAAGTGTTCCCGCATTTCTGCGTCGCCAAGGCAACACTGCAGCAAGCGATGGCCGCAGGAGAGAATCAGCGGGTAGGTGGGTGGCGGTTCTCAGTCTGGGTCCGTGTGAACAATACTAATGCCACTTCACTCATCAAAGCCCCCAACCCTTCCCCACATCTGCACCACCTGCAACTCTCCAGCTTTCTGCATTTGCTCCTCGTTAACACGCCGCTCGGCTTACCGCTTGCCCTGCAGCTCACGTTCCTGTTGAAAGTTGAGGTAAAAAAAGAAATCTTGTTCGGATGTTATCACGGAATGTTGTTCGCCCTCCTCCTCCGACACACTTGATTCCAATGATCAGGCCATCAGCAAGCTCAGTAGAACCCTGAAGAAAAAATGGTGCCCATCTGTGTGAAATGTACTGAAGGAAAGAAAGAGACAGAGTTGCAAACTCTGCTCAACATTTTGAAGGGCAATGTTTTCCTAGTGCGAATTTATTTTTGACAAATGTTTGAATATTATAATGTAACGCTCGAGATTATCCCTCTATCCTAAAAATGGGGGTATTTGCTCAGATTAAAGGAACAGTGTAGAGAAAAGGACTGTAAATTATATTTTTTTAATTCAGAATCTGATTCGGTCATTATCGATTTGGCCAGCAGTGCACAAAGTCTCCCACACAAATTAATTCAAAATAGCCTCATATCGTGTCTAGCATTTAGCAGGAAGGAAGCAATACTCTAAACATGTTATTTTTAGCTTTAAATGATCATTTTTTTCCATTTCATCAATATGGATAATGATTGAAATCAGAAGGAAAATAAGATCGACACATAAATAAATAATGTTGGTGGTTTGCTTTTAACAAACTATGTCTTATTTACAAGAAAAAATGAATCAAATGGAAAAATAAAGCACATTGTTGACACAAGCACTCTCGGTGTTAGCGTTGGGGAGGGGGAAGAAAGTCAGTTGCAATAATGCAAATACTGATCAATACACCCGGTGTCAAGGTAATCAACTCATTTAAATGAGCCAATATGGCCAACTGTTTATATCTGGGAATGCAGGGTTACGTCACGCAAAACCTATTTAGGTTGAGTTCTTGTTTTCTTCATCGCGTGCCAGAAATTGAAATATTATTTTCCCTATTGCGTTATCTGTTCTTGCTTACCTCTGAGAATAAAGCACTTGTCGGCTTGTCGGGGGTGTCGGCTGAGAGGCAGTACATGGCCTTACAGGACAATAAGGAAAGTCAGGTCCCTTACCCTTTTGGCAGTTGTTCTCATCCAGACGTCAGATATGGGGCAATCCACGGGCTCTCCAAGCCTTGTGGCTCTGAGTTGGCTCAGCCCCAAGCCATGAGACCCCAGTCGGCCATCTTGATCCATGTCCTTGCGCACCCACCCGCCCCCTCCTTTGTGGCTTCCTTGGACCAGGCTCGCGTGCGGGCGGCCGCAGGTCTGGAGAGCCGCTGGTGAAATGTTTTCCACCTACGACTACGAGAATCAAAAGAAAAACACTTTGATATAATTGTTTGTGTATTTTAGCTTATTATCCAAAATCTATGTATAAGGCCGAGATTGACGTGGATGGATGGTGTTATGAGTGCACTGCAGGAAAGACGTCTACATATAGTGGAAGCTAGAGCTCTTGTTGGTGAAAGGAATGAGTGGAGAGGTGTTGTAAAAGGATAGTGGGATGTTAAGACACGTTCTAAGGGATGAGCAGGGCACCTGTATGATGCGGCAGGGGTAAACCAGTGAAAGCTGTCGGGCCCTGCTGTTGAACAAAAGAGTGTGTTGTGTCACCCTAACCCGAGGTACACGGCCACTTTCTGGTGTTCCGTTTCATCTGGATGGACGAAAGCATGACCAACTTGGGTGCCGAGGTGCTTAACTTCTTTGGGTGTTTGGGTATTTGGGTTGGCCATGGTCATAGTTTTTGTGTTTTTTGTTACTTTTTCCTTTTTTCCTTTTTTTTGTTTTTGTGTATGTGTCTTTCTGTCGGTCACCCCTCTCGAGGGATATGACCAGGGTAGATAGATAGATAGATTTTTTTTCAATTAACTTACGTTTTTGAACCACTAGGAGGCGCTAAATAATATTCACCTTCCTTTTAAGATTGTTATTGCTATATTTATTATCCTCCACTCCTTAAAAACACAGCCTGGTCACTATAAATAATTCAGTTCATCATAAAACCTCAAATTTTCTTCATGAACAAGTTCAGTTAGCTTCATAAATATTTGGAGAGTGACTATGATTTTAGCTTGAAAAACTTCTAGGATAGTGTCATAAAATCAAAATGGCCTTTAAGTGCAGACTCTATGCAACCAAATTCGAGCATGATGTAACGAATTATAGCCCTTTTTACGCAATCTTTTTTGAGTAATCTGTGTTGTTTTGTACTTAAAAATAAACATTTTATAAAATAATATGCTTTATAAAGATAAATAAAGTTGAATTTAACTTACTTTTGGAAGATGGGCTTCGAGTTAGGCGACTTTCTCCTCCATAGTAAAAAGTGGCAGAAAAAAAGCGTTCTGGAGATACAGTATGGAATATCGTATCTACCGTTTTTCGTAAGTCAAATGGTCGTAAATAGGGGAGCGTCTGTACTTTTTGAGGGATATCAGGTATGTTAAAATTGATGGTGCACTGTGGGAAAAATTGGTACATTTGTGAGCTTGCAAGAAATGCTTGGAAAATCACAAAGACAACAGTGGTGGATGTTTACAGAATCCTTTAAATGCTCTCCACAACATCTACACTCTGTCACGGACCAGGAACGGAGACGGGACCCAATTGCGTTCGTTTTACTCAGTTTTATTTAAAAGGGGAAAAGGACTTGCATCCACAATCCGATGATCGGCGGTCACGGGTAACTGATAATTGGAACGCGGAAGTGGCACTTCCATGTCGAGCGAAGGTAGTCGTTGACAGCGAGAAAAAAGAGGTCGATGGTCGGGGCCTAGGAGCAAAAACATAAACGGGTCCAGAAAAGAAGTCGGCAACGGGAACCAGATGGAGAACAGGGCACGATAGAGTCAGGAGTCACAAAAGTTAGCCTAGCGTGTAGTGTAGGTTCACAAACGATCCGACGAGTGTTGTCAGGAAAGCCGGGGTTTGAAAAAGAGTAAGCAGCTAATCAGAATCTGCGGCTGTTGGCGCCAATGGAGCAGACTCAGGTGCCCCGCATCAGGAATCATGACACTCTCCTGAATCATTGTAAAAAAATATATATATAAAGGCAATCATTAAACCCGGACGTGTGATAAACGAATATCTGTCAGTGAGACGTCAGCAGTCCCTGAAATATGTTATATCATTGGAAAGCTTAATCTCTTTGGATTGGATATATGATGACCATTTTTACACAGAAACCCAAAAACTATAATTTATTATTAGTTCAAATCCATGGCATGCAGAATGTGTGTTATTCTCCAAATCACCATTTACGTCCCGTGGCCGTCATCAAATTAGTTGAATGTCCACAAAATGACTTTGTTATATCAAAGACGATCCGGAGAATCCAATCGTGTAAAATATTTGCTCCAAAACACGCGGCAATGTCGACAGATAAGAAGAAATCCGCCCAGAATTTCCAGATATAAATTATTCGTTTTGTTCCAAAACTACCCTTTAAAGTTAAACAGACTCATAAAATTATTCCAAATATATCGGTCTCTCACCTTTTGATTAAAACCACTTTAGCAGGCTTTATTTCACGGTCACAGCCTGCATTAGCCTGTACAGGCCTGTTTGATAAAAACAAGATCGCCTCCTGTAGTTCTGAATATCTTCAGCCAGTGATAACCAAATCGAATGATGATTGACACATTGATTAGCAAATGAAATTCCCAACATAATTTTATGCCTTTTCCGGGAATGTATTAAAATCAAAGCCGAAAATGACGTGCACAATGCAATTCGTGATTCAAACATTTACAACGTTTTCACAATGTCTAAAAAAATTGGCCAAAGTAAAATACATGAATGCAAAGGTTTTAGTGTTGTAAACTGGTCATCTCCAAATGGTCACTTTAGGTCGCAGGTTCGATTCCCGGCTCTTCCGTGTTATATGTCGAAGTGTCCTTGGGCAAGAACATGAATCCCTAATGCCCCCAATAAACAGGTAGGCGCCTTGCATGGCTGACTGGTGTGTGAATGGTAAGTGTTAAGCACATGGTAAAGCGCTTTGAGAGGTCTTCATATTGACTTGAAAAGCGCTATATAAGACCATTTACCATTTATTGATTCTGATCAAATTTGACAAGGTACCAGGTGAGGCTTCAAGCTATTGTCTATCTGCAGTCGGGTTAAGACCATGGTTGGATTTCTGTGTGACTTGCAAAACCGGAATATCAGCAATGTTCTTTTTTCCTGATAAAATCATCTTATTTTAATTATGTATGTTTATTTGTCCAGATACTTTTGGAGCCCCTGAAATAACCCACATTTACATAGGAATGTTTACAAATACTATATGCTTCATCATTAAACCAAAAATCCATCCATATACACTCATCCATTTTCTGCACCGCTTATCCTCAGTAGGGTCTCGGGGTAAACAAAAAATGTATTTATTTTGTAGCTGTATCAGTATAAATCCAATTTGAAGGCATGCTGAACATGTCATTGTCAAAATGTGTATAGGCCAAACTATGTATTTAAGCTTATAAAAATAAGTGCGTCAATGGCTTTTTAAAATCCATTTTTCTTATTGGTCAAAACAAAGTTTGGAAGAGCACACAAAGTCATATTCCTCAAGCAGCTCAAACTATGGTACAGCATATTTTGATTTTCAAGGGTTAATTATAAAAAAATCTTAAATGGAGCTTTCCTGAATAAGGAGGGTTGAGTAGTGCGAGTTTGTACACGTATGGCACCGTTCTGACACATGTAAGTAACTGGATAGACTATAGACACACATTTGATGCTCAATCTAAAAAGAATATTTCATGGAAACAAGTCACTGCTTTCACTGTATTTCCTTTTGCCCTTATTGTCGCCTGAGGGAATCGTCATCAGCATTCTGCCGCATTTCTGTCATGTGTGGGAACGCCGCAGCGACACATCCATTTCCCGAAAACATATGGTCGCTCTGAGGGAGGGAACAAACCACTTTGGTGAAGAGTCAAGCGTAAAATGACCTTCCTGCAGTCAATCTTGTGCTCACAGTCCAACCTCAGTTGAAGTAGTGCATGTGATGCATAGTGTCATACATGTTTTGGTGTCAAGATTGACAACATTTTTTGAGCTTTCAAATGGAGACTCTCTTATTACTTATATTTAATGTTTATGATGACTTTCTCTTGTCTCTTGAGGCCATTGCAAATTTTATTGGAGCCTGGTCATCGATTACCTCATGAGTGGCCGTTTCTCAAGGTTTCATTTTCCTCACTCTGAAGTTTTTGAGTTTTTCCTTGCCCTCATGTAGGTTTCAGATCAGGGGATGTTGTAATGGGTGTCTGGGTAGCCCTTTAAAACATTTTGTTATTGAGGCTATAAAATAAAAATGGCTTGATATGTTTTCTCCTCCAACATTTCACTTGGTCATTTAGCACAGTGATCTCATGTTTTGTCACACATGTTCAAAAGGTCTTCCATCCAAATGTCTTGGCATGTATCATACATGTGCTGAAGTACGAATCCTGGATATTGTTCTACACCGGTGCAAAGTAAATAAAACACAGGGCATCTTTACCAAACTGCTGGTTGTACTAGACTTCAGCGCTTTAGTCTCATATAATAGATAGTTCCTAATCACATGAACAACATCAGGGTACCTTGAGTAGTGGCGGCCATGGTATATGGTTTTAAGTTTACTTCATTATTATTGTGTTTGACATTCGAAATATGGTGATCAAAGCTCTAGTTAAATGTTCCGGGTTAAGTTATGACAACAAGTGTTAACTGTTGTACAAACAACAACAATATGCGCTATAGAAAACCGTGTGGGGTAAGGTTTAGGGTTCAAATAAGGCGAGTCCTGGGTCTTGTCTTAGCCGACGATTGGCGCACTATCCTGAGCGAGCTTTAGCGTGCACAGCCATCTCCGGGGTCGAATTGCGTTTATTTGGAGCCTAATCTATGCCTTCCGCTCACTGGGAACACTCTTTTTGGCCAGGCTGTCAGGGAAACTCGGGGCTTCCTTTGGAGCTCATTTCGGTCAAGAAACGGTGCAATATTTTCGCCCAGGGTTTAGGGAGCGCCGGTCACTAAAGTGAAGTTCTAGCTCTGGAGGCCCACTCACCAGGTAACAGTACTTATAGAAAAAAGTCACAAAAAATGCCTTAAACATTCATCTCTTATTTGAACTTCCAACAAAATGAGAGTAGACCCGTGACAACATTAAACTGCGTCTGGTGGAGCGATCCAATATGGCCTACTGTTTATATTCGGTAATGCGGTTGACGTCACGCAAAAAATACATGTGCTGTTGTAGCATTTGAATTATGTTGATTGCTTATCCACGCATATCGTGACTTGTTCCATTCTGTGTTGCATCCTGCAATTTTTGTGCGACATAAGATCAAGTCATGTGTGTCATTTTTATAATAATCACAAGGAGTCTCAAAGGGCTGCACAGACCACAGATTATTGCAAACCACAGACTATTATTACACCATCCCCTGATCTAAGACCTACATGGGCGCAAGGAAAAACTCAAAACCTCAACATGAGGTAAATGAAGAAACCTTGCGAAGGGACCGCACATGCGGTAATCCCCCTTCCAGGATGACCAGGCTGCAACGGATGTTGCAATAACAAATAATACACAAATATTGGCAAAATCATATAAAATTCATTCATAAGCTATAGAATATAAGTGTGTTTTAAGCCTAGAATTAAACAGTTCCACTGAGGTTGCAGATCGAATCTCAGAGGGCAGACTATTCCACAGCACAGGGGCCCGAATGGAGAATGTTCTCGAACCAGTGGTTCTCTTCTTGCCTCTTGGGAACACTAGTAGACCAACATTTTCAGAGTGAAGGCTCTGGACCGGAACATAGGGGAAATAAAATCTGAAAGATATGAGGGAGCAAGTCCATGCATGATTTTGTATAACACCAACAGAACTTTAAAATCACATCTTAATCTAACAGGGAGCATATGCAAGTTGGCTAACATCGGGGTAATGTGATAAAACTTTCTTGTCTTAGTTAAAAGCCTTGCTGCAGCATTTTGTACCAGCTGAAGGCTCTTGATTTTGGACTTCGGGAGACCGGAGAGTAGTGCATTATAGTAATCGAGACGGGAGGTAACAAACGCATGAATTATAATCCCCGCATCAGATTGGGACAGCATAGGGCGAATTTTAGCAGTATTACGAAGATGGAAAAAAGCTGTTCTGGTAATATTCTTAAATGTGTTTTGATCAAAGTATTCTTTTTTTTTTTTTTTCTTAGAATAGATTTTAAATAAATACATAAATAAATATAAATCAAAGTCTCTTACACTCTTCTCTTATTCGTCCGCTCATCCGTCGAAGCAGCATCATGTCCCCGTTCCACTGTCTAATCGATAACTCATCTCTTATCGTCTCCCCCGCTGCAACGCACATTCTCCCCTTTGGTCGGACGTCCTTTTAGCGGTCAAGCAGAGAAAACAAGGAAAGATCATTGACCATCTACGCAATGAGACTGCACAAAGAAATCGACGAGGGATCGAGATAATTGTGTGCGCTAGCACAGGTTGACGCCCACCCTTGATCACTGTCAGACTCTCAACGTCAACCTTGACCTCCAGACGAAGCTCACCAACGTCTCTTCCTCCCCCTCTTTGATGCCACGTGAGAAATCACTTAGACTCCAACCTTGTGTGATAATTGACATTTCCGTCGACCCCGCTGGCTAATCACGCGAGCCGAAGTTATGCAGGAGTGGGACAAACAGCTTCACCATTGAACTAGCCATGTAACATTTGCCTGCCCTGCATTTGTATTATGCGTTCCGGGCCACCACACCGAGCTTGGAAGAAACAAATACACAAGCAAAAGTATCTCAATGAACTTCTCTTCCATCACACTGTGGACAATTGGTACATTGGTATTCAGGGAATAATCGGATTAATAACTGAACATTGCAGATATTTGGGATGACACGCAAAGAAACCTGATTATTCTTTGATCTTTGACTAGTCTGATAACAGGTGTTGATCAGTCCTGTCATTTTTGGATAATAATAATAATAATAATAATTTCCTTGTATTGTCATTCTGTGTAACAATGTACACAGAACGAAATGTCGATTGCACCTGACCCGTTGTAGCGAGCCGATGCAGCCGCAGCCAACAGAGGGCGCCGCCGACCACTTTTTAAGTCTTAGGAATGACTCGGCCGGGGCGCGAACCACCGACCTCCCAGTCTCAAAGCGGGCGCCTTATTACCATCTAGGCTACTGAGCTGGTATAATTACAGTGTTCCCTCACTATAACAGAATTTACTTTTCACAGTTTCGCAACTTCAAAGATTTGCATCGTACATTGTGTTCGGCATCCTGATCAGAGGTAAGATCTTAAGCCCGAACCCGGTGGTCAGGCTGGATTTCTCTCTCACTGACATTTTTTTTTTTAAATCATCCAACCGTCATTGTTCTTCTTTCTCCCTCTCTCTCTCTCTCTCTCTCTCTCTCTCTCTCTCTCTCTCTCTCTCTCTCTCTTGCTCTCTCTCTCTCTCTCTCTCTCTCTCTCTCTCTCTCTCTCTCTCTCTCTCTCTCTCTCTCTCTCTCTCTCTCTTTCTCTCAATTTTTCTTTAAGAGAACTAGATTCTTAAGGACATGCTACTGCCGTGGATACAACCTAATTTCCAACCCATCAAAATGATGGACGGTTTATTGCAAACTACAGACTATAATTACACCATCCCCTGATCTAAAACTTTAACTTAGATTCCGTTACAAAAGACAGGCTTTAATTTAATATCATAAATCACAACCATCAAAGGCCTTTTGAATGATCAGGAGTGAATTCCGGGCGTAGCAATTGCTCCTCCCCACTCATCATGAATAAAATGGGAAATCTTAGGTTTGCCTCAGGCTTGGTCCTGAAAATGAAGTTAATTGGTCAAGCTCAGTGAGACTTTAATACCTACAAGGCTGGATTTTTACTTACCTCTGACTCTGATTGGCTAAACACTCCCAAAGACAGTAGTTATTGGTCATAAATGAATAAATATTTACAGTGTATATACTTTTTATTCGTCAAACAAATGCTTGGCCCTTTGCAGAGGCTTTTTTCTTTGATTTCAATGCATTGTAAATGATCTAATTGTATGATAATGGTAAAAAAAATACCGTTTTCTACTTGACAGATTTCTTTTATAGAGATCACTTTGGATCCTAACCCTAACCTAAATATGAGGGATCACTCCACGTGTACTGTATATGTAGAACCATTCGACTAATCCAACTACTAGTAGGATTACTGCGCATGCTTAGTTTCTCAGCCTGGGGTGTTTTTTTCTTTGTTGGTGGCGCAAAGAAGTTTGGGCTTGTAGTACGGAAACATGTGACACATACTAACTTTGCAAACAAACTCTTTTGAATTGATTTATTTTGCTGTAACTTTTAACTCCATTTGATTTCACTCGGGAAAAAAATCCCACAGTGGTACACGTCTTGTAAATCATGCTTCTGGCCAGGAACATATGCGCACAACTTGTAAACACACAAGACACAGCAACGAAGCACACTTTTGATGCGAGGGGTGTAAAAAATAGGGTAATTTGTAGATTGCGGTGAGGGTCACGAATTAAATCATCATTTACTAAATGTCCAAAGTTGAATGCAAAAACAATGTCTATTTCTGTAATGGTGATACTTGTACTTTGCTTATTCTAATCCAATATCTTTAAATGTCACTTAAACAGGGCCAGCTTTTGTCATTCCTTTGGTCCAAAAACCTGAATTCTAATCTCTGTCTTCTCAACCTTTCTTCATTCACCTCATGTTGAGGTTTTGAGTTTTTCCTTGCCCTCATGTAGGTTTTAAATCAGAGGATGGTGTGGTCTGTGCAGCCCTTTTAGACTTTGTGATAAAGAGCTATACACATAAACATGACTTGACTTGACTACTATTCCCTGAATGAAAACCTACCCAATGAAGTCTTGGACGCACTTCCCATTCAGGCCCTTGAATTCTGTCTGTCTCCAAATGGCCCTTTATGGATAAAACATCTCGCTGTTGGCCATTTGGAAGTCAACCCAATGCAACAGATGACAACGCAGAGTTTGACAAAATCAAGCACACATTGATGCGGTGGGGAGATGAATTTTGCTCCCTGACATCGGCCATGTTGACAACAGTTTTGCATAATCTAGTTAGCGTTCGTTTTACCATTAGCCCTTTGGCGACAGCACCGATATCACGTGCACGCAGATGGAACTGGGGGCGTAATCCGCACCGGTATAACTGGATTAGGACGACCAGATTAGACAGTTTGCTGAATGTTTAATAGCAGCCGCAAGCCCAGGTGAGCACACGGCAATTACACGTATGATGACAGCAAGACTTAACCTAAACCGATGTGGAAAAAATAGATCAAAAAGCTTTGGCACTTCAATTTTACCTTTGCGTTTATTCATGCTCCTTACTGCTACTCTTCAGAAATTCCTTCCTACCCATATAGTCGTCCCCCAGTGCTGATAGCAATTTGTGCCTGTGAAAGCAGTGAGTGCTTAAGATTTTCGTTTTTATTTAGACTGAATTGACTCTTTCACTGCTTGAAAATATTGTTTTTTTAGCATAGCTTTAAAGCCTGGTGTGTTTTTCTATGGTAGCTTTCTACCATGGTGTTTGCTGACTACAGTCATCTCAGAGTGTATGTTTGCATGACAACCCTCGTTTTCTAACATCAGTAAAGAATTCCGAGTTTTAGTGTTTCTGGCCTTGCTTGAATATAAAGAAAAAAAATGGCTGCTGTCAGGTCCTTCCAGGGTACTACGTCACTAGAAGCTAGGGCTGTTTGGCAGAACACCACCTCCAGGGCTGGAGTCAAAATGAAAAGAAGACAGAAACCCAGGTATGATGCACGTTGCGTGTTTATTTGTGTGTAATACGAGCTGAAAATTAAGAGCCATGCTGCAGGTGGGCGGAAAATAGTGTACGAAAAAGGATGCAGTGAGCAAAGCGTGTGACTAAGGAACAGAAAGAGCAGGGTGAGAAAATTGCCCCCTCCCTGCACCAAGAGGCTCCCTCACCCCCTCTGTCCTCCTCTTCTGTGGGGGCACAGAGAGGAGTCATTGGTCCTGGGGCGCTGGCTGACATATAAACGAGGCGGCGGCCTTGCTCCTTGCCGCGCACTCTCACCCACACTCATGCAAGCACACACATGCACATTACACGTACACCCAAACACACAGATAGCGTACATACACTATTAGCCTCCCATATGCAGATCTATGTCTCACGCGCAAACACACATGGACGTTCACACACACACTGGCATTCATGAGGGCGAGGAGACGGGATATCGCACTGACAGGGGGTCTCTCTGCATGTTCTGGTTTATTTGTGCTGTCAAGATGGCGTCTACTCAAGTCTTCTTTGTCTTTTTTGCCGCCCGCCAGACTGCTTCCATCGTCTCCTTTTGTGGCTGATTGCCTTCGGTCCTTATCCCACTGTTCGGTCCCTTCCTGTCCTGCAAGCTCCTTTCGGCATATCTGGCAGGTAGGGCTGGGTAGATCAATATGCATATTTAATATACTAAATACTTTGAAAGGATCAATACTATTGTCCTGGGACAGAGACCTCACCATTCCAGCAATTTCTTTAAAGCGCCGCTTCAATATGTAGATGGCTAAGTCCTTCTCTCTCTCACCCAGCGCCCACTTTTACCACTTTTCCCTACCTGGCCTGCTTCTGCAACTTGTTTGCCTGGTAGAAGACCAAATCTTCTCGCGCACTGTTGTCAGGAGCTGGCTATGAAAGAAGCAATCCTGAAGTGCAGTGGTGTGGACTTATTTCAACAAGGACAATGCCAGGTGTCATTTAGGTCGCAAAGAGGTCCGCTACTGTGGTAAATTTACATAAACATATGAAAAAAGTTTACCCAGCAAAGATCAACCAGTTGCAATCAAAAAATGCAAATATTTTTCTGAACTAAAATATGTGAATCCGGTGTCGCTATGGCAACGGAGCCAAAGAGTCATGTTTGTTTCATTGATGATATTTTGCTCTGTAACAATTGTTGTAGTGAACAGATTTATTTTTTGTACTGTTAGCATTTTTGAAATTGTATTGTTGACACTAAGTCTACTTCCTGACTTTACATTCAAAATACAGGGTATTGTGAAACGGAAAGTGTAGTTGACATGGTGACATAATTATATTTGTATTTTCTTTACATTTCTGCCTTTTTATTTGACTGGCTTAGCTTCTGCTCTGTTACAGTTGGAATAAAAATATTTATATGTGTTTCTTACACTGTTAAAGTTTGAATTTTACTTATTTCATAAGGAAAGAACCATTTTTAGTGCCTACAATTTTTGTGGTGACTTTAATGTAAATATGAACTAACTTAACACGGAGGGTTCAATTTTTCAATGGTCATGACAGTTCCAAGTATCGGTATTGGTTTTGTATTGACCGGGCGGAAGCATTTGTTGGCTTGGAGAGGGATGGGCGCCACCAGGCTGTACTTGCCCAAGACACACCACAGTAAATGGTGACCCTACGACTCTAGTGGTTAAGGGATCCAACCAATCAACCAACCGTTGATACTGCCATGTATATACTTGGATCAAATCAATAACAGTATTTCCAGCATTGCTCTAGCACTCTCGTTTCTGTTTCAGTTTTGTCTTTGCTGTACCAGCGTCAGCCGTTGTTCCTGATATTCAACAGTACCTTTGTCTTCACCAGTACCTTTGTGGCAGCAACCGTCGCTATTGTTTTAAGAGCACCTTCAAGCTGTCAAACCAAAACACATTTACTTAAAAAAGCAAATTAAATACAATATTCACGTTTTATTGATCCTTGGGGGGACCACCTCCCGTGGTGTGTCCCTCTCCACTCTGTTTTTTTGGTTGGTGTTGTGCTCCCCCATATGAAACAGATAGTACTGGTTTCCATGGATACCGGTAGCAGGATAAGCCTCCTAATCTGTCTCAGATACAACACCTTCATTATCTGGTAACCGTTACAACTTTTAAAATAATGTTTTTACATGTACTTTTTTAATACCATTTTTATTATATTGTTTTGCAATTTAGAGTCAATTATCATATATATTTGTGTATAACACACATGTATGACGCACAGCACTAGTTTTTTTTTAATCAAAAATTGGAATAAAATTGTGTTGATTTAAGCAGCAAAAACTAAACATTGTACGTGACGCTGAATGGGCAACGTATTGTATGAACACAGTTAGAAAATAAAATGTACTATACCAAACATGTCAGCTCCTTGGTGAGCATCATGTCTGTTATGTAAAATGAATGGTAATTTCTTGACGTTCAAGTATTTAAAAAAATACACATTTTGTACTTGTATTTTTGCTTATCATTCAAATAAAGACTTTTTTTCTCCACTATGAGGTGCTAAATAGTACACAATGTGCCTTTAACAATTACCTATTTAAATTGATGTACATGAAACATGCAACAAATGGTTGTCTCCCTGTTTACAAGCATGTCATTTTCCTCCGTACATGCAAACAAGTACTTCAAATATTTTTGACAAATGTGTGTCAGTGAACATGTCTCTCTTGACAAGATAATTCCCCCACCTGACAAGTTTGTCCGATCAAAATGCTGATGAGACTGCACCATTTTTGCTCAGTTGTACCGAAGGCTGGACACAATAAAATGCCCCTATAAAACATGTTGGGGTGAAGCGTTCAGAAAACGAGTAGCCATGTTATGTCATTTGACTCACACATCTGGTTTGCTTTGTTTATCAATCTGTTTAAAGATTGACTTTTACTACAGCAAGACTCACTAGGATGATACTTGGAGGCAAACATCAAATCCCATTTTTATTCGTTTGTTGTAGTATGATACCCTTCTTTCCTGCAGCAATGAAAACGCTGCCTGCGCCTGACTGGCTGACATGCGGGGGCGAAGACAAAGACGCTAAAAAAAATCAATACATTTTGTCGGAGTTGATTTTATTATGGTGACGCTTTACCACTGTTTACTACGATCAAAACCTCACTAGCAATGATCATGCGACAGGATTTAAAAGCTGCTTTTGGCCTTTTGTGACCTCAGCCTTAACAGAAGGCTCCATTATCACAGGCGTGGCTTACATCCACACGGCTGGTGGAAGCTTCCTTACGGCCGCCACAACGCAATTTACACTTCAAAGGCAGCACTGCGACGTAACCGCCAAGAAGCTGAGCCGAGCTGGCCAATGGGAGAAAAAAGGCCAAAACGGCTTTCCTCAAGCGACTGGCTCAGCACATCCTAAACCAGTCACGGATTCTTTGCCACATTCCAGCGCTCAAAAGCGCCGTTTAGCCACTTTCAAGCATGACGTCCCAACGCGACGGCTTCAGCGGGGAAGGCATCCGTTTACAGAAAACCTTTCATTGCCCACGTTCGGCATCAGTGGAAAGAACGAGAGCTTCATCAGGAGCCAAATTCCTGATAACCTTATAATTACTAAGTGCTATGTCAGATTCATTTTAACTGGCACTGACCTCAATTTCAAACATTGAAATGAAATTGTCTGAAGATGTCTCTAGGACCCTCTCAGAATGGAGGTTGTCCATTTTTGGAAGCAGTTATTTGTGGTGGAAAACCTGTATTTAGTTGTACTTAGTTCGCTGTTCACAGATCCCTTAACCGCCAGGGTCGTCATAGTACTACTAAGATCACAACTTTGGACAGCTTTCTCCACTGCTGACAGTTCTCACCCCATTTTAGGTTTGTGGCAAAGTTGGTACCAGTCCATTCCTTGATGTTAACAGCCCAGTTCTTTTTAGGTCTTAATCTCCTCCTGCCCCTTTGGACTGTACCCTGAAGAATAATCTGGGCCAGTCCTGATAATCTTGTGACGTGACCATACCACTGCCGTTTTCCTCTGCACACAGTTGACAACCGTTCTTCATAGGGTCCAATGTGCCCTTTGATGGTGTTGCACACAGTTTGGTTTTTCACATGGGCCATGTAGCGCTTCCCTAGAAGTTTTCTGTGGCAATGCAACTTCATGAAGTAACCAGTGCTTGCATCAGTCTGATCTTTGATTTCATTGCTATGTTCTTGTCCCTCCAGATGGGTTTAAGTCTGGTGAGTGCAGCTGTGGTTTGAGCTTACCTAGCCATGATTCCTAGTTCTGACACCTCCTCTGATATGACAGCTAAAAGATATTTAAAGTTGGTGACAGGTTCAAGCTCCTTTATGGTGATGTTGTTGGTGATACCTTGGGGGTTGTTGGTCATAACGTTTTGTCTTGTGCTGATTTCCATCCCATACAGGGATGATGATTCATCCATCCAATAGACTTTGAGGGATTGTACGTATACATTGTAGCCCAAGGGGACCAGTTATTGGTCAGACAATGGTGTAGTAAATTATTGCTCTAGAAGTGAAGTAACGCACCACGTTGCAATGACAGTTGAGTTACAAAATTTGATCAAGAACTCCTTGCAGTACTGCTTACTTAGAGAAATAGTTGCATTCTAGGAATGTGCAATGTGAACACTTGCTTATACGTGGCAAATGGTAGGCAGTGCGTGAAGAGCGGGATGTAGCTTATCCCGAACCAACAAACCAACGGAAAATCAATTGGGCAAACGTGAGAACAGAAAGTGTGCTAAATTTGATCTTTTTATTTGTAAAATTATTTTTGTAATATACCACGCCTGGAGAAAAAAATTAAACATCTTGAACAGTACCCAGAAATGGAGAAAGAGATCTTAAAAATCAGATTCTTCACGGCATTCCAGCGCTCAAAAGCACCCCTTTCAAGCGTGCCATCCCAAAGCAGGGGTCGTGGCAGCCGTTCCCGGACATGGAAAATATTTCATTCCCCACATCGAGCATCAGTGGAAATAAAAGAGCTTCATCAGCGACTCCACTTCCTGAAGGATATTAGGAGGAACAACCTGGAACAGAAGCTGCGAGTGACCTTCTACAAAGCCACAGTTGAAAGCATTCTGGCATACGGCATCGCATTGTGGTATGCTGCGAGCACGGCAGCGGACATGAAAAACATACAGAGAATAATCAATCACAGCCCAAAAGAACATCGGCTGCTCTCTGCCTAGTCTGGAGGACATCGGCGGCTTGCGATAACATAGCAGAACTGTTAACATTATAAAAAACAATCCCCATCGCAGCCATCCTCTCTTTGACCTGTTGCCCTCTGATAGGGTACTCGTCCCCCAAATCTAAGACCTATAGGCTCAGAGACAGCTTCTTCTTCCAGGGCCATCATCACCCTAAACGAATGCACAAAACTGTGAAAACATATTCTGCGACTTATTTTGTTTATTGTTGATGCTAAATGGAACTGTAAACATATATACTGCGGCACAGAACTGTGAAAATAAACATGTATTCTTTTTTTTAATTGTCGCAGCTAAATGTTATTGCACTTCATTTTATTCCACTATTGTCACCATGTACTATTCTTTTACATTGCATTATAATTAGAACTTAGGCCCATTTTTTAAGCCAGAGGTGTCAAACTAATTTAAACTCGGGGGGCACACGATACAACAAACATTCTCTCGAGGGCCAGACTTGTAGATTAGAGAGAAAGAAAAAGAGAGAAAGAAAGAAGAGAGAGGGTGGGACAGAGAAAGAAAGGAAGGAAGAAAGAGAGAAAAGAGAGAGGGAGAGAGAAAGAGAAAATGTGAGAAACAAAAGAGATAACAAGATAAATAGTAAGAGAGGGGGAAAGAAAGAGAGACAAAGAAAGAAATCCAAAGAGAAATAGAAAGAGAGAAAGAGGGGAGAGAAAAGAGAAGGAAAGAAAGAGAGAAGATGAAAGCAAGAGAGAGAGAGAGAGAGAGAAAGAGGAGAGAGAAAAGGAAAAAAGGAAGAGAGAGCAAAAGAAGGTAAAAAGACACAGTGAGAGAAAGAGACAAAGAGGAACAGAGAAAAGGAGACAGAGAGAGTGAAAGAGAGAGAGATAGAGGGTGAGAGAAAAAGGTAGGAAGAAAGAGAGAGAGAGAGAGAAAGAAATACAAGTACAGCGCTCTTGTGAGAGGCCCCTGGCTTTGGCAACATCAAGTGGACATATTTCAAGCTGCAGCTCGTTTTTCTCTTGCGCTTCCCTCAGGGTTGTTTCGCCGCCCGTTTCACAGCCCTGTTCTAAGGACTAGATTGTAATTATTATTTTTTGCCTAATTATCCTGATATTTTTATCATTTTTCTTTTCAAAGTCTGTATTACATGTTTTGCCCTTGAGTGCCATGTCTAACCTCGTCAAATACAATATTTCGAAACGTTGATATCAATGACAATAAAGACATTTCAATTAATTTCATAATAACTTCAGAATCACTGTGCGCTACATCAGATTTATGTTAAGAGGCCACGATCTCAATTTTAAACAATGATATTAAATTGACTGGTTTTATTTAACTTAACATTGTGCACAAAGATGTTTTAAGAATCGTTCAGAAATAGAGGAATCCATTTCATTTTTGAAGCAGTTTTTTTGTGGTGAAAAAAAAAGCGACTATATTAGAGTCAGAGGATCATATTGCGCTTTAGTTGGAGGAGCACCCCACAATACGATTTAAGATCACACCACACACATTTTCTCAGGAAGTCCCATCATTCTTCAAGCTGATGCGGTAACATTTATCCACTACCCTACTTGGTGATGACCAATCCCAACAACGGACGGAAATGACGACACCAATATACATTGTATGTTTGACCGGTTGAGATTCCAATCCAAATCCAATTACGCCGTACAATTATTGTCATCAGTTTTATATCTCATTTTTGTTCCTTCAAATAGCCAAAAGTCATCATGTAACAGCAGGATCAATGGACAACTGTACTGTGAATGTGAGTATTGACTCTGTTTATGACTGATAAAGGTGTTAACTTCCGGTCCCCATTCCTATAAAAAATATAGACATTTTCGTCAGAACTAGACACATGCTAAAGTTTCAAGGATACATAGGACAAAGGCAGGCCTTTTGTTCCAAACAGTACAATGGATATTACGTATTATTCAAAGCAGACACAAGGTCGAATTAACTCAAGTTTACCTTTGACTCCAACACGAGTCGTGCTAACTCACCTGGATTTAAAAGTCCACATACCAGCGCCTGCAGTGGAGAAACATTTTTCTTATCTTTGCAATGACATGATGACAAAACATGACTTTATGTTTAGGTGTTCCCTTCGAAAGTAGAGCCTATTTGGCCTGATTGATTGTCATCAGCATATTCTTTCCGGAAAACATTGGACAGACACGCTCACGCCTCAAGCCGCCAAGATGACCGGCATGGATGTTTAGTTGCTGCCAGCAGCCTGTAACCAAGGCAACAGTCAGCTAAGCCGCGTGATAACATGTTCGCCGTCTGCATTGGAGGACACCTTGACAGGAAGTAAGGTGATAGCTTTTTCGTTACCTTTGCATAGAAACACCGATTATTCACCAACCCCCACTTTTTCATTTTTTTAATCAACCAGTAGGTTAGCTTGTGTGTCTTTGATGCACTTGTGTGTGCGTGTGTGATGACAAAGACAAGTGTCAGTGTTCATCCGATGAATGTCATGAATTAAGTGAAACATCCAGAACCGTCAACTATGACTGATGATGATGATGATGATGACACAGCGGTTTGTCAGGGTGCTAATTGACAGGGTGGACATAAAATTTGGCAGCTGAAGTCATTGTCTAACCATGCAACAAAAATACGCAGATGCAAATTTCCTTTGAATATTCTCCTCAATAAAGGCAAATGTTTTCTTTGCTTTTTGTGTGAACACAATGATCATTCAAAATTTGAGATGTATATGTGAGTTTCTTTTTCCTCTGTTTATATTTACCCAAAAAGTACATCTGAATACAGCCAAGTTGACGCCATCTCAAGTACAGAGTTGGGGCACACTGAGTTTCTCCTCATGGAGATATTGTCCTGACCATATATACAACTATTAAATAAAATATTGAATTTAGGGAGTCAGCTTATGTGTGCGTATTTGTGTGTCCCCATTAGCGAATGGTAAGCAGTGCGTAGGGAGCGATGTAGCTTATACAACAACAACAAACCAACGCAAACTCAATGGGGTAAACGTGAGCATGGAATTTATTATAAAGTTCTGCTGAATTTTGGTCTTTAAACCACAGTCAGTGTAAGAAAAGGCTGCATTCTCTCTCAAGACTCATTCAACATCTTGCTGGAGAGGATCAAGACTGAAACCCTTGACCAACATGAAGGTACAGTCAGCATCACCTCTGCTGATGATGATATTGCCAGACTAGCAGTAAAGCTGAGAAGGATAATCCAGGGCATGAAGATGCGATGTTACAGGAAACTTCTAGGCATCGGCTAAGTGACAACGATGCCAATGCCATCATATGGCACGGCTAGTTGGACCCTCCAAAGAACTGTGGGCAGATGAAAACTACAGTAGTATGGCCATGTCAAAAGATCCTCAGGACTGACCAAGTACATTCTCCAGGGCTCAGGGGGAGTGGAAGACAGAAAAATAACTGGACCTACAACATCAAGGAATGGACTGGTACCAACTTTGCCACGGCCCCAAAACAGGCCAGGAACTGTTAACAGTGTTAAAAGCTATCCAGAGTTGCTTTCTCAGTGGTGCCCCGATGACTCAGGCGGTTAAGGGATACGTAATCCGTAATGTCTGAAGTTATTTTTGCAGTAATGCAGCCTGCAGAAAAAAGACGGTACACAGGAATGGGAAAGGACATCTTCGAATGGTTTGAAGCCCAGAGACAAAATGGATATGAAGTGTCTCATCTTGATGTTCCTTTGCAAGATTGCACAAGACAACAAATACGACTGCTTCCACAGGTCGGTGTAAACGTTTTCTTTTATTTATTTTGTTATGTGTCTATTTTAAAGCTGTTTTAGGGGGTCGACTTCTATGCGAGAATATACAATAATCTGTGACTAGATAGTTACTTTCGGAGTAACGAGCTACTTTTGGCTGTCAGTAATCGGAGAATAACCAAATTATTTTTCAAATGAAGTCACTAGTCACTTTAACTAAGTATTGGTTTTAGTAACTCGCCCGACTCTTTGTAGGAGTCAATTTGTGAAGAGTTGTCAATCTCCGTATGCCCTGTGATTGGCTGGCAACCAGTCTGGTGTCACCTACCCATTGCCAGAGTCACCTGGGGTGGGCACCAGCAACCCTTGTGGGGCCAAGTGTCTGGTGAATGAATGAAGATTTAGAGAATAAATTAATCTCAAATCCAATTATATTTGGGGGTTTCTCAGGTATGATGAATATCTTACCCTTGTAACAGTTTTAGGAATGGTTTTTAAAAAGATTAAAATAATTAAAAAACCTTATAATAACACAGATTGTATACTTTAAAAAAATCTGCTTCACTAAACTTGAAAATAGTGTATCGTTTAAATACAAATGTAAATGAATAAAACTCAACTTTGATCAAAATATTTGTAAAAACAAATCTCATTTTATTTTTAAAACATAAAAAATATGCATATTATATTTTAATAGGAGTTAATTAATTTCGAACAAACCCAAATACTGTGTATGTCACTTTCCATTTTAAACAGAATCATCAGTGATGTTCAACATTGTAATTAACAAGAGCAACAACAACAAGCTAACTCAAAAGAAAAAAAAATGAGAACAAAAATAATAATTGGGACTTTGATAGGTTTACTCTGTTTTTAAGATTCAACATCCAAAGTAATGATAAAGGAGATTGCATAGGATACCAGTTCATCATTTTGACTCTTATGCACTGTTTACATTACTTTCACTATCGGCTAACAAGGTTGCGGTTCTTTCTTCAAGTTCAAAATTCATCTATGTCATCTCTCCTAACTTGGGGTGTCTACTAAACTATAAACCTCAGACTTTTTGAAAAAATGTAGTTTTATTACTATTGAATATAATATAAAATGCTGGAGTGCTATCACTGGGCCCTAAGGCGATACAGAGTTCAGATGGGAAATAGTGCACCGTTTGTATGTCGCATTATCGCTGAACAGGTTCCTGTGAAAGAAATTTTTAGAGCAGGGGTCAGGAACTTTGACCCAAAGAGCAATAAAAGCAAAACATATTTGGATTGTTTTTAAAAGAACAATGCGAGAATATTCAACAACAACAAATCCACCACTCCAGACAAAAGCTTTGCTCGTTTTTAGGTGTTAACAGTTTGTTCTGTGGGTTTACACAATAAACCATCTCAACAGGGACTATATATTCCATATAAACGACTATTTAGCGATGTACAGCCAAAAGAGAGTCTGTTGGTGTGAACCCTGACTGTAGTTAACACCGTGCCCTATGTATAATGGACCGAAGCTTTCGATAAGTCAGTATTGTCCCGGCTTCAAACGTACTACATTCAGCTTTACACGTACAGTAAATAATTTCATAACTTTATTTTATCTCGGAGCCAGATGTATGTGCGAGCCATAGGTTCCCGACCCAAGTTTTAGAATGTTCAAATTGTTGTGTTGTTATTCTTAAGAATTGCAGAAATTGCAGGAATGCACATTCATTTTTGTCTGGTAAATTGATGGATGGATGGATGGATGGATGGATGGATGGATGGATGGATGGATGGATGGATGGATGCACTACCCCGACAGGTGACAGCTCGCTTTTAAGTCGCTTTCTTGCTGTTGACCTGCTGACAAACAGTGGCGCACAACAGCGCTTGCTAGCACCTGCTGTCATATTTTAGGAGCAGACAGCCGAGGCGCCATATGTACAACGTCATCTTGTTCAAGATGCCAGCCAGCACACGCACAAACTCGCGACTACATCAAAAACCGACATCTTTGCCATAGAGTATGTGACTTGATTTCTTTCACTACAAATGTTTCTGAAGAGGGGGGTTATCAAAACTGCTTTGTCATAACTAGGCACATACAAGATTGTAAGTAAAATTATATTTTGACATCATTTTTGACACCACAGAGGAAATGAAGAGCACAAATTTATCCACTAGCATACTCCATTTCCCTGGGAAAGTCCAAAAAGTCAGCGAGTCATAATTTAATACTTGCTCCGGGATATAATGCTAAGAATAAATTTTCTGTTAGTTTTCTAAATTAATATTCATGGATTTCATTTATATTTCTTTATAAGAACTTTAGCAAACTTCTTTTTAGAGATCAATTATTTATTTACTAGATTTAATTTTGTCTTCTTGTTTTGGGCCTCCAAATGTTGATCCAGGACAAGGGTGGGAAAACTACAGCCCGCGGGCTACATGCAGCTCGTCAGGCTTGGCAATCCAGCCTCGCCAAACAAAAATGGTGAAAATACAATGACAATAAATATACAACAATTCCTCGTTTTTCTCGGGGGTTACATTAACTTAGTATCTTTTTTGGTGAGTAACTATAACTAATTACTTTGTTAAAGTAAGATCTTGGGCCCAAGCCCGAACCCAATTCAGCCCCACCCCGATTTTTTTTTTCTTTTCTTTTCTTTTCTGAAGTAACTATTTAGATAAAGAGAGTGCTTACCAAACTGTTAGTTTAACTCCAAATGATCAAATCCAAATACATTTTCTTCCTCGTTATTGGGGTATGAGACGCGCGGCTTTCTCCTTCCACCTCCCTCCCATTAGACGTTTTTTCCGCTTCCTGCCATTAGCTTACAAGCTTTACAAACTTTCTTTCTGCCTCTCTCCCAAATATATCAGTATTTTCAGCTTGTAATCTGAAGAATTTGATTTGCATTTCGGTGCCAAGTCGTTCAGTCTCTCTTTCACTTTCCTTCACTGGACGTCGTCAAAATGTGGACTTCAGCGCCAAAACATAACTTTTTGCAGCTGTACTTGCAGCGCAGACTTGATTTGAGGGACTCGGTCCCAAGTAAGCGCCAAACTGCATAGTTCAGCCAAAATGCACAGTTCGGCACTGAAGTACGCACAACCAGAGTAAAGCTTCACGTTTACTTTGGTGGAAAATGAAAGCTTCGGGTTTATTTCGTGCTCGGTTCTCAAATCAAGTTAATCCGTCGGGTTTGGGTTTATATACCCGCGACTCGGGTGGGGTCGGGCTCAATTTTTACCTTTTTTTGATCTTACTTCTATGCCCAACGCTGGTTAGGGCCCGGTCACACAGCCGTTTGCGTCTGTATCGCGGGTAAAATTTTGTGGTTTTTTTTTGCCCGTGGTTGCCCGCGATGGAAAATGCGCAAAACTGGCCAACCCGCTGTTCATCGGTGGTATGCCCGCAAAACAGACGCCGGCGACTGTTCCGCTTCCTCATCGCGTCATTTCCGCGTCATTTTCTCAGGTGGACCACGGGTATAAATGCTCCCGAGCCGGTGTTGTGCCCAAATCCGACTCCTACGCAAAATCCCCCCCCCTCGCGTGAACGCGCATTCTGCTGCGATCGCTTTTGTTGGAAGCGTGCATTGACGTTGGTGAATTTTTCATCCGCGTTAACAAACGCATTTTGTAGAATACGATCGCACTTTATTGTTTAAAAAAACGCGTTATACAGACTAGGATCTCCCAATTGTTAGAATTAGCTCGCTTTATTGTTTTAATAAGCGTTTTATATAGAATACGATAGCTTTTGTTGGAAGTGCAGCAGAATGCGCGTTCACGCGAGGGGGGGAGGATTTTATATACGGTGTGCATTACCGTTCGATTACGTTCACAACAAAAACAAAGACGGAATGGTTTAAGTTGTATTACATTCCCAACAAATGCAAGACGAAGTGGTTTTGGTAATATGTTCGCCATTACATTCCCTAAAAGTGATATAAAAGTGAGATAAAACGAGGTAAAAGTGGTTGTAGTAGCGAGGGGATGCAAATCTCGGCAGGGATGCATTTCTCGGCATAACAACGGGCTGTAGAAATCATAACCGCTCAAGACACAGTCCCGTGAAGATCAAGATTTCAAGCTATGGCACCGAAGAAGCCAATATGTTATTATTGTAATAGTTTTTCATTTTGATTTTATTATCTTGTTATGAAATGAAAAGAAATGTCAAGAAATAAAAATGGATTAAGACGAGGTCACTACGGTGACGGGGATCCATTTCGACCCCTTGACGTCTCGAGCACAACTGACGTGTGCTCGGCAAATCGCGCTGTATATACGCGGAGAAAGGCGTTTGACCGTCACACGCATAACACGCTAATTTCACGTAATAACACCGCGATACAGGCGCAGAACATGCTATTACCATGCTCCACCCACGATTACCCGCTGAAATTTCCCGTCCTACCCATGTGTAACCACGCCCTGGCCGCGGCCAGAGCACGTCGTTCCGCGTCATTTCCGCGTCATTACCTCGTGTGCCGCCCGCGGTTAACACGTGCTCAAAGTTTTGAGCAGCTCAAAACTTTTTTGCGCGGCCAACCGCGTGTGAATTTCCGACCGCGAGTAAAGCACTGCTGTATCTCGTCTATATGGCGGTCTCAAAGCGTCCAACAGCGCCCAACAGCGTCCGCTTCACGGGCAGAAATTTCTGGCCGTGATTCAGCCTCGATACGCCCGTGAAAGGCTGTGTACCCGAGCTCTAAAGTATTGGGCAGCGCAAAACTTTTTCGCGCTGCCAACCGCGCGATCTCCGACCGCGTGTTAAGCACTGCTGTATCTCGTCTGTATGGCGACCTCAAATAATAATATAATAATAATAATTTCCTTTGTATTGTCATTCTTTGTAACAATGTACACAGAACGAAATGTCGATACACCTGACCCGTTGTAGCGAGTCGATGCAAAGCGTCCAATAGCGTATTTCTGGCCGTGATTCAGCCGCAATCGGCTGTGTGACCGGGCCCTTAGGACGAACGCGTTACAAAGGAAAGTGGAACGCAATTATTTTTTTTTTGTAAGTAGTACTAGAGTACTATTACAAGTTACCAGTAAATTATTGTAACTTAGCAGCTAAATTGGGTATGAAAGGTTACTCTGCTACTTGCAAAGGGCAAGTCATTATTAATAATGCTCTTTTGGAGGTAGAGTGCTCGTCTTGGGATCAAGAGGTCGCAGGTTCGATTCCTGGCTCCTCCGTGTTATGTGTCCGGGTGTCCTTGGGCAAGACACTGAATCCCTAATGCCCCAGTTAGCAGGTAGTTGCCTTGCATGGCTGATGCTGCTATCAGTTAGTTAGTGTGAAGCACATTGTGAAGCGCTTTGGGAGGTCTTCATTGACTTGAAAAGCGCTATATAAACGCAGACCATTTACATTTACAATTAATTGTCATCTGTCACTTCCTTGCTCATGACGTCTAAACATATTTCGATCACCAACAAGTTTATATAGAAATTCAAAGTACACTCACAGTTACGGTGGAGCTGTCTCAAGCACAGAATAGAAGAACAATTAATTGTTTCATCATGGAGACACTCTCCTAAACCTATATACTATCATCTAAGCTGTATATGCCATTATAAAACAAAATACTGAAATCGGGGGTAGTTCATATGAGCCTATTCGGTTTTATGTCTCCTGTGGCGAATGGTAGGCAACAAGTGGGTAGGGGGCAAGGCTTATATAGGGACAACAAACCATCTTCATGGATTGGACAAACATGAGTGCACAATTTACAGCAAACGTGTGCTGAATTTTGTTTTTTGTTCTAATTGGAAAATTCTTTTTGCAATACACAACACCTGGAAAAAAAGAAAACATCTTGGGCAGGGCCTAGAGATGGAGAAGTAAACTTTGGGTGGTCTGAAGCCAAAAGGGATATGGGTATGGAGTGTCTCAGCTAAGTGTTTATTTCCAAGCTTTAAAGGTTGCATAAGCCGGCCGAAGAAATATCAATGGTTTGCTGCTTCCAAGGGTTGGTGTACACATTTTCTTCTAATTTTTTTTTAGGGGGTCGGCTTTAATGCGACTATGATACGATAATTTGTAACTAGATAAAGACCTTTAGAGTAACACACTACTTTTCAGCATCAGTAATCATTACTTTTCAAATGGAGCGACTAGCAACTGGATCTCATCATTTTGTTTTTCAGTAAAGCGCCCAAAACCGATGCTAACCATTCGAATATGTTGAAGGAGGGCAATATAGTAGTCGATCCGGCATGTGTGTGTGTGGCATTTATACAAGACTAAAAAATGGCCGTCGCCGCAAAGCCACAAACATGCAGCTATGTCAGTTCATCAGCAGTCAGTAAGGCGGACGTGCTTGTAAGTCTTTTGCACAGTTATGGAGCGAACGGAGACACCTTGATGAGGACTGTCGCAGCGGCAACAGTTGCCAAGGAGACCTGATGATGAGGATGATGATGAAGGTGATGGCGACGGCAGCGGAGGACACGGGAGAGGGATGGGCGGCGGTTGATGTCGATGCGGCAGAGTTTGAAAGCGAGTCGTCCTGGCAACAAGACGCTGACATTCATGGCCTCTGTCGTTCTGCCCGAATACAAATGCAAAAGAACGTATGATGGACTATACGATATACGTTAGCTACTTGCTGCCACACCAGAGAATTAGGAAAAGGTTAACCCCGGTGCTACCTCTTATGTGAACGTGTCATCTTTACAAGATTTCAAAACAGTAAAAACTGACCAAGACATCTACTCTGTTTAGCTTGGGGGCCACATGGTAGAAAAAAAATTGCACGTTGGCCAGGCTAATGGTTTAAAAAGAAAGAAAGGAAGAAAGAGGGATCAGGAGAAAAAGAGAGGGAGTGAGCTAGAGAAAGAATCAAAGAAAAAGAAAGAGGACGAGATAGAAAAAGAGGGAGGGAAAAAGAAAGACCAAAATACAGAAAGAGAGAAAGAGAATGAGAAAGAGAGTAAGAAAGAAAGAGAGAAAGAAAGAACAGGAGAACAAGAGAACAGCAAAACGAGAGAAAGAAAGAGAGGAAGAAAGAATGGGACAAAGAGAGAGCAATAAAGAACGGGAGAGAAAGAAAGAACAGAAGGAAGAGAGAAAGAGAGAAAGAAATTGAGCAAGAGAAAGAGAAAAGGGAAAGAGAATGAAAGAAAGAGACGGAATAAACTCGGGCGGCAACATGCTCGTCATGGGATAAAGAGGTCGCAGGTTCAATTCCTGACTCCTCTGTATTATATATTGACTTCTGGAGTGACTTGAAAAGCGCTATATAAATGCAGACCATTTACAATTTACATTTAGAAAGCTACTGAGAAAGAAAGAGATAGGGGGAGAGAAATTGACTGAGAAAGGTAGAGAGAAGGAGAGAGAAAATACAGTTACAGTTGCCTATGAGTCAAGTCTGGCTTTGGCACCATCATGTTGACATATTTAAAACTGCAGCTCTTTTTTCTCTTGCGTTTCTCTCAGCGTTGTCTCACACATCGGTTTAAAACTCTTGGAAGGCGTGATGCGGCCCGCGTTCCGCATGTTTAACACGCATGTCATAAGTGCCCATTTTGTGCCCTTAGTAGAGCCCCTTTGCGCAAGCTCAGCAATTTTAGCAATTAACACAAATTGTCAGGGCTTTTCGTCGAGGAACACGAGTAACTGTCATGGATGGCATTTCAAAATGGAAACGAAAAAGACCAAACGATAGTATTCCATGCATCTCCACCGGCTAACGGCAAAACACTCAGAACAATCTTTTTTCGAAATAATATCAAGAAGAAAACGTCGACCAGAATCTGTCTGTTACCATTTTTGTGCCAGTTCTTTTTAATTTCCAAAGTGAGCTGGGCTAACAGAACATTTTCGGCATCATTAGAAGCCGTGAAATCATCTAATCAGGAGAACAACAACAAGAAGAGTACAAGAAAAAAGAGAACACTTTAAAAAAATAATGGGGAAAAAAACATGAAAATCCAAATGAAACAGACTCCTTAATCACCATCTTTGTAATATTTTGTTTTTCTTTTAAAAGAGATCTAGAAATGTCTACATTTTTCACTGCTTTGTCCTTTGTTTAACATAAAAATGTCTGTTTCCATTTTTTTGCCTAACCGATGAGTTACACTTACCTTGGAAAAAAAAATACACAGACTTAAATGAGGAAAAAATTCCTTCCAAAAATCTTCCCATCATGGCATCTTGCTTCTGCTGCTGTTTTTTGTCCGTTAGAAAAGACCCTCAAGAGTACAAAACAAAAAGAGCCAATATTGTGATAAGAACAATGCTAATGCTAACGCTAACATGTGAATCCAAAGTTGGTGATCAGCGAACAGCCTTTTGGTACTATGTACACTGTGAGCTTATGATGCTTGTTATTGTTATCGCGATTATTATTGTTGTTGACGCTGCACAGCATGACCTCGCTAACCCAGTTGGTGTAAGCTCTGTCCCGAGACCCTCCAATGAACACAAAAAGGCCCAACTAGTAAAAGAAAATAGATTCATCCAGTGGCCATCTTTAAAAGCGGACCAAAAAGACAAATATATTTGTTTCCCAAGATATTTAAATATACTCTTCACACTTTCTACGTCGGCAGCTCAATAAAGATTCTTTATAATTCATTTCTTTCGGTGAAAATATATTTACTGTTTATATTTAATATTATGTCAAGTAATTTATTTTCTTCTTCTCATTTTTTTTTTAAGCTCTGATTCGTCCAGTTAGCCGTGAGGAACGCATCCCGCTGTTCCGACTCGCTGGCCAGTCCATAAAAGTAATCCACACGCTGCGGCATCCTTTCAGTTGGCCTGACTTGGGACTTTGGCAAAAACTAGAGCTGCTTTTCACCTGAATGTGGGTAGGAGCCTGTGCTCAATTAAGCGGAGGGGGGGACAGATGTCCACCTACGACGCCCCAAATCTTCCATGACGATGTGAAGTTGTCGCCGATTCCCTCAGATTTGAGTTTCTTGTACGTTCTCCTTGGAACCGCTCTTAAAAAGCAGAGGCTCGTTTTGCCCCTTGGCCATCAGGCCCTTGAGGGAGCTGTGAAGGCTCAGCTGAGGCAGAGGGACAGGGGTAGGAAGAGGCCCGCAGGTCCCCAAGCCGCCCCCACCCATGGAGCCGGGCACCTGGGAGCGGGACATGGTCATATTCTGTGAGCAAGGCAGTGGGTTGTTGTTGTTGTTGACGCCCAATCCCACCATATTGTTGCCGAAGTGGTGTGTCTTGTAGTAATTGAGGTGCTCTGAGCGAGTCAGGTGCGGCAGCGTGACCACATCCGAGTGGTGCCGTCTCAGGCTCTGGGTGCCCCCGATTCCGCTGGTTTGCTTCAATGAGCAGCCCCCTGAGATCCCGGCGCCCCCACGACCTCCCAGCTCGTCCTCCACGTTGATGATCTCTATGGCTCGGGCAGGGCCTTGGTGCTTGTGGAGCTGGTGCTGCTTCCTCAGCTTGTAGAAGACGACTAACATTACTGCCGCCATAAAGGTGATAGCCACAAAGCAACCGATAATAATCTTGGTGGTCTTCATCACGTCATCCAGACCGGAGAAGCCGGGTTCGGTGATGGGCACTGTGAAAGTGGGCCGGGTGGCGCGTGGAGAGGGCGACGAGGACCAGTCGATGGAGAGTGAGGAGGCTGTAGTGGGAACGCCATCTGGCCACAGATGCCCCGACTGGGTCGGCCCCGGGAGAACACGGATGAAGGTCTGGTTGATAGCTACTAGTGCGGATTCTTCTTCTCCTGGTGTCTCAACGGTTTCCACGGTGACTGTAGTGAAGTAAGTGTAGTTTACACTGACATCTGCGGCAGTGACATTGAGGACGGCAGTTGCCGTAGTGTTTCCAGCTGCGTTGGTGACCATGCATGTGTACTGGCCAGTGTCGCGCAGAGTAACGTTGGTAAAATTCAGCGTGCCGTCATGAAGCACCGAAATCCGCACTTTATATGATCCGTGAGTCATCAGAGTACCATTGGGTGTGATCCAGTTGACCGACGTAGTAGAGGTGCTGGTGCGGCACTTGAGCTCGGCCGCCATGCCTTCGGTGACGTTGAGGTCAGTGGGCGGCTCCACGATGACAGGCGCATAGCAGGTAAAGTGGCTCTGATCCAGCTCACCAATATATTTCCCCTTTAGGAAAGGGGGCGCGTGGCAGCGGGCACAGCAGGTGGTGTTGCTGGGCACAGTTTCCTTCAGCCACCAGCTGAGCCACAGGACATCGCAGTTGCACACCCAGGGATTGTGATTTAGGTGCACCCGCTCCAGCTGGTGTAGTGGTGTGAAGAGATCGTGCGGTAGTGAGTGTAAGGAATTGTGTGATAGGTTGAGCTCCTCCAGGTTCTTCAAATCATCGAAGGCGTTGCGTTCAATGACTGACACCTGTGAATGCATGAGCCATAGCTTCCGGAGTGAAATCAAACCCTGGAAAGAACCCGGCCGTATTATCTCCAGCCTGTTTCCCGACAGCTCCAGCTCTTCCAGTCGCACGAGGGCCGTCAATTTGGGAATGTCCTTGAGTCCGCACATTCCCAGGTTTAGGTAGCGCAGGTTGAACAGGCCCACAAAGGCAGCGTCCGAGATAAAGTCCAGCTTCTTAAGTTCACCCAGGTCGAGCCGGCGAAGCGAGGGAACGCGGTGGAAGGCGTAGCCAGGCAAAGTCTCAATGGGGTTGTTGCGCAGCCAAAGCTCACGCAGTTTGCTGAGGTACTCAAAGGCGTGTGACGGCACCAACGTGAGGCGGTTGTCGAACAGTTCCAGCGTGTTGAGGTTGGGGAGGCCATTGAACGCGCCCACTTCGATCTGACGGATCTGGTTCTTGGAGAGTTGCAGGATCTCCAGGTGTCGCAGGTGCTTGAAGGTGTCTGACTTGATTACCTGCAGGCGCAACACAAAGTCACAAAGGTGACAGTCAAAATGAAGGCTAAGGATCAGCAACTCTCCTCTCATGAATGTTTTAAATGTTTCCATCCTGTTTCAAATGATAATGTTGATTATTAGACCATTTCAAAGCATGCAGACCAGCTAAGTATTTTACTCAGCTTGACAGGACCATGAGAACCAGAGATGGTGAACCTCAAATAAGTGGTGTTTTGCAATTCCAATTGTGATTGATGCACGAGACCCCTTCAAGATGATGGAAAATGTTGCGTTATTTTTTTAGAGGATTATCACACAATAGTTTTTTAATTTGATTTAGGAGGGGGGTAGGGGGATTTCTGGGAAAAAACACACAACTTTAGCATCCCGCAAAAGTGACTTCCTATTGCTCTTGAGAAGTAGAAGAAAAAACATCCACTCAAATCACAATACCACCTGAGAGGGATTGATAACGTACTTACAGTACCTATCAACATTTTCGAAACATTTCTTGCTTGATTTTTTTCATATTTCTTTTCTACTAAATGCAAAAGACAATTCAGCCTGCTTTCATGAAGTATTTAAGAAATTAGAAATAGGCAAACCAAAAAGTAAATGATAAAATAATTCAACTTTTTGAGGATATTTGTCTTGTTCTTTCGCCATAAAAATATTAAAACCTATTTTCAATCACAATTTTTATTTTGCTATATGTTTAATCAATGCTGGTGTCTTAACATAGTAAAAAGCAGACAACATCTTAAAGGGACACTGTGTAATAATTAACCACCAGATGCCGCTGTATTGTGGGGTGCAACCGAACATGAGTGCTACAAAGCACAAGAAAGATTACAAAAAAGGATGACTCAAAATGACCAAAATTCAACATTCTTCTTAATTTTTTGTTAAGCCTTTTACAACATTTTTTTTACCCTTAGCAGCAAGATGGCGGACAGTTATTTCAGCCTCCTGAGAGCTACTTTTCGTTACTAGTTAGTGCTAAGGGCACCCAGTTTGATGTACATTTCCAAAACAACAACTTAATACTTTTTATTAGTACTACTGTTATTATTACTATGTTGTTGATACGTTATTACTAAAGTAATTATTGAAAGTAAGGGCTAAGAAGACTCAATTAACCACTGAAAAATAATTTTACTAGAAAATATCAATAACCCAGTACTGGGGAACTATTTTCAGAACAGTTCTACGGGAACCTCAGCTGTCCTTAGAGGCACCCTTGTGTCTGCGGGAACAACGTTAGTGACCCCTATTCCAGGTTAACCTCATGTTATTTAAACTCATGATATAAATACAAATGATACAAATTTCTCGACCTACGAGTATTTGAGACATAGATGTTTACATGATAGTTCATGCTTTTGTTCTTTTTATTCAAATCAATATTGTTTTTAATGAATTGTGTTTTTTAACAATAGGAGATTCTACATAATACACAATGTCCCCTTAAATAATCTTGAATAATATCAATCAATTGCTAAAAGTAGTAGGAATATTATGAAGACACTTCTCTGCCAGCACAATAATGTTTGATCCACTTCAGGCTCAACACAGAGTAGCCATTAAACATTTACAATTGATTAATTGTCGTTAGTGACTAACTGATGGTTTTTGACATGTCTGTCTGAATGCAAACCATGGTTAAAATATGAAATGAGTATAAGCAGGGTATACAGATTTTTTTTGGAGGGCCATAGCTGGAAAATCCTGGTTTGCAAGCGCCTGCCTTAAATTTCGGTGAACACAAGCTTTTTGTAAAAGCAAAGTGTAAATGAACATGATCTTTGCATTAGTTCAATCTTTAAAATGTTTTCGGTACTGTGCTAATTACGTCTTTATGACGGTCCATTTTTTATTATTTTGTTGGGTGGCTCAGCATTATTTTGGTTTCCAGAAGCAACAATGTAGAGATACACCAAATTGACTAAAACCCTCCATGAGCTAGTGTAGGAACAGCATGGCATAAAGTTGTATAATGGTTTTCTTGCACGTTCCACAAACCAGAGATACAGAACGAATTGTGTTTTACTTTAGGGGCTTGCGTGTATCTTTGTGTGTATGTGTGTTGCCCAATCTTGCAAATGAAATCACACTTCTGGAATTGAGCCACATCCGCCTCCAAATGTAGAGCAAGAAGAGGGCGGGAGGTGTTGGGGGCTTGTTTGAGGATTGTTGGGGTGTGTTAGAGAGGCGGTGGAAGCTGTCATAGATTCACCGCGAGGGTCTTCAGCCAAGCAAAGGGGAAAAAAAAATAGCTGGAAAATCTAAAATCCCTCTAGGTGTTAAAACATTTTTAGATTTTTGATGCATTTCAAGCTGTGCTCAGGGATACGGGCGATTAAATCCGAATACTTTCACTCCAAAGGAAAACTATTATCATGTTTTCTTCATGTTTTGATGCGCCAGATTTTTCAAGTCCAACGGGAAGTTTAAAGATTGCATGGGGAAGGTTTGACACTCATTTCTCATTCATATGTGACATTTGACCAAAGACACAGACATATTTGACCACTGTATTGTTTAGTTCAACAGAATAGCGAGTACTACGAAGGACAAGGAAAAATACATCAAAAACTATGGAGACTCAAAGAGACCAAATTATACCATTTTTTGTTTTGCCCAGCCTGACACAAGATTTTTGGTGTTTAGGGGATGGGTGGAGTTGGTCATAACAGCCCGATGTTGGACAATCATGTTGGCTCCCTCTTGGTGAGGCTCATTATATATAAAATTAATACAGATTTTCTCGACCAACGAATATTTTTATTTGGTAGCTCATGTCTCATCTCATCTCATTAGCTGCACCGCTTATCCTCAGTAAGGTCGCGGGGGTGCTGGAGCCCATCCCAGCAATCATCAGGCAGTGGGCAGGGGATACCCTGAACTGGTTGCCAGCAGGGCACACAGGGACAGACAACTCACTCGCTCATTCACACCTAGGGACAATTTGGACCGGCCAATTCACCAGAAATGCATGTTTTTGGAACGTGGGAGGAAACCGGAGTGCCCGGAGGAAACCCACGCAAGCACGGAGAGAACATACAAACTCCGCACAGGAAATCTGGAGGTGGATTTGAACCCACGCAGGAGGTTCCCATGACTTGAACTGTGCCGCACATGCACTAACCACTGCGCCGCCGTGCTGCCCTGGTAGCTCATGTATTTTAGCTTATTATTCAAATCAATATGGACGAATGACTGAACGAATTAACAAATGAATGAATGAATGGCCTTTGTTGTCATTATATAATAAAATTGGAAGGTTTTTCCTTAGTAAAACTAATTAAAAGGGTAAACATCTGCAGAAGGGCAAAAAACATTAAAACAATTGATTGAAGATATATAATAAATATGTGCATATTCACAGTGGCAGTTAGAATAAAGCAAAACATTATACTCATGAACGTTTTACACGGGAGTTCAGTGTGGTAATGGCTTTCGGGAAGAAGCTGTTCCTGTTCTGATGCACCGGTAGTGCCTTCCAGAAGGGCAGCACATCAAAGAGCTGGGTACTGGGATGTAACCTGTCCTAGAGGGTGTTTTGGGCTTTTCTGAGGCACCAAGTGGAGTAGATGTAGCTCAGGGAGGCGAGACGGCAGGTTATGATGCGTTGTGCTGCTTTTACTGTCATCTGGAGTATAGTTTTTTTATTTAATTAATTTTTTAACAATAGGCAGGGCTAAATAATACGTGCTGTCTCTTAAACAATCCAATCATAACTACTATTAAATATCTCATCTCATCTCATTAGCTGCACCGCTTATCCTCAGTAGGGTCGCGGGGGTGCTGGAGCCCATCCCATTAATCATCGGGCAGTGGGCAGGGGACACCCGGAACTGGTTGCCAGCCAATCGCAGGGCACACAGGGACAGACAACTCACTCGCTCATTCACACCTAGGGAAAATTTGGACCGGCCAATCCACCTGAAATGCATGTCTTTGGAATGTCGGAGGAAACCGGAGTGCCCGGAGGAAACCCAGGCAAGCACGGGGAGAACATTGTATACATTGTATAGTGTCTATCCAATATTGTCACTCGTCGCGATGACGTTCAGTTGCTATTCAGTGGTACGTGTCATTGTGACTCATGATTTATGTGTTTGTGAAACGTCATTCTCTAATGGAATGACGTGGCTTTCTTGCTCAGTTACTTTATATTTATGTCCATAACAACTTTGTCTTTCCTATATATCTTGTAGTCCTAACTCGGCACCTCCCACAACACATTTAGGGAGACGTAAAAAAAGTCTGTTAGCTGCGGGTGAAACACATATTCGGTGAAGGCCAGCGCTTACTGCAGCCTTCTGAGAAATGATAAGGTTGTATAGTACAAAGTGGCGAGTTATAAATCACAACCGTACACGTACCACCCCGCCCCCCTTTTTTTTCTCAACGAGGACATGTTTGTAATTACTTCTCTTGTAAACTCTGAGTTGTACTTTAATTGAAATTATCAGCAAATTTGCAATCACCTAAGCCAGCAAAAGCGAAGTGTTTACGCGCCAATATGTAATATATCAACTCTTAATTGGAACATGTCTGACGTGGTTTAATGGTCACCAGTCAATAAGTACCTTACTTATTTCTCACCTGGGAGCAATTTTAGGCACACAATCAGAAGCAAAACACGCCCAAAATTAAAAAATATAGATCTTAATGCTTGTTGCGCCGATTTGGAGTTTTTAATTTTAAAACTGCACTTACGATGGAAGAACAGAAAAAATAATCCATCTATCGTTTACAGCTAATCCTCTGTAGGGTCGCAGGGGTGCTCACCCCTCTCTGGGCGGTGGGCAGCGGACACTCTGTGGTTCCTAGCCAGTCGCAGGGCACACAATGACAGACAACTCACTCACTCATTCACACCTAGGGACAATCTGGACCGGTCAATCAACGTGAGATGCATGTTTTGGGGGAAAACATGCAAACTCCACACAGGGAAGCTGGTAGCTAGATTTGAACCTGTAATCTCAGAACTGTGCCACAGACGTGCTAACCACTCAGCTGCCGTGAAGCCACGGAAAATGTAAAGTTGCAATAATTAATGAGAGATATTAAAGCTGTCAGGGAACTAAGGGAATATGTGGTGCGTTTATGTGCCAGGGGAATGCCAATAGATTTCGAGCAATTACTCAGAGAATAGAACTTATTGTCCTTGAAGCTGACATATAATGAGAAGAGATAAACACATTGAAAAACAATAGAGCAATCATTGAGGGACAAGAATTGAATCAATCCACATGTTCATGTCAACTATACGTGATTACTTCCTGACCTCACTTTAGCCTAGGGGTCTAAAACATGGTGCCTGCGGGCACTGGGTTAACCCGGAGGAACACCTGAGTAGCCCACGGTATCAGGGAACGGACCGGGAGGCAGGTAGTGTGAACTCATTTTGCGTGTACGATCTGTCATTTTAATTTAGAAAATAAAAGTTGTCCAAAACGCAGGGACCAAAGACAAAACAAAACAGGCTTAAAGGCAATCAAAATCACAAACGAGGCATTTACTCAGAACAAACGGGCATGAACAGGTCTTTCCTCAAGTTAAGCAATTGTCTGGCAACAGGCAGTCCCAAAAGGAGCGCTTAAGTATCCCACACGCAATAAAGTCAATCTGTCTCAGCCGGTGTCAAGGGGCGGGACCAGCTGGGTGCCATGACGACCGTGCAGGACATGACACACGGACAGATTCTGAAAATACAGTGGCTCACCAGTGATGGGATGTGTTTCTAAGATATTTGATTGCTAACTGTCATTATGATTTATAGATAGATAGATAGATAGATAGATAGATAGATAGAACACATTAAAAAAAAAAGCCAGATAGTGTTTAAACTCACAAACACTTGCTTAGTTTTTTGTAAATTAACAATTATATGCAACAGCTTTTGTAATACAGCTTCAGCTGTTAAACAATTTCTACACCTACGTGCGGCTCACCTGTATGGCATTTTCCTGCAGGTTGAGGTATCTGGTGTTGACGGAGATGCTATCAGGCACGTCGTCCAAGCTCTGGCGGGTACAAATGACACGGCTGGCCTGGTTGGAGCAAGTGCAGTGGTGCGGGCACGTGGATGACGATGCTGCCGCTAGCATCACCACAGCCACCAGAAAGTACAGCAGCGCCAAGAGGAAGGGGGAAAAAGGGCCGGAGAGGCAGGTCAGCGTGGCGATGCGCATGGCAACTGGGTCATGACCCGCCGCTGCGATCCGAAGGTGCGGCCCACGTGTCCGGAAAAGCCTCGGGGGATTCCGCCGTGCTCCTTAAGCCCAACGTCCCGCTACTTAATCCTTCATCACGCCTCTGCTGGCTTGACACCACCGCTGATCTCTGGGCTCTTGCTTCTCGTGAGTACATAGAGTGACGCAGATAAATAGATGTTATTCCCCTTCTGCAGACACTTGTTTGGGAAGGACGCAAAGTCGGAGGTCACTGAGGATAGACAACAAAGACAAGAAGGGATTTTATATTTTTTTTAAATGATGAATACAAAATATCTGCCCCAGTGTTTCCCATACATAAAAACCAGAGTCTCTTAAACGTGTATTATTAAATAATGTAATAATATTTTTAGAAACATGGTTTGTACACCTCTTCCATGGCCAAATTCAAGCACTTTTAAACTCTTCCAAAGCCCATTTTCCCTTTTCTCCAGTACCAACATCTTAATCTCTTGACCTGTTCTCTAGGGCGCGATGCGTTTTGGGCAATGACGCTTCACATGAAAACGCAATGCAAACCAATGCTAGCTACCATAAATCACGAAGTAATAAGAAATCCAATGGCAAGGCAAAGGAAAGCCACCAGAACCTGCGTGTCAGTGTCATTTTTAAGCAAACTTAATTTATGTTTCTTCATTTAATGCTTGGTCATATAAGTCAGACTGCCATGAAGCATGGCAAAAACGTATTTCAGACGATTCCAACCAAAATTCAAAAACTTTTCAAACCTCAAACATAAAACATTCAGGCATTTTTAATATATATATATATATATATATATATATATATATATATATATATATATATATATATATATGTATATATATATATATATATATATATATATATATATATATGTATATATATATATATATATATATATATATATATATACCATATTTTCCGCACTATAAGGCGCACCTAAAAGCCTTTATTTTTTTTAAAAGCTGACCATGCGCCTTATAATACAGTGCGCCTTATTTATGGATCAATTTTAAAATTGCAAAGTTTTCCAACTAACTTGCAGCCGCCGACTAGATTTTCCCCCGAAGGCCAAGTAGTCCGCGGTGTATGCTGGGATTTATTTACCGGCGTTTCATTGGCTAACCAATGTGTCAATCATCATTTGAATCGATCACTATTGGCTAAAGTTATTCAGAGGTCAAGGGGCGGATCCTTTTTATCATTTACAGGCTGGCATTGGCTTAAACGGCAAACAAAGCCTGCAATTGGCCGAAAAAGATGTGTCAATCATCAGTTGAATCGATCACTATTGGCTAAAGTTATTCGGAGGTCAAGGGGTGGATCCTTTTTATCATTTACAGGCTGGCATTGGCTTAAACGGCGAAACAAAGCCTGCAATTGGCCAAAAAAGATGAATGCGTATAGCATGTGGCTGACGGCATAGAGAAAGCATTTTTTTCTATTCTGTATTTGTAAATATTGTATTTTCCTAGATTTACTACCCTCACGGATATAAGAGGACATTGGCTGCACATTATTATGAACACAACGACTATTGTCCCTGTAGCTTGTTTCAGACTGAATTCGATGTTTCTGTGATAAGCGGTGCAGATAATGGATGGAATGGAGTGTCTATTTTTAAATTAAACTCAATTCCAAGTGTTCATTGTCATATGCACAGTAAAGTTGCGAGCGAAAAAGAAAATAGATACTAAGGAATGGTTGGCATTTCTTGAATCCCAAGACTTTAACCTTCCGAATGATGGAACGATGCATTTGAGTGACATCTTACGGACACCGCATCCGCACGTGTTCTCGACACGCATTTGCGTCTTTGCAAGCTTTCGGAATGTTAAGGGGGTAATACGTTGGACTGAACTATCTGACTGTTTTGTCCACGTTCCCATTGTAGCGCCTTATAATCCGTTGCGTCTTATGTATGTCAAAAATAGGACCAAAAACTATTTTTTCGGGGTGCGCCCTATAACCCGGTGCGCCTTATAGTGCGGAAAATACGGTATATGTATATATATATATATATATATATATATATATATATATATATATATATATATATATATATATATATATATATATATATATATATATATATATACATATATATATATAAAATAGATAGATGGATCCATTTGTATCCTTGTGTTGAAAATAAAACAATAGAAAAATAAAATGAATATAATACATAAATAGCCAATGTAACATGTTGATGTAGAGTATTTGAATAGTGCTACATAAAATACACACTGTAATAAAAATAGGGTAATATGCAATGTGGGGGTGTGGTTTAACGTGGGCTTTTACTCCTCCGGGTGGAGTTTAAGAGCCTCATGGCATGAGGAAGAAATGATCTCCTCAGTCTGTCCGTGGAACAAGACTGTGACAGCTGTCTGTTGCTGAAGCTGCTCTCCTTTATATATATATATATATATATATATATATATATATATATATATATATATATATATATATATATATATATTATATATATATATCACTTTTTAGACAAGTTAAACATTTTTCAATTCTCGGTGACCAGAAAAAAAAAAGGTTTTGCGCCAGAGGTTCTGAGCAAAAAAACCTGCCCAGTGCCTTGTTGTACTGCCAGCGTTTTCACCAGAGCGTAAAAACACAGCGCCGCCATTGCAAGCATTTGAAAAATTAGCTCAGAGAAGGAAAATGCTTTGGTGGATATGGGTCCTAACTACAGCTCATAGGTTGCACATCACAATAACGTCTGTAAACTATCAAAGAAGAATCAGCATCATGACATATCAGCCATTACAAAAGCAGCGGTACTGATATTCAATAATGTCATTTATCAAATTACCAATACAAGTATTAGATTTGATTAAATGGGAAAATCATATCGGTATCTTGGTCTGTTCACTAGCCGACACAACAACTTCAAATCGTACATCATCGGCATGGGAACACTACTTATTTTCAGTCTAATTAGATGACGCGCAGATTTTTTTTATGCATTATACTCCCGTCTCGCTTACCATACTTTGTGGGCATGACATGTTTGCTGTGTCATTGCCTTTCATAACTAGTGTATTTATGATACGGTAGTTTACGAAGGCACACATTAATCATAGATCGTACTTCTTGATTTTGCTCTGGGAATGCACCAGATTGATGCGTTTGAATTTAAAATGCAAAAAATTTTCTTCACGGGAGCATGACCCAGGATCGTCCTCGGCTGGGTGTTGGCAACCGCGGCTATTTAGCGCTACGGAGTGTCTCCCTGGCACTTTTCCAAAATTGTTTACAAATAGAAAACATGGAGGAGGGAACTATACTTATTTTGTAATATGGTTTCTGTAGTAGGACAGACATGACACAAACACTTTTAACATTTTCCATGTGGAGAAAAAATGTAGCATTTCAGTGACTTGTTTGACATTTGCCCAGAAACCAAACTGAAATTGTATCAATTTGAATAGTATTTACTATAACTTTTCAAAAAGCTCTTGCTTTATTTGTTTTTATGAATGAATGCAGCATTTTATTGCACTTTTTTGTTGCCCAAATAAGGGGCTAGTATGAAGGTTCTGACGAAATAGTCAGATGGTGCATCATTCTTCACATGATTTGCAACTTTTGATAGGAGGCTAACATAACTCATATAGATACAATCAACGTGTGTTGCATTCATCGAAGGCTCATTTAAGGCTTTTAATGTTTTGCGGCTCCAGACGAATCACTTTTTGTTTTTTGATCCAATACGGCTCTTTCAACATTCTGAGCTACTGATCCTTGTCCTAGACTGTCCACCCACCATGGTCTCACAAAATTTTATAAGAAACACTGTGCCCCATAGACAGTTTCATCAATAGACACAATTACCACCTCAAGGAAAACATTCAAGATAAGAGAATCATCCTCATAATTGAACAGAAAGTTGGACATTTTTCTTCCTAGTAATCATTTGGGACGTGTTCTACATTCTGCCTTATGCAAATTAAAAAAGATACTGCCCCAAACACTAGTTTCACTAAACGCCACAAAATTAGGTTACTATAACAAGCACATGAAAAAATATAATGATGTAATGGTTTTAAATGTTCAAATTTGACCGTATTCTTTCAGACGGGATTACCCGAGAGGAAAAGGTCTCAAAGATTCATGGTCAAAACTGAACAAATCAGTCACTGTGATTTCAAGCAGCAATTTAAGGCATATTCTTGGTTTTCCTTTGAAAAGTTGTAGAATACAATGGATGAAGGAAAGGAAATTGATTTTTAATGCCTGCCGAGCCAGTGCATTGAAAAGACTCAAGGACCTATGCCTGGAACTGAACCGCAAGCCTGACCATGATTTTTATTTTTATCAGTTATCTTATCACCAAAAACAGAAAAAGAATGTTGCTTGAACACCCCCCCCATCAATTATTTGTACTGCTTATCCTCAGTAGGGTCGCAGGGGTGCGGGAGCCCATCCCAGCTATCTTCGGGTAATGGGAAGGGGACACCCTTAACCGGTTGCCAGTCAGACATACATATTTTTGGGAATGTAGATGGAAACTGGAGTGTCTGGAGGAAACCCACGCAGGCACTAGGAGAACATGCAAGCACAATAAAGGAACTATGCTTGAATTATGCGTGACATTGACCACGAATTTATCATGTTAAACAGTACTGTCTCAAAAATATATATATACAAACAACTTATAAAAAGTCAGGCACCTACACCAATTCCTCCAATCACCAAAAACATTGTACATAGACTGTATCATGACATGTTATCTCCAAATTATTAAGAACCAATTTCCCTTCAATGTTATGGGATTTTATTTTGACTATTTTCAGAATAGGATAAGAGCCCTGGTTGGATGCGAGAATAATAGTCAAACCATGATGCAAAATTGTCAAGTTTTCAAGGCTAACACAATGCAGCATAGATAAGCAGATGTGATTCCCTTTCTTCCCGCTGCTTGTTTGGGGAACGCAGAGCCGGGAGTCATCGAAGAGGACCAACAAAGATGAAAGGAAGACTAAGAAGATGAGAAAGAAAAGAGCGTATCAAAGCCTTTCCCATCAACACAATAAACAATGCGGGCATTGAGTGCTTATCAAAGATGAAGATCTTTAGGAACAATTGTGTTAAGCGGATGTAATTGTACTTGGCAGGCTAACACGAGGACATAACGATTTGAAACTCAGTCTGACTTGATATACATAAGGGCCCCTGTTCCCCAGAATGATGAAATACGTGAATTATATCAAAATGTGAAATGAAAAGTCAAGAATTTACAGTTTGATTAGAACTAAAGCTGATTAAACCAAGGTCAAATGTGTCATATTGAATTGTGACAAAAAGTGAACACAAATAATCTGATCCATTATATATATTTATATAACCCTTAATCACAAGGATCTGCACAGACACATATTATTGCAAACGATTACTGCACCAGCCCCTGATCTAAAACCTACATAAGGGCAAGGAAAAACTAAAAACCTCAACATGAGAAACCTTGAGAAGGGACCTCACATAAAGTAATCCCCCTTCCAGGATGACCGGGCTGCAACAGATGTTGCAATAACTGAATTGAACCAAATAGAAATGGTTCGAAGTATTGTATCAAGAGAACCAAGACAGAAAACCCTTGCTGTATTCAGATTCAGATCTACTTTATTGTCATTCTAGTACACGTGTATACAGAACGAAATGTCGATACATCTGACCCGCAGTTTCCTTGAATGTACAGATATAAATAAAATGTTGTATTGAGTTGTAGTATTGAGTGCTAATAATATACTAAATAATTATGGCTATGTATAGTATTTTACAGTAGCGCAAATAGTGCAAGAGGAGTAGCTAACCAGATGTGCAAAATGGGCAGTCAGGTAAACAAGTCAGGTAAACAGAACAATAACACTGTAACAATAACGCTGTAAGTACAATAGTGCAGAGAAACAGATGTGCAAGGAGTGGCTAGCTATAAAGAACTGCCAAACAAAACCCACAGATGTACAGATTAGCAGCAGTTTAGATTTACTATGTGTTTGAGTGACCATTTAACAGTCTAATAGATAGATAGATAGATAGATAGATAGATAGATAGATAGATAGATAGATAGATAGATAGATAGATAGATAGATAGATAGATAGATAGATAGATAGATAGATAGATAGATAGATAGATAGATAGATAGATAGATAGATAGATAGATAGATAGATAGATAGATAGATAGATAGATAGATAGATAGATAGATAGATAGATAGATAGATAGATAGATAGATAGATAGATAGATAGATAGATAGATAGATAGATAGATAGATAGATAGATAGATAGATAGATAGATAGATAGATAGATAGATAGATAGATAGATACTTTTTTCATCCCCCAAGGGAAATTCACATTTCCAGCAGCATCCCTGAGTTGAGAACAGTACAATAATAAAGCCAAAAGAATACAATATACAAATACCCAGTGTGACGTGCAAATGCCCACTGTAGCGTGTTATATAGAGTAACTAAATAGTGCTACACAGAATACAAATTGCAGTAAGATTCGGTAATATCCAATGTAGGTGGTGTGGTTTAATGTGGGCCTTTACTCTGCCGGGTGGAGTTAAAGAGCCTCATGGCATGAGGAAGAAAAGATCTCTTCAGTCTGTCCGTAGTACAAGACAGTGACAGCAGTCTGTCGCTGAAACTGCTCTTCTGTCTGGAGATAATGCTGTGTAGTGGATGCGATGGATTGTCCATGATTGACCTCAGCTTTTTCAGTGCTCGTCTCTCAGCTACTGTTGTTAGGCTGTCCAGCTCTTTGCCCACAACAGATGGCCAGGGGGACAAGACTATTGTGGAACCTGGTGGTCCTGCACCGCACACTGCAGTACCTCTTCTCAGAGGCTAGCAGAGTGAACAGTCCATGATGCGGGTGAGAGGGGTCCCTGATAATGTTCTTAGCTTGGGATAGGCAGCGCTTCTGGCCAATGTCTGAATGGAGGGAAGAGAAGTCCCGATGATTTTCTCTGCTGTCCTCGTCACCCTCCTCACACTACCCCAGTCGGTTGCGCTGCAGCCTCCGCACCACACAGAGATACAGCTGTTCAGGATACTCTCTATGGTGCCCCTGTAGAATGTGATGAGGGAGGGTGGGGGCAGGTGGGCTCTCCTCATCCTCCGCAGGAAGTACAGGCGCTGCTGTGCCCTCTTAACCAGTGATGCAGTGTTCACGGACCAGTTGAGTTTGTTTGTGATGTGCACCCCTAGGAACTTGATGCTGCTGACAACCTCCACAGCCTTGTTGTTGATGAAAAGTGGGGCATGGTTGGGCTGTTTTTTTCTGAAGTCGACAATGATCTCTTTAGTTTTGTCAACATTCAGGACCAGGCTGTTGTCCCTGCACCAGCCCACCAACTGCTCCACCTCCTCTCTGTAGGCCAGGTCGTTGTCGTCCCTGATGAGGCCCACCACTGTTGTGTCGTCCGCATTGCGGGTCACTTATCGTGGTTTCGCTACTTTGCGGATTTTCATCATGCATTGTGTTCTGCATTCTGATCTGCCCCTTTTTTGCCTGTGTCTGACGTTGCAATCTGAGCTTTACACCTATGTAAAACAGCTTTAAAAACACAAAATATGCAAGTGCAAATCCTTTTCATTTCTCAAGTTTCTCTAAAAGCCATCGTATCAACAAATCGCAGTGGACCAATAAAAACACCAAAAGGCAGAGGAAGATGCTTTCTGTCGCCAACAAAGTTGGACTTCTCAACAATGTTAAACATGCTCTGGAGCATTATGGGCTCTTTGGTGCTCCCTAATGGCTCCAGGTGCGGTTTAAAAATGTTTAATAATGCAAAACTTTATAGTTTCTCTGAAATGGAAACAGGACAAATTCTTAATGATATGAATATAAATACATAACAGTATGTGTTTCCTTTCTTAAAAGGCTTGTATAAGGCTTTTAATTGTATGTGGTTCCAGACCTTTTTTGTCGAGTATGCCTTTTTTTGGGATCCAGAAGTGACTTTTTTGGGTTGCCAACTGAAAGGTAAGTGCAATTTTCCATAACGTCCACTTGATGGTCACAACGTATCATGTAAAATTGTAAAATAATGTGGATGTGTCCTTAATTAAAACAATTGTGCAATAAAACCACACAATTATTTTTAAAATCAGAAAGTGACAGCACGGCAGCGCAGTGGTTAGCGTGTGTGCGGCTCAGCCCCTTGTCATGAGATCCAACCTTCCTGTGTGGAAGTTTATAAAATACAAGACCTTATTTATTTAAAACATACATGTGGTTGTAAATTGGGCTTGTTCTTGAGTATTTAATAAATACATTAATAAAGGTTTCTACTTTGCGAGTGTTGACTTTCGCAGGACATTTTTACTTCAGTTTAGGGTGCCTCCTGCCAACTGCCTGAAGATAACAGGGATGGGCTCCAGCACCCCCGTGACCCTACTGAGCGGTGGATGGATGGATTCACGATTGACAGAATCAAAGATCTGTACCAAATTGGACAAAATCAGCTAATTTAAACTTAATTGAACTGAACCAGAGTGAAGTTTGTGACACGACTTCACGTACAAAATGAAAGAGAAAAGAAACAAGAAAGCTTCTTATCTTGACCAGAAGAAACCTAAAGTGTACCAAAGCCAGCAAACAGACCAGGCTGAAATGCACAGAATTTACCCTAAACAACGAACTGAAACAAGTGGTTTTAAAGATAAAAACCTAAAAGAGTAAATCAAACCACCAAAAGGGGGGAACCGTATTGAAGAGAAATTAATCTAAAACTAATTAAAACTGTACACTTATAAACTGAACTGCACCCGACTGAAGCACTTGAGAAAATAACAAAAACATTTCCAATGAAAACTAAATTTTGTGCAACGACAATGCTGATAAATTTCAAATACAATGCAGATGAAATGCTAATTCCTAGCCCCGGGGACAACAATAGCCTCCCTGCCGCAGTGTGTGTTAAAGTGATGCTAACAAGTTAGCATCCTGAACGGAAATGGAAGCAGATGGCCATCAGAGGCAGGCCTCCCCGCAACAGCTCTTAAGTGAAATTGTTTATGAAGCGCCACAACTATCATGATGCCGCATTAAAATCTTCAAGGGGAAGAAAGAGGGAGGGACTGTTCATCCGATGATGAAGTAGGAGAACATTTTCAGAAGCGTAATGAACGGATACTGAGACGCTGCAGAGGAGGAAAACTGAGAAAGAGGCCATCATGAGGGGGGAGTGGATGGATGATCATGGGTGAAGAGAGGGTATAATTAGAAGTAGAGATTAAAAAAAGAGAAAGAGAAGAATTGAAATTATTAATAAGAAAGGGAGGACAATGATAAATTGAGATGCTTGTGGTGTGAGGGAGTTTAAGAGGAATCAATAATCACAGCTAATGAAATCATTCAATGAGTAGTCTTGTCATTGTTTGTGTAATACTATTAAAATGAATTTGGTATCAAAGAGGAGAGGGTATGCTGTTGTGTTTTGCCCTTGCACTGACTTATTTGACATGTGCACAGAAATCAAACATCAACTTCTAATTTCTAATTGATTTAGTTTACTTTTCCGAAAGGCCGCTGTTGTATTTTTAAAAACGCATGCTGCATTTTATTGCTCTCTTTTGGTTGCCCAGATAAAGGGCACGTTATCCATGTTCCATGTGGTTTCTTTAAAACATTTTACGTTAATATAGATTTCTTTATTATATTTATTTGAATTTATCATAGCAATGTACAATACTGTAGTACATTAAATATATGAACAAAGTTAAACTTGGTATACTACAAAAGAGTAGTCATGTGTTACATCATTCTCCATAGAATAGCAGACAAATATAGCTAATATACTGTTAACACATACAGCATGGGTTGCATTCATTGTAAGGTTTTTTTTTCTCGGTCTAGGATGGTTCTTTCTACATTTTGGGTTGCCAACCCCTGTGCTAATTCGTCATCCGCATCAACATTTAAATATTTACTGTTGAAGTGTTTTGGGTGTCAATATTAGCAATATATGATAATAATATATGACTTCAGGTGTCAATATTTCTGCACTGCAGTAATGTTGTTTTCATTTGCAGGCAATGTTGGGTTTCTGGGTTCCGCCATTTTCATCGAGTTGTGTTCATCCATTTATGTCACAGCTCTATGGGAAATAAGACAGATCAGTCAACTTTGAGACTAAATTTATCGAGAGCCCTGGCCATGGAATATTTTGCAACATATCTGCATTATTGTGGTCAGAAACACTACATGTTCTGTAGCTAATTGGAAAAAAAATCAGCTTGGGAATACCTTTAGGTAATTACACTAGCTTCACCCTACGTATTAATTCACTCCCGACTACCTGCCAGACCCGCTCCACCACCATGATTAGATAAATAAACCCGGACGACCATCAGCCAAAGACCCGTCTTTCTAAGACACACTCTGCTGTATGGATGCCGCAGTGACCTCTCACTTTGATGAGAAATTAACCGGCTACCTTGTCATACATTACCCTTTGACACATACACGCACACACACGCAAAAACACACACAGAGCGCAGCTTCCTCTCCCAGCTTTGCTTCGGCTCGCTGTGCATCTAAATGTTCGCCAACAGTTACCATGGTAACACTTTTCAGCCTCCATCCAGCTGTATTCCACTACCACCCTCCTAGCAAACCCCACATATACCCCCACAACCCTGCTCATTTATAGCCGCAAATCAGGCTTGCGGGAATGATTCTGAACGTCGTCAGCGCTCTGCCATGACCGCCGATGATAATGTAGTTTTACGTTACTGCGGCGAGTCGAGAGAACGCTGCAACGACAGACGCAACACCAATGCCACAACGCCACCTCAGTAAGCTATGCTGCAGCTTCAATCAAAGACACCTCCTCTAGCTACGGAAAAACTGTTAGAGACACCTGTACAGATAGCAATGTTACTGCATTTTCGTTCTCTGCTGCAGTGTCATCACTATCCTGCCGTTGCCACACTGCAGCCATTTTGTTGCTGATTACATTTCCACCACAGTGCTACGCTAGGCTGGGGTAACCACTGTTCCCAAGAATTTCCCGGTGACTAAAGTTATGCTCCAGTCTTTAGGATTTCACGCCATGTGCAATGTTGTCATTGTTATAGGAATCGAGAGGTCGCAAGGTGTAGTTTTCTAAGCCGTAAATTTCAAAGTTAGGAAATGAAACCAGCACAAAGTGTTGACAGCACAATTTCCAATCACTGTCAATTTTGAGGAAAAAAAAATGTTTGACCTAAGTGAGCGCATTGGCTTGTTTCCCACCGATCAACCGTATACAAAGAGACAGCATTTACTGTCAGCAAAAAGAGTCACACAATCATTCCCGTACTGATTGGAGCAAACAAAATGCTTCCAATAAGGTCATTATAAATTCATTTCTGAATACATTTTTAATTTCAAAGATAGTATTTTCTCATCTCATCTCATTAGCCGTACCGCTTATCCTCATAAGGGTCGCAGGGGGGCTGGAGCCCATCCCAGCCATCTCCGGGCAGTGGGCAGGGGACACCCTGAACTGGTTGCCAGCCAATCGCAGGGCACACAGGGACAGACAACTCATTCGCTCATTCACACCTAGGGACAATTTGGACCGGCCAATTCACCTGAAATGCATGTTTTTGGAACGTGGGAGGAAACCGGAGTGCCCGGAGGAAACCCACGCAGGCACGGGGAGAACATACAAACTCCGCACAGGAAGTCTGGAGCTGGATTTGAACCCACGACAGGTTCCCATGACATGAACTGTGCCGCACAAGCGCTAACCACTGCGCCGCCGTGCTGCCCTAGATAGTATTTTGTTTTTTTAATTTTTGAAAAACTGGTCACCATCAAGACAAAAGTGCTGCCAGCAACCATACCAGTGTCACTAAACTGAGGATGTCAATGTCGCCAAAGGTCAAAAAGCCCAAATGATAATGCAAACAGAGAGTTCAAATCAGTGATCCGTAAGCACCGGGATACAGACCAGTACTGGGTCGCGAGTCGTCTGCTACTGGGCCGCATCAAAAGAAGCCTTATTTTTTGTTTATACCGAGATTTTACGGTACTATATCACAGGTTATTGAACAATGATTGATCAGTTGATAAATACCTCTGATCTAATTTGCTCAGCACTGAATGCAACGAGAATCGATCCCGGATTGCAGTGGTGAGAGCGCCGAATCCCAACAAGGATGCTATGAATCGATCCCAGATCGCGGCAGTGAAGCACCGAATCCTGACCCCTACCCTATTAGTATAATAATAACAAGAATGATAATAAGTCCAAATCCACTGTGTTATCACTAGACCACTACGGATCTAAATGACAGAGGAAAAGGCAAAAGATTGTATTTCATCATCACATTATTTACTCGCTGTGCCGTGTTGTACAACGTTGTAATGATATTATGGGAAAACGTTCAGCCAAAACTATATTGTACGACGTACCATTGGTAAAAATAGTGTGATGCTAAGATCAAGTTGAATGTCTTTTCCTGTGTCATGTAGATCTGTGTTTGTTGGGGCGGCAGCAGCTCAGGAGGTAGAGCGCTCGTCTTGGGATCAAGGGATCCCAGTTCGAATCCCGGCTCATCCGTGTTACATGTAGAAGTGTCCTTGGGTAAGACACTGAACCCCTAATAAGCAGGTTAGCGCCTTACATGGCTGCAAGGCCACTATTGGGAAATGTGGAGCACATTGTAAAGCGCTTTGGGAAGTCATTGACTTGAAAAGCGCTACATAAATGCAGATCATTTCATTTCATAGTGGTCAAGCGATAAAACAGTGGATATTATTAGTCAAGTCAAATCAAGTCATGTTTATTTGTATAGCCCTTAATCACAAAGAGCTGCACATATTAAAGACTATTGCAAACCACGGACTATTATGACACCATCCCCTGATCTAAAACCTACATGAGGGCAAATAACACACAGATATTGTCAACATGAAATATAGGTTATTCTTATGCTATAGAATAGAAGTGTGTTTTAGGCTTGGATTTAAACATTTCCACTGATGTTGCAGATCGAATTTCAGGGGGAAGAGCATTCCACAGCACCGGGGCCCGAATGGAGAACCTGCGGATCTCTTTTTGGCTCTTGGGATCACTAATAGACTAGCATTTTCAGAGCGAAGGCTCTGGACCGAAACATGGGGGGAAATATTTATATATATATATATTTGAATAGAAATAACTAGCAAAAATTTGTATTGATCCCTGAGTCCTTTTTGTGTGACCCAAATAAGAAATAGGGTTTTCATAAAGCCATAATACTGCGCCCAAGGCCAAGATTCAAATAGCTGGCTATATTTTTCTGTACATGCTATTTTTTTCATCATGTCTTTATTTTATGTGTCAAAATATTTATCAAATTTCATGCAAATAACACTTACGAGCTAGTCCTGTTGCATTTGAAAGTTTTCGACGCATATTAATTTAGTTCTTTAAAGGATGTTTTTGAGTTTTTGCTTGCCCTCATGTAGGTTTTAGATCAGAGGATGGTGTAATAGTCTGTGCAGCCCTTTGACACTACTTATGATTTAGGGCTATACAAATAAACATAACTTGACTTGATCTGCTACAACCATGTTGTTACTGGGTTAATTGTAAGAAGTAGGGTTAAATAGACTCAGTCAACCACAAAAAATAAAATACTTTTACTAGAAAATCAAAATGACCCAGGACTCGACATTTTCTGAAATGGGCACCACGTCCCTTATAGTAACAAAAAAAAAATCAATGATGAAAAAAATAAACAGTATTGATATTGATAATAACTGTGTCATGTGATGTGTCATGAGCACCTGTGTCTGCCCAATTGGCGCCAACAGCCCGGACAGCTGATTGGCTGATACTCTAACGTCACATCGTTATGCGAACTGTTGCCACCAGCTCAGTAAGCCTTTTTGTCCGACTCTGTTCCTGCCCTGTTTTTCTCTGCCTTATCTTTGTTGCCAACCTATTTCCGGACCTGACTTTGCCCCGTTCCGCCTGCCTGTTACCTGACCTGTATTGCCCGGTTACCTGCCTGCCTCCTGCTACCGACCTCATTTTCAAACTCGACACCGCCTTTGATCTCCAGTCCCGGCCAATGACTTGCTATTCCCGCCTGTCTCCGATCCTCCTATTCAGACACGGAAGTGCCACTTCTGCACCGCCCGTTCCTCTTGTCCGTCAGCCATCGGATTGTGGAAGCAAGCCCTTCTCTCCCTCTTTATCAATAAAAACTGAGAAAATGAGAACTATTGGGTTGTGTCCGTTTCTGGTCAGTGACAAGATGACATGCTTGATCGCCATCTTGCTGCTAAGGGTAAGACTTTGTAAAAGGCTGGGCAAAAAAAAAAAGGAAAAATGGTGTGTTTCGGTTACTTTGGGTCTCCATAGTTTGCATTGTGCTCTTTAGCACTTGTTTTCTGTTGCGCAACACAATACAGCAACGTCTACTGGCCAGTGTCTTTCTATCTCATGGATCCTTTATCTCCAGGTTCAATTTCCTTCCTGTGACCAAAGAAATGTCTGTTCAATTTGCAAACATGTATTTCTTGAAGCCTCCTCCTTTTTTGAACTGCAATATCGTAATATTTTCCCCTTCAACAGGTCTTTGTTAGAGCAACAGGAGGGAAGGAAATGGTAAATCACTAACATGGGTGACTACTGTTTGCACAATTTGGGTCACTGCCCCAATACGCCTCAGTTGCAAGCCAACTGTCGAGAAATTAAAAATGAAGCGATACTGAATATGATTGCACGGCTGCTGCAAAAGGTTTTATTTTCTGTTGCTAGAGCGTTTGAGGACAGCATGTTAAACTGTGACATTTAGCATAGCATCCTGTGAGCGCATGACAGTGGATTTGATGTTTGTTTGTTGTGAGCGGGGAAATGTAGGCACTTCACTTCCCGTTATTCCCAACACGCCCCCTGGACTACAGACATTCTGCTCAGTTGTGTTTTTTTACTCACTCTCTCCATATTTCTCTTCCCTTAAATCTCTGTGAAATATTCCAGACGTTAGGCACATGCTTTAGTGCATTTAGCGTGCGGGCCGTAACACACGCTGACATATTTCATCTCTTTGGACGCGTGACAGGAATTCCCAACCGCACACAAGCTAAATGTTTAATGGCAAATGAGTCGGCAGGAGGAGGTTAAAAGATGTCTGCCTTTGTTTGATCCTGGGCCATATCCCAGCTCAAGGATTTAAATTACTGAAGAGTATTGCTTTTGTATTTGAATTCTACTTGCAATCGACTATACAGACGCTGCCTTACTTTCGAACGAGATATGTTCTGGATCGTTCGTAAATTGAATTGCTTCAGTGCTATATTTTGTATGTTTAAGGTTTGCATAAGTAACTTGCATTGTTTTGTACCAAAAAATAAACATTTCATCAATCAATATGCTTGATAAAGATAAATAAAGTTCAGTTTAATCCATTTTTAGAAGAGGTCTTCCTCCATGGCAAAAAGTGACCGAAAAAAAGCATTCTGACCATTTTCTCAACCGCATCAAGCTTTCTTATTTCACTTTCATTTCAAAAGAAACGGTTGTCTAACACTGCTGACTAAGTTGTAACTTAGTGTAAAGAGAATTATAATAATAAGTGACTCAAGCTGTTCAATACTGTAAATCTGGGGTCTCAAAAACAATTGAGCTGTGGCCGCTGAAGATAGGATCCGGGGTAGATTGGGCCAAATGGGGTTTTCCACAAAAACAGCGCTAATTAAAAACATTCTGCTGTTCTTAAAGGGACAGTGTTTTATATTTGTCTACTAGATGTCACTGTAATGTTTAGTGCAATCAATGCAGTCCAAAGAGGACAACAAACTACGGAAACTGAAGGTCGGCAAAAATCACCAGTTTTTACTAAGCCTCTCTTAAAAGAGACAAAAAGAGGAGAACATTTAATTTTAAATGAATAAATAAAAAATAGGGAGGAAGAAATAAGAGAAAGTGGCAAAAAACATTTTTTTTTTATTAAATATAAAAAAGACAAAAACAAATAAATGCATTTTTTTCTCTTCTTTATTTTCTTTTTTTTCTCTCTTTATAATATTTTTGCTTTTCCTTTTTCCTTGAGTTTTACTTTTTGTCTCATTTATCCCCCAATCTAAAACCTACATGAGGGCAAAGAAAAACTCAAAAACCTCAACATGAGGAAAATGAAGAACATGACTTGACTTGACTCGACTTGAGAAGGGACCGCACATGAGGTAATTCCCCTTCCAGGATGACCAGGCTGCAATGGATGTTGCAATAACGGCACTTTTCGTGTTTTGAACTGTTTTTCAAGGGATACACGATAACTATTTTTTACAACCAAAATTGATAACCAATAAAATCCTGCTTCCTTTTTTTGTTTCAATTTTTCCATAACCACAAGTTGTGCCAATCTACGACTAAACTTATTTATTAGTTAAACACATATATATATATATATATATATAAAACATAGGTTCTTGTAAATGTTTCTAAGAAATAATGTCGACCAATTATCGGGTTAATCATTTTGCAATTGGGCAGATCATATTTTACCTTTGTTGGATCGATAACTATCGGCCCAATAAATGTCAATTCAGTGATAAAGTCCACTGCATACATTTCTAGATGAATGTTTGTGTGTGAAATTCACATGTGTGAAAAGTCTTGACATCACATTGGCAAACTTATGACAGCACCAAGCGATTTTGGCGCACTGTACCCGCTGCGTGCAAATCATGGAAAGAACCACAGCCACCGAGACGCTCCTCTCGTCAGAACACTTTGCAGGTTAAGCTTTTGTTTAGCTTCTCTTCTTTATCGCCGCGTCCGGTCGAGCGTGGATTGGGACCCAAATCTGTCAGCCGCGCTTGAATAAGGCGCGAATACCTGGAAGATCCCCCAGGAAGAGACACGCAGTGATGCGCTACGCCATGGCCGAGAAAATAGAAAAGAGTAGACAGGCATAACTTTGAACCAATACCAGCCCTTGAACACACTTAAATGTCTTCTGAAATGTGCACCAAAAGGTGTAGCACAGTTTGAAATTATTTTGCTAAACGAGGGTATAAAAAGTCAGTCAGTTATTTCCAGTTACTGAATTAAAAAAAAGATTTAAAGTTACTGGTAACTCCATTTAAAAAATTCTTACTGACACCTCAAAGTAGCTGTTTACTCCAAAAGTAGCAGTGCCTCTGCTTACTGCTTTACATACAAAAGTGTCACCTTACGAAGTACATGAACGGGAAAATATTGTGTCTAGTTACATAGGCGTTTCAAGATCCGAATTTAAAAATAAAGTACGTACAGTACGCCATTAGCCGTTCCCAGAGTTTCTAAAATGTAAACAAACTGGCTATTGCTTCAAATCTCCCTGGCAACCCAGTGCGGGTGAGTGTTATCCCAGCATGCTCTTCGTGTTACTCTAACAGTTCAGAGTTCAGAGACGGCAAGGAGGAGGGGTTCCAGCAACTTAGCAAGGAGAGAGACACAGCCCTCATTTAATCAACCCAAATTAAAGACATTATAGCAAAATTCCATGACGTCTCGGAACTTGTGAAAAGTGATCACCCCGAAAAAGTGTTGACAAGTCGGGCTACTGCTCATTATGATGTCTGACAGTTTGTCAAAGAACGTCAAAAGCAGAGAGCATTGGATAGATTTTTTCAAGAAACACAAGGCAAAAAGGTAAATGAATATTTCTATTATTACCTTTTTTCTTTTCTTTTTTTTCAAAACTGCCTTTCGTTTTATGCTTATTGTGCGGTAATCTAATTTTAAGATGTATTTGTTTCATGTTTTGATGCTCTTTTATGATTTATTAAAAACATTTCATACTGTACTTTTGCGGTGCTTGAAATGGATTAGTGCAATTACATTAAAAATGCATCTGTGCTTAAAGTTTTCAGGTTGCTAAGCTACTCCCAGAATGAAATACATTCATAATTAGAGTTACCAGTGTATCTAGCTACAGATTGCCGTACGTACTCGCATAGAGGCCAACCCACCAAAAGTGCAACCTATATATAGAAATAAATAGAAGAAAACCTGTACACCAACCTGTGGAAGCAGTAAAGCCTTCATATTTATTTGACTGGTTTGAGAGCCACCAAACGAACACTCCAATTCCATATCTATTTTTGCCTCAGACCACTCGAAGATTTGTTGCTCCATTTCTAGGTCCTCCTCAAGATGTTCTTTTTTGCTGCATAATTTGTGTTTGGAAAATAATTTTACAAACACGAAGATCAAAATTCTGTACACTTTTAATGTAAATTCTGTACTCACGTTTGTCCCATTGATTTCGTTGTTTGTGTATAAGCCGTGTCCCCTTCCGACACGCTGCCCAGCATTCTCGACACGAGACTCACAACCAAATACGCTCAAATAAGCTGACCCCCTGACATTATTTTGTTTTATAGTTGTAAATATGGCTTGGATGCAAGTGTATAGGTTTGGTAGAAAAATTCAGTAACTTCGTATCCTCAGCTTGAGCCAGCACCACTGTAACTGTATTCAGGCGTACCTCCAAAGTCTATATAAACTTTCTAGTGATGACTGACGTGTTGTTACATAGTGTGCAAAGGAATGATGGCGACAAGAGGACGTTATTACTAACGTACCGTATCGTAACAGCGGTTGAGTTACAATATTTTACTAGTAACGCGTTACAGTGCTCGTTACCCTAGTTACAATAAAAAAGTAATTGCTTTCTAGGAACACATTTCTATATAACACTTGAGTTTCGGCACAGGTTATTTCAAAACGTCATTGTGCGTCATTGGTTTGTGAGCAAAGTTCAAAACATTTTCCCGAGAGTCACGATGTCACTAGCAGCAGGGCGACATCGTGACTTGCTTGTTAACCTATGTGACATGGCCTGGTTAGCGGCTTATTGACGGCCGAGCTAAAGTACATCCATGTGCAACAAGGGTGTGGCTTACATTTGGCAATTATAAGGTAACTACAGTATGTAGCGGTGACTCAACAGTTACCATATGGAGAAGGGAAAATCAAAAATGTGTTTTCTTTGCTTGTTTTAAAATACTGCTTTTTGTAACTTTGCTAATCTGAGTGGTTTTAGTTCACCCAGCAGAGAACTGTTTTGGCAATTTCTGAATCGAGGAGCAGTTTCTCCAACGATTTGTTGAAGTCACCACAGAAGGCCAAAGGCAGGTTGTTTTTTCCACAATAGAGCATTAATATTTTACATTGTGCCCTGATAAGAAAATCCCCCGTGTTTTTTCCAATAAATAAAAATAAATCCATTTTGGCTCTCACTGACTTTGTTCAGCATCTTTATGTTATGTTTTTCAGAATAGAAGAATAAAAGACCGTCTTCATTGGGGAAACTCTTTTTAAGTGTTTGGCACTTGTTTTTTATCAGGATTTAGCATCAATGAATCATTATTACTATTCAAAATAGTGTAATACAAGACAAAAAAACATTATCTTAATAAATCATGTGATCCCTCCCAGCGGGGCATTGAACACCAGAACAGAATAGAGCACGCTGCATGTAAACACGTGACCACATATCTTCAATCAGATTTGAATAGGAAAGAACCAAAAGTCTCCATGTAAACACTGCTGACTATTGTGATATGGTTTTGTCTCTATTCATCGAATTGAAATGAGAACTTTGTAAGCACCTGTAGCTTTTTTTCTTGAAATTGCTCTAAAAATTTGAATTGCGCTTCCCTGTGAGAGACCCTCATGACAAGGGGATGGGCCTCTTAAAAGCCTTTAGCTCCAATCTCTCATCCCTTTTTTTTTCATTTTAGGTGATATAATAACGAAAATACGAAATACACTATAATGTGTGACTTGCTTCCTTGTGTCTTGATGTAGGACCAGCTTTTCTGAGGAGCAGCTAACAAGAATGCAGTCGAATACTGTGTAAAAGGGATCACTTCTGCGTGTAGTAGCAGGATAGCAGCTCTGCTAGCATTCACCTGTGCATTCACCACAATATATGTAACAGTAGCGACGATAGCTTCAGCAATGCCAGCTAGCTGCTTTTCCCAATAGCTTGTGCTCAGTGAGCGACACATTAGTAGTCATAATCTATGACGTCTTAAAAGTCTCCATTAAGTGTAAGGATGAGAGCCACTTCCTTTCTGTGTGTGCGTGTGTGTAGTGAATCAATGATGATATTGATTAAAACGGCGTGATGGCATCCATCATGTCAGCACGAGTGCGCCGCTAAATGCATTTTAATAAAACGGTAATGGATGCAGTGGATGGATTCAATCAGTGGCTTGCAGGCACGCCGCAATGTGGCACATAGCAATATAATCTCATAGGGTACGTTTACATGCAAGGAATCGTCCAAGCGGGATCAGAATTCGGATTCATGAACCAATCCGAATGAATCATTTACATGACAAGTGACAAATAAGATCATATACAAAGACTTCATTATGCAAATTAGCATTAGTTTCCCTATATGACGACAGTAAATTCTCTACTACATAGCACACCTGATTAAAAGCAGCATGCTCAAATCTCAGAAGGAAACTCAATTTTGCCTTTGTATGAGTTGCACCGGATTTAAAGCCGCAGGCTTGAACAGCGATAGAAATGAAATCATTCACGTTTCTTACATTTCTTACGGCGCACACCTGGCATCGGGAATTTGGCATTGACGCCTACGGCTGCAAAACGCCGACAGCGCTGTGCCCCCACACACCTACCGCCGTTTTAAGATGCGCTGTTTTCCTCTCCCCCCTCATTTGCCCGTGTCATTGGTTTTCGGCTCAAGGGACCATTCAAGGTAGCGATTAACAAGTTGAGCGGATATTTACTACTACTATAGTTCAAGAATAGTACTAGATAATACTAGATATCAACACCGACGTGGAAGTCTTTTTGCCTTGTCGTTGGTGGTTTCTGCGGTCTGGGACCAGATTGCGTTTGCTCGGCATCGTTCCTCGAGGATTAACTCTGGCGACGTGACAATGATAATACGGAAAGAAATGTGCAACATTTTTTATAAATATCCTATACCGCTTTTCAATTCACATGGATATATTGAAAACTCGATTTGTGGAAAAAAAGAGTTAAAATATTGGGAATTATTTGTAAGTACTGTACTCTTAAAGCTCCCATTTTGTATTATATGAATAATGTTGGAAAATACACAGACAAATTCCTCTCCTAAAAGAACTCATTGAACAGTTTAGCCGTTTTCTTTGGTTCCACCACAAAAAAAAGGAATGACCAGAAACGCATTTGTTTGAAATGAAAAAAAGGAGCGGCTCGTCGTTCAGAATTTACGGTAATTTCATTTATCTCAACACGACCAATAAAGTACCGTGCTTGTCCCTATTTGGTCCAAAAGTGTGCTCTATTATTCCGTATCATGTGTTTACAAGTTGTGCTTGGACATAGCTTACCAAAAGCATGATTTTGCAATATATATTATATAGATTGATACAACTGTGGCATCCACTATATTTACTGATACAAGTTTGACATTTTTGCTGCGGTGGCTAATTATAAAATAGAAATGTCTGCGATAAATCAACTAATGCACAAGACGCTTTTGAGTAAGCTGCAGCTTGCGTGTATCATTTGCATGTGTACTTTAAAGTCGACAGAACCAACAAATGAAAAAAAAATCCCGAATAGAGAAACTACACTTTACACAATTGGACCTTTCAAATGCGTATACATGCACAAGTAATCTGAAAACATATTGAACCCAGGGCCTCTGAAGCAAACATGCTACCTAATCAGCCTCAGTGCTGCCACAAAAACACTAAATATAATAAATATACTAGCAATGAGTTCGGAATGAGTGTTGTGAAAAGTATCTCTTCCCATTGCAGTTGGAGCAATGTTTTACTGATATGGAAGTAAGTCGCATCATAATCAGAGTGAAACTGACCACAGGACAGCATATTGTGATATATTGCAACATCATGCAATATTGTGACATATCGTGTCCGATTGAGCGGAACGCCATCCCGTCCACTCAAGTCCGATTCCGTCACTCTGTCCCCTTCAGGCGGCGTTTGCGACTCAGACGGCGGCGCACGCCATCTTCACTGCGCCGTCTTTTTTGCAGGCTCTTTTTGATGTTATTGACAAGTTGAAATGTGGAAACAAAGGGCCTCTAGGGAATATACTTTAGCCCTGAACTGGAAAATAACTCATCGAAAATGAAATCACTTTTTGAGTTATCTTGTGTAGCCGAAACAAGCTCTAATGTGGGTGAGGTTCATAAATGTTAGACATGAAGTGTCTTGTTAGAATGGAAGCTGATACACCGCAATTATGATATAATGCGCTGCAAATTACAATCCCATTCAATAGACTTTAATCAAATAAGATCCCGATACAATGCTTGGTAATTACAATTTACGCTACATCAATAAGGTTATGGGCTTATGATGAATCTGATGCAATCATTTTTTATTTTGAGTTGTTTTCCAAATACAATCATTCACTACACACTCGGACAGTGTCGTGAAATCACATTAATTATATTTTCAAACCACAATTACAGACTTTATTACTTACATCGTATGAATATGATGATATACAAAAAACTATACATGTCACATTTTCTATTATAAAATAATCTACTTCAAATGTAATGTGATATCAAATGCCTAATTTCTAATACACACCATCAAGGATATCATGTACTGTATGAATTGAATTGTCTTTATTGTCTTTGATAAAAACATAGTAATCATGGTTTGCAAAAAAAAAAATAGAGATGGCACCCTAGGATTAACAGGTATTAAAGATTTAAAGAGAAAAATAAGATGAAACAATTGCAGGATAAGTAAAGAAAATTATTTACACATCAGACATATCTATTTAGTGCTAAGAAATTGGCCTAAGTTCTAATAATAGTGCAACGAAAAACTGTGAATCTTAGCAATAGTTCCATGAAAAGTAATGCAATAATATTTGGCAGCAACAACAATTCCCATTTTTCACAGTTTTGCATGCTTGTTTAGGGTGGCGATGGCCCTGGGGAAAATAATGTCTTTATTATGAAATGATCTGCATTTACATAGCGCTTTTCAAGTCAATGACGTGCCAAAGCGTTTTACAATGTGCTCCACATTTACCAATAGCGGCCTTGCAGCCATGTAAGGCGCTAACCTGCTTATTGGGGGTATTAGGGGTTCAGTGTCTTACCCAAGGACACTACGACATGTAAAACGGATGAGCCGGGATTCGAACTGGGATCCCTTGATCCCAAGACGAGCGCTCTACCTCCTGAGCTACTGCCGCCCCGGCTGCCGCCCCTTTAAAAAAAAAACATTTCTATGCTATTAACTATGACTATAGACTAATATAGCTCGCAAATATCTCAATTACAGCGTGGACAGAAAATGACCTTCAACTGTGCCCCTTTCCGATGAAAGCCTGATGCAGCCTCCATCATTTTGTTACTGTGTGTTTTTTGGGGCCGACTGGCATCACTCCGTTAAGGGAGAGTTAATGTCACGTTCCGTTGCACCAGCGGGCGCCAACCGGGTTTGGAACTGGACAAACATGAGCCCAATATCCACACATATTGACTGTTGGAACAGCACACTAGGTCAGGCCATTGTCGTTGCCATTTTCATGCCACTTTCATCCGGTTTTCTGTTATCATATCGGGTTTGTTTTTTGTTTCTGGTTTGTACACGTTGGTAGTTGTTTTGAAGCCTGATTTTAGTTTGTTATTCCTGGTTTGTATCAATAAATAATATCCTTTCGTTGAAAACACCTGCCTCCATTCCGGCTTCCCCACATTTGGGTCCACTCGCACAACATAACAGTGACATATTTTTGTTATTGAGATCACTACGATGTTCCCATTGCAATACTAATAAGTCAAAAAATGCAGCTCCATTTCATAAGCTTCTATTACCTTACCATTTTATCCGTACAAATATGGATGCCGTAAGATATCAGTGCGTCTTCTGATGGTGCTCATCAATCACTGCTCGAGATGGTTGCAGAGAAACCTTTGACTGACCAACAGGGAGCATTGATTTTGACCGGGAGGGTCGGGGTACCGAAATATAAAAAAGCGGGGAACTTACAGATGCTTTGGTTTAAAGCAAGACCATGAATAAGGAGCAGGACCAGAGGAGCAAAAAATTATGAAAATAATCTAACAGGTCTTTAGAAAGCTATCACATTCAAAAAACAACAACCCAGAGAATGAAAATGAGGATGAAGAACAATGTAAGCCCGAAATTAACGAAAACAAAATAAAAAGTAAAAAGACGTACCCAAAAAAGAAAGCATAAAAACAAAGACAGAAACAACACAGAAAAAGACAAAAAAGACAGAAGACAAATACAGATGGGAAATGAGTTGAGTGAAAAGGAGATGAAGAGGGCAAAGACAGGAAAAAGGAAAAAAATATACCACCAAAAAAGACAAGACAAAATAACTAGACAGCGATAAAAGGTAAAGACCAATACACCTGTAATGTCAGATCATGGAAAAAAAAAACTGGCCAGACAGAAAGAAAAAGATGAAGACAACAAGAAAATAACAAAATGGACCAAATTAAACATTTATCACAATATCATACCTGTCAACCTCCACGGCTCCATGCCCGTACAAACTGTCGTATTTTGCCTTACAAAATAATCTTACACCATTTGTTTTTTTTTCGGAATGATGCATGATGGGAAATCCCCAGGCGGCAGATGTATGCGCACAGTAGCATCAAACCGCTCGCTTCGTTTGCAATGAAAAAACGGTACCGAGATACACGCTACCGCGGCAAACTTGTTGGACTTGATTGATTTGCCATTTCGTGATAGTCGGTGTTTACCAGATGGTACCCATTGTCGTGATTACCTAACTGGAGCCACCTGAGGTAATCAGCTGGCGTGCTGGAACGCGCTTTCCTGATTGGTGGAAGCTTTCTACTTAAGCTGTCAGCGTCCAGAGATGGACGTTCAAGTGTACTCCTCGTTTCCATGAGTGAGCCTCCAACATTCAAGGTACCCACGATCCCTTTGTGTATTCCAAGCCTGCTTCTCGTTGCCTGACCATTTTCTGTTACAAGTTTACGACTTACTCTCCCGCCCCGGCCACCGACTTACCTGCTACGTTACTCGTCACGCGTTTCACCACGGAGCTGCCATTTCGTCCAAAGAGACTTTCTGCCACCAAGAGACGACGTCCCAAGCCTGCTCCACCGACCCTTGTCCAAATAAATTATAAAACTGACGCGATTGGATCCGAGTGCTTGTTCTGGTCTCTGACACCCATAATTGACAAATTTGCGTTTTTTAATACTCATATCGGTGATTTGGTAAATCACAATATTGAATATTAGTACCGCTGTTTTTGAGATTGCGGCCATGACAGGATGGCAGTTCTTCTTCAATGGTTTACAGGAGGTGATTGCATACCTGTCAACCTCAGTCCATGGTGTCCCTTATTATTAATTACAATTACAATTATTAAGCAATAATAAATCTCACAAACACAGCACCTATTTACTTACAGCAAGACATACTATGTCCTGCGTATAATGACGAGTTTGTGGGTCTAGCGGGGCGGTAGGTTGAGGGAGGGCAGAGCCTAATTTAGCCTGCTCGTCTGCAATGTCGTTACCCGGGAGGTTGCAGTGACCCGGGACCCAGATAAGCCGGATGCTCTTGGATGGGGAGAAGGCCGCAATTGAGGAGTTAAGGGACAGGAGGGAGGGGTCTGTTATATTAGGGTTGGAGAGAGCTTGGAGGAGGGACTTGCAATCCGTGATGATGGAGGCTGAGGACCAGTCGTTATTGTGGTCCAGCCAGGCGATTGCAGCGATCATGGCAGACTTTTCGGCCTGAAAAGAACTGCTAAAGGCCCCGGTTGGCGCATGCCAGGAGTGTATTAGTGTGTTGCCCTTAAAGAAGACCACTCCGGCTCCTCCGTTCTCCGTACCGTTGAGGGTGAACCATCGGTGAAAATATACAAGTCGGTTGGGCCCAGATCCGCAAGTGTTTCCTCTGCAGTGGCAAGTTTGGACTTTGGGACGGGGGTGAAATGGATGGGTGGTGGGGGCGCCAGAGGCCACGGAATATTAGGGTCATGTACAGACTCCGAGTCCACTGGCGTGAGGTTGAGAGAGGATAAAATGGGGGTCGTGGAATTACGCCAGTCCTCTCTCTTGAGGCGTTTAGGACCGTGCTTTTGGAGGTGTACTCTCCTGTGATCGTCGGGAGGGAGGTGGAACCATTCATCAGCTTTCCTAAGGCTGGCAAGCTGAAGTCGGGAGGAGAGCGGTGGGAGCTGGGCTTCATGGAGGACAGCGTCGATGGGAGAAGATCGAAGTTGGCCCATAATTGCTCGAGCTGCGTCCGATTGTGCCCTCTCCAGTTTCTGGATATTGGTGTTGGAGGCCCAGGGCGCCCAGGCAGGAGCTGCATATTCAGCGAGCGATCTGACGGTGGCAATGTAGATCGTCCGCATCTCCAAGGGCCGCCATCCCCAAGACGTGCCGGTCAGTTGTCGCAGGAGTTTGGATCGTTGCTTCATGACTTGGCTCAAGTGCCGGACATGCTCATCGAAGGTCAGTCGGCGATCGTATCGAACCCCCAGGAAAGTAGGAGTAGGATTCATCTTGAGTCTCGAACCCCCTACAGTGATGTTTGGGCACCAAGAGGATTCAGCAGCGTCCATGGAAAAGAAGGCGACTTATGACTTCGCCATGTTGAGTGTGAGATGATTAATAGTGGCCCATTGGTTGACTTTGGCCGCCTCTGACTCTAGTCTCACCGCCACTTCTTCTTTATTACGGCCGCTACAGACCAGCGCCAAGTCATCAGCATAGCCGGAGACGAGGGTGGAGGATTCGAAAGAATCTAGCAAGTCGTTGATGTAGATGGTAAAGAGGAGTGGAGATAAAACCGAGCCTTGGGGGAGGCCTTCTTTGAAGCAGGACAAAGACCAGGAACCTTCCCGTGGTGTCCTGCAAAGGGCTCTCTCTAACGAGCCTTACGAATCCAACTCAATCCACTCAGACTTGCGTCATTGTTGTGGTGGTTGTCTTCGATTTAAGGTGAAAATCTACACAAAATTGGTTATTTCTTCAGTGTCAGTAATAATTCAAAACATAATGCCGAAAGTGATAACAACGGCAATAATTCCGGCACGAAAAAACGGCGGAGAAATTCTTCGGAAGATCGTGGAGGCTAGGAACGACTGGACGAAAAAAAATAAACATAAACAATAAACAACAAAAATAATACTCCTAAGCAAGATAAGGACTTTTCTACCAAAATGGACTCAATTTTATTCCTGGTTAAGATATTAGGAGGATGATAATGGATTGGACCTTGAGAAGGCTACATCTGTGGCGTGACAGCAAACCAAGAAGAATAGATGAACTGAAAAATCTGAAGTGATAACCGCTTTGTATTACCAATTAACTGTGATGGTTAAAACTGCATGAAAATATAGATTAATATAATTATTTCAGCAATATTATTTTGTATAATGTACAATATTGTTGTGAACTGAAAAATCTTGAAGTGATAACCAATATGCCAATTACCAATAAACTGTGATGATTAAAACTGAATGAATATATAGATTTATATTATATTTTTGTCACCGATTTACAATTTCAACCTCGATAACACTAAATTTTGGGGACCCATAGATCTCTGTTGGGACCCATAGATTTTTGAGCATGCGAGTCCCCGGGACCCATCACTTTTCAGAGGTAAAATTAACACTGATTAAGACCCATTTTTATTCAATAGCACATGATTGATGCCCACCTCATACTATTATTTTCCTGTCTTTTTCCGAATGCCTGGCTGGTGGTGATACAAGAGAGTAGGGCGATTCGAGATGAGTCAGTGGACCAGGGTCTGGACCTGAAGCATGTCAACGCCTGCATCGACCAGCCGGCAGAGATGGGAAGCTGTGTCGTTGCTGTCATGGACTTTTTGGACAAATTTCAAATTATTAAATATTGTTTTCTTTTATTGATGTTCACTGTTTTTTGTACTGTTACTCAATGCTAAATGTATTGCACCCTGGACATGCTAGAAGGGGGATTACCCCTTCTGAGGCCCTTTTTCAAGGTTTCTCATTTTCCTCGAGCTGAGGTTCTGAGTTTTTCCTTGCCTGCATGTTGGTTTACGATCAGGGAATGGTGCAATTGTGCAGTCCTTTGAGACATTTTGTGATTAAGGGCTTTACAAATGAATGTGACTTGAATTTACTTGACTGACTTGACATGTGACTCGACTAACAAAAACTGAGTTTAAAAAAAATCCTGTAAGAAAATCATTATTCGTTTGTTTACTTCACATTTATGTATTATATTATTTTTCTAGTGGAGCACGGCGGCGCAGTGGTTAGCACGTGTGCGGCACAGTTCTAAGGTCTTGGGAACCTCCTGTCTGGGTTCAAATCCAGCTACCGGACTTACTGTGCGGAGTTTGTATGTTCTCCCCGTGTTTGCGTGGGTTTCCTCCGGGCACTCCGGTTTCCTCCCACATTCCAAAGACATCATTTCAGGTGGATTGGCCGGGCCAAATTGTCCCTTGGTGTGAACGAGTGAGCGAGTTGTCTGTTCCCGTGTGCCCTGCGATTAGCTGGCAACCAATTCAGGGTGTCCCCTGCCCACTGCCCGATGATTGCTGGGATGGGCTCCAGCACCCCTGCGACCCTACTGAGGACAAGCGGTGCAGCTAATGAGATAAGATGAGATGAGATTATTGTTTTATTATATGTTTTACTAATACTGTTTAATGAGACTCTGGCGGGCCACCAGGGTTTAATTGGACTCTCTGTGGTGTTGGAAACACTGTGAATGTAGTCCACCAAGACTTAAGGGTTAAGACGTGTCCCATTTCCTACCCGTGGAACCTCACCAAAATCCAAGCAAAGTCTCTCTCGTGATGTTAAGGGCGCTTGGCAGGCCTGGGGAACGTTATTAGCATAACCCAAGCAACCCGAGCCCCGCGGGCCCAAACATCAATACCACTCACACAAACGCACACGACACACACGTGCACTTCGCTCGCGCTGCGTGTGTGCGCATTTGAAGTCGCCGACATCAAGATGTGCGCGGTTCTTTGTTTTCTACATGAAATATGCAGAAGTTGCTGAAAAGTCGCACGATAGCCTCTAGCGATCACGTGCAAAAATAAATAGATAAATAATAAAAAACACAAAAAACATAACGAACCAATTGCAAATGTCTCAATGTCAAAGTCCATGACAAGGTCAAACATAACGATGCGCTTTACAAACCCTGTCAAAAAACACCAAAAATTGTACAGAAACTTTCTGTGCTTACAATGTAACCAAGTTATAAATATTCATAGTCAGTATAATGTTTCTGAGTGCAGTGGTTAGCACAGAGGCCGAACACGCTGAAGGTCCCTGGTTCAAGGCCAGGTGGAAACATATGTTGGCCTGGAAAAGGATGGACGCCACCAGGTTGTACTTGCTCAAGACAAACCACAGGAAATTGTGCCCCTACCACCCTGCCGATTAAAGGATCCAACCAACCGTACTTTCACACTACTTGTGCATTTACACTAGAAGCATACCAGTGGAAAGAATCATCAGCGCAAAGTACTTCAATGAAAATGTAAACAAATAATAAATATGATCAAAATAATAATTTAACCTTGCAACCCAAACAATTGAAAAGTGGATATAAAATATTTTACCTTTTTAAAAACAAGTAAAAATGTAGGTAACATTTAGTCAAAGTAATACAAATAAAGGAACTCTTATATCATAGTTAAATACATATGACCAATATATGTTGCTGTATTGTGTAATGCAACCAAAAATGAGTGCTACAAAACACAAGGAAGTATACAAACACTGGTGACTAAAAATAAAAAAGGCAATCAAAATGTTGCAGTCTCCATAGTTTGTATTCATCCTTGTGCTATGTAAGAATCATTTTAATTTGCACAAAACTATGCAGCGCCATCTCTTTAAAGCAGTGAGTCTCAAACAGTGGTGTGGACCCCCCATGGGTGGCGCAAGGTGCATTTGACTTTGAGGAACTTTAACTTTCCCAATTGTAACTCCACAACACTAGGGGGCAGTGGCGTTTATAGAGTTTTTTTCTTTACATTCAGCCTCCACGCAATACATGTAAAAGCATTAAGAAGAGACATGCTCATTCAATCAATTTTTTTTAGGTGCCCTGCTAAAGCTTCTGGGTATTTAACTTTTGTTGAGTGGCTTTTCGTTATAAATTCTCCAGACAATGAACATGGAATAATTAGTGAGCTTCCATATCCAGGATCATGTCGCGATTTACAGCCAAATCGAGGTCTGGTGATGTGACAGCTTAACTGTAAACTGTAGTGAACGTTGTGTCCAATATATACTGGACTGAACCCTTTCAAAGTTGGTAAAGTCTCAGCTTTCAACAACTGGCTCTATGTGCAACTTTAAATGAAGTTATTATGCAAGTGCTTTTTTGTCTCTGAAAAATATGTTTTCATGAAAAGAGCCACATATGGCTTGCGACTCCTGATATTGCCCAGTCTAAATTTTTTGGCCTGTTGAATAAAATAAACATGTAATGTCACAATAAAATCAAATAAAAAATGAAATTAAGCAAAAGGAAATAAAAGCAATGGTAAAATAAAATGTGCTGAATTTATGATGGAGCTCTCAAGAAATTCCCTAAAAATGCCATTGCCACCTTGCAAAGTGATTGACACGCTAACTAATGAGCGGCCGTATCAACATCTGCCCCAGACGAGGCAGTCGCTCCAGGATGATGGACGTCGCCGGGGTAACGTGCCAGACACATCAAATGGCTGTCTCGTGCCTTCCTTTGCATGCTTGCCACCTCCCTTGGCCGGGACGCAGGGTCCGATTTGACACCTCTGAGTCTTTATTCTACTCGCGCACCCAGGGCAAGATTTAGAACGACGCTTTGACTCAGTAACCGCTCACCAGTGTTGGGCGTGTTGCCGAAAAACTGTTTTTAGTTACAGTCGCTTGATTTAAAATTGTATTCAAGTAAACTTCTTTCAAAAAAGCCACATGATAAAAGACATAGAATGTGGAACACTTCATGAACACTTAACTGATACATTCCATATCTATATTGTCTCTGGGCTTTAAACTACTATTTTTGGGTACCATCCAAGCAGAGTTGGGTAGAACGAATTACATTAACTCTGTTACATTTACTTGAGTAAGTTTTGGGACATTTTTGTACTCCTGGGAGTTATTTCTTTTACTTTTGTGAAGAAGAAACTGTACTGGGAGGACACTTTACATTGACAACGGCAAACAGATGATGATAGTGCTGTAACTGAGTCAGATCAGGCAGGAGGTTTGTTCTATTACTGCTAGCCATGGAAACCAGTCCTATGTGTTTCATGTTGGGGAGCATACCCACAATAAAGAAAAAAAATGGCCTGGAGAGGAATGGGCACCACCAGGCTGTACTTGTCCAAGACACACCAAAAGATCTTGGTGCCCCGACGACCCAGGTGGTTAGGGAATACGTGAACCGTGAACATGATGAAAGGTAGAGAGAATATCTTCATGAAGAGAAGTTCTGCGTTCTCTAACTCTGTGCTTGAAAGGGCGCCACCATAACTGTCATTTTTATGGAGATCTAAACACGGCCAACCTTTTGAAGTCTTGTCGGGGATAGAGGGTATCGTGGGACATGGCGAATGAAGGATAAGTGGTTTTGGATCTGAAAACATTGCATTGCATGATCTGCCTTTTTATAAGTAGTGGATTAACGCACAGTGTCGAAGGACATTAGAGTTACAAAATGTTATTAATGCTGTATACTTGTTACTGAAAAAATTAATTAGGTTCCAGGAATCCGGACGGTCAGGCTTAAAAAAAGAACTCACTCTAAAGCAGCACTTTCATTTCTGTGTATTATTTGT